>NW_023425427.1:26335803-26675803 GCF_014108245.1 Pipistrellus kuhlii
GAGATTTAGTTATATTTGTCCCAGTTGCCTACAAGCCCTTCTGAAGGACCTGTATCTATTGTATAATGATTTTATCCTAGAATAGTCTGAGGAATGGAAGTTATATTATAGTTTTTCTACATCTGGTAGCTGTCAAAACATGTCATTCATCCACTTGTGTTTTGTTGTTTTTAATTTTCTAACCAAAACTGGTTAAATGCTTTTGAATGCTGAGGCTGTATCAGGGAATGAGAAGATCCGTGACCTGGCCCTCACAAAGATAACATTCAAATTGGAGCACATATATTACACATGGACCAATGAGACAAACAATACAACTAAAAATGATGGCAACCGTTATGAAGGAAACTTAATAAAAGAGAGACCTTGGATAATATCAAGGGAAATATGTTATTAAATGTATACCTTGGGTTCTTTACAATTCTGCTATTATTGAGCTGTTTATTCAATGAACACAGAAACTTCATTTTGAAAAGAGATGTTCATGGATATCAGGCAATAAAGCTTAGTCTTAAAAGAGCAAGTTAGAGAAAAACTGAGGTTCCAGACCTATTTCATTTAAAATTAAATTTAAAAAAACAACATTTCACATTTCAAATAAAAATGTAAAAAAAATTTTCCCAAGACAAAAACCCCATAGTATGATATGTGTTATTATTGTGATGTAGCTGCAAAAAATAAATAAATCTATTTACATTGCAAAGCAAAAACAATCTTACTTCAGACAATCAGCAAATTCAGTTCAAATAGTTACTAAAAATCCAACTTTAATATTGTTCTTTCTAGACTGAGGGAAAATAACTGTCTGACATCTTTGCTTTCATTGTCCACTTGCAGATGTAAGTTAGTATAAAATCTACAACGTTGGATGCAAGCAAAATGAAACATTTTACTTGAATAGGCCAATAATACTGTGGCAAGTAAGAGATGCTTCAGAAAAGATGGATGCCAAAATACGTTTAATTAGCTACTCAATAAAGGAACCTACACAGCACATTGCCTCTTCGACCTGGCGAGATCCTCTCCAGACCCTGAAATATACTGAGCAAGAAAACAAAGTCATCTTTTATCCTCCACTAACAATCTTTATTGCAAATGCTTTACTTATTAATAAAGGACATGGAATCCTTTCAAGAATCTCACCAAGCAACTTGCTTTAATAGCACCCTATAGAAATTCTTGTTATAGAAAAATAATAATTCAGAAAAGTGTGGCTGTCTAAATACAGTGTCTCCTATACAATTACAGACTATGGACAGTGAGCTTTCTCTATAATAGCTCTTATAATGGTGTCCTCCAGGTAAACTGGAACTCTGCTCCTGTAACTTATGTCAAGTTTTCTTTCCCTTCACTATTGAAAGGAATTAAGTTCATATAATTAAATGCAACACTAGCCTTGCAGCTTTCCCCAGTCACACTCAACAGAACTATACACAGATTTTAGAACATGGTTTCACAAGCATTAGCTGTCTTTCCTACCTATCTAATAGCGTGCTCTTCATGGGTAACTGGTATAATTACTTCACAGATGAACCTGGTCCAAAACATCCCTATTCTAATAGTGGTATATTTTCCCTCTGATTTTAGGATAAGGCTTTCTAAAGCAGAAAAAGTAGAGAAAATGAAAGATGCTGAATTGAACTTTATTGAACCAAACTAGTACTACACTCTTGAGCTATAAAACTTAATAAGTCATCCAAACTGCCACCTCTTTCTACACATAATGGTTACTGATGGTCTAAGAAAATAAAACGTTATAAAATAAACAGAAATCAATAGACAATTATCCAGTCAATGCTTCCATAAGAACAAAATATAAAGTGAATAAAAATATTGCAGCTTATAGAAATTATGCTAAAAAATTTGCAACAGAACAAAACTGTAACACAATATTCAAACCAAAATAAAATACACTACAATAGAATCTGTAGATATGAACATATAGCTCAAATAAAAAATTTAAAGACATTATCTGGACAGAAAAAAACACAAAACCCCACATAAGAATGATATGGAATTAGAGTTGACTAAACCCTGAAAATAAATGAAAGACAAAATTAAATAAAAAATGAAAACTAAGTTATAAGGTGTCCAAGAGAATTGACTCAACTCAAAATATAATTAAAAACATTTTAAAAAAGCATAAGTATATGAAAAGAACAAAAAACAAAGGATCAAAGAGCAAGTATAATAATTAATAGGCAAAGAAGATCAAATTTGCTTAAAACTGTGTCAAATTTTAGCAATAGAAAGTCCTCACTCAACACCATTGATAAATTCTATTAAGCTGAATGATGTATAATGAAACTAGTTTTACCACTCAGACTAATTGACATAAATTCCTATGGAATCTCATCCTATATAATAAAAGGCTAATATGCAAATTGACAAAACAGCAGAATGACCAGTTGCTATAATGCCTGCTGACCACCAGGGGGCAAACACTGGTGATCAGTGTGCTCCCACAGGGAGCTGCCCTGGTGATCAGTGTGCTCCCACAGGGGGAACACTGCTCAGCCAGAAGCCCTGAGCTGGGCTCACAGCTGGTGAGCACAGTGGTGGTGACAGGAGCCTTTCCTGCCTCCACAGCAGTGTTAAGGGTGTCTGACTGCTGGCTTAGGCCTGCTCCCCACAGGCTCCCAGATTGTGAAAGTACATAGGTGGGCTGAGGGGACCCCGTCCCCCAGACCCGAGTGTACAAATTTCGTGCACCAGGCGTCTAGTCAATGTTATAATGAAGCAGCACTGATCAAAATGACATTATTAAAGGACCTGCTGTACACCTTAAAGGAAAAAAAATCCTCTGAGCCTCTCAACTAATCTATAATAAAATAAATCATTTACATGTTAAGAAAAATCAACCAAGGTATCCTTCAAGTATTAAAACTATAGAAAACATTTTATATAATTAAGAACTCAGGGAATATTGCAGTTGCAAGCCCTTTTTAGGTATTCTAGCAGAAATTGTGCTTCTTCCAACCAACTGGCAGAAAAACTGAGGGTGAGCATGAAATATATTTAATTGTAAATCTCAGATTAAAGCAAAGGTGGGAACAAGGGTAGGAGAAAGTCAGTATGTGTTACATGTTCTGACAAAGTAGGAATAGTGAGCTTCAAATGAAAAGAGAAAAGATGGGAAAACAGAATAAGCTAGTGAATAATTGAATATCTAAGAGTTAAAGAACATTGTGTAAGCTGTAAACCAAATATAGAAGCCGAAGTGAGATCAACCTGGAGACAGGGAGTTGAATTGCTCACTATGACATGTGCTGACCACCAGGGGGTGGCAGGGGACAAAGGAAGGCCCTGGCCAGCAACCAGGGAAGGGAGGCTCCAGCTGGCAGCAGGTGGTCCCCAATTAGCCCTGACTGCAGGCCAGGCCTAGGGACCCTACCTGTGTACAAATTTCATGCACTGGGCCTCTAGTTCCTTAATAAAAGAAACCAAAGACCTGGAGAAATGGCTATTTCTAGGTCTGAGGCAGAGGATAACAAGGTGAACTTTTGTTGTGCCAGACAAGAGAAAGTTTTGCTACAACTGATTGGGAACTTCTCAAAAGGACACAGGAGTCAACTCGAAAGGTTGCCTACTCATCCAACTTGAGAATTTGAGAACTGAAAAGGAATAATGTCAATAATGAGTCATTGCATTTGAAAAAAATCCTTGAGATCATAAAGATATTTAAGAGGAAGAGGAGTGAAGAAGGAATCACAGACTAGAAAAAACATCATCTTGCAACTCACTGATCTCCACTGATTTACTGATTAATTTAGGCAGGAATCACCAACAGATGTTAAAATCTTGGGGAGAAGAAGTTGACAAGGAATAAGATATTCACAAGTCTCAAAATATTTCTCTCCAAATTTCTTATTAATTAGAAAGATAAAATGTGCCTTACCTGGAGAACTCTAGCAGAAACCTCACCCAAACAAGTAAATAAATGTAATATCACCCAAACCTTCTAACATTCTACTTCCTGACAAGCAGCACTGAAAAGGATACAATCTCACCTGGGTAGTTTTTGTACCAAAAATATTAACTACTCCTACGGTCCTGAAAAAACATCAAATAAGTCCAAAGTGTGAGCTATCCTACAAACTATCAGCCTGGACTATGGAAATTCTCAATGAAAAAGATCACTCACTCACACCCGTAACATCTACCCCAACCTCAGTAAAACTAGGAAAACTCTTCTAGATTAAAGGAGACAGTATGGTGAAATAAATAAGGTAATGGCTGATTCTAGGTTCTGGATCAAAAGGAATAGATCTATGAAAATATTTTTTTGTGTGTGTGACAACTGAGGAAATTTGAATATAGACAGTAAGTTGGATAAGATCATCAACTTTCTTTGTAGTGAAAATGGTGTTTTGGTTATATAGAAAAATATCCTTAGGCAAGGCATCCTGAAATAGTTAGGGCTGTATTTTTACAATGTTTGCATCTGATTCAAAAATCCGGGGGGTGGGGGGAGAGGGGGGAGATGTGTATGTCTGTGTGTAGAGAGAGAAAAAATATTAACTTCTGGTAAAGCTAGGTGAATGAAATGCATGTGTTCCTATTATTCTTTCAACTTGACTGTAGGATTCAAAACCAAAATTTGGGTGGAAAAGATTACAGGCACAATTTAAAAATTATCAAAGGGTTAGGTCCCAAAAGACACAGAGCTCATGCCATAATGACAGACTTCAAAATATGATTCAGGGCGAGACAGTAGGCACTGGCAACAGCAGAAGCCAAGCGGAAGCCACACCAGTGTCCTGTGGACCACCCACTGTCCTTTGGACTCTGTGCCCTTGATGAGGTGGCATGCCAGCTACTTCTTTTTTAAAAAAAATTTTTTATTGATTTAAGAGAGGAAGGGAAGAGAGAGATAGAAACATCAATGATGAAAGAGAATCATGGAGTGGCTGCCTCAGATATGCCTCCTGACTGGGGATCAAGCTGGCAATCTGGACATGTGCCCTGACCAGGAATCAAACCTTGACATCCTGGTTCATGGACTGATGCTCAATCACCAAGGCACACGGATCAAGCAATACTATTATTATTTTTTTAATCCTCACTCAATGATATTTTTTCCAAACAATTTCTAGAGAGAGTGGAAGGGGGCAGGAGAGGAAGAGGAGGCGGGAACAGGGGCAAGGGCCATGGTGAGACACATCGATTAGTTGCCTCACAAATGCACCTCTAATAGGGCTGGGGAATCTGCAGAATGGTGATACATGCCCTTTACAGGGAAGCAAACCCACAACACTTTGGTCAGCAGGCTGATGCTCTAACTACTGAGAAAACTGGCAAGAGCTATTTCTTCTTAACATCGTCTGGTGAAGACTTTTTATTAATGGCTGCCTCTACTCTGTCCAGGAACATACGAGATCATGATACACATCCATGCCCCAAGATTCCTGTTGGGGTGGCGTGACCTCCTTTCCTGAGCCTCAGATCTTTCTGAGGACTCTTGCTCACTGTTCTCCCCTTAAATCACTTTGTCCCAAAAGTATCTGGCAAGGCAGATACTTCAGTGGTCAGAAACAAGAATAGAATTAGGGAAGGAGATGAAAAGTGATGGAAAAGATGAGCCAACATGAGTTTTTTCTCAAAACATCAAAGCAAAAGCTCTTTTATTTATTTATTCATTTATTTACTATTAGATTTGAACTAGAACTTCTGATTGATTTTTCTTGCAACCATGGGCAGAGAGCTTGTTTGAGAATGAAACCAACAATCATATCAGAGCTACACTGGCTGGCAGGATGAACTAGGTTCCTGGAGACCTCCTGTACTTTCTGGATCTAGGGAGGCTTGCCAGTCTGGACCTATATGAGTCAATAAATTCCCTTCCTTCTCCTACTATTTTTTTCTCTTTCCCTGGTTTGGATTGAATTTTCTGATCTCTCATAACCAAAACAGTCTAAACCAAAACAACATTTATACTTGACAAAATACATTAGGGAAACAACTGTTTACATTTAAATGCCCCTCTCATTGATTCACAAAGCATAACAGGATAATAAAGGCTCTGAGAAGTCCTGCATTAAAGACATCTTTTAAAAATTTGTTCAAACAAGTATGTCCCAAACCACTTGTTTGGAGATGCCTGTTAAAGGATGCTAAGAAATAGTGTTCCATGGCAAACTGTCTTTGGAATGATGGTATGGAAATCATTCATTTACCTACAAAGCAATCCTGTCATGTGTCATCACTTAATTTCAATATCACCTAATTTCCACATTAAGTAATATTGTAATCAAACCAAAGATAGCATCAAGAAGCTTCAATATGCATGGAGGGGCCCCACAGCACTTCTGTGCATGCCTGTTCTATGCTGCTTCATGTTACAAGAAACTTAGTTATTTCCCAGCTTGCCTGTGACCTGGCTAGTGAGCAAAGTATACAGCCTTTGCAATATTGGCATCCCCAGCATGAATTGCGTGGGATACACAGGAGAAATTCCACAAATGTTGCTGACTGAATAAAATCATTACCAATTTACTTTTTCTTGTGGGAATCCTACTTCTTGTTGCTTTCCTTCATTTTCCCTTCTGTTACATGCTGAACTAATGCTTTTATTGAACAATCTGTGGTAACTCCTAGTTTCTAAGTCCTGGGAGGATAGAACTAATTCAATGCTCATTAGTGTGTACAACTAGTTTAAATGATTTGTTCACAGCACATTCCCTTTTGCTCACCCAGAATAAATCAGGTTTGATCATTACGGATCTCTTTAATCTTTCATTTTCTTGGACAAACCTCTACAATTAGATATGTCCCTATTCTTGTTTTACTACATCTGTCAGACGAACACAGAGTGGGAAGTTTTAGCTCACTCTTTTCTAAAGTTGGCACACTAGGGGAAATAATTATATGCTATTGTGCATAGCCCTAGTGGAGTTAATTTCATCCCTTCTAAATAGAATGTTAATTTCCAGGCATCAGGTTGTTGAAACAGATGGTATTGCCTCTATAAGCTAGAGCAATGCATGTCTTTGTCATATTTTCCATCCTTCCAACAACAGTGAAGAATGTGAAATGCACTAAAACATGTTAATAAACAACTATGAAGGTAGAATAAACTTAAAACCATGTAACATGCAATAGAAAGGTTTTTATTTTTAAGGAACTGAGGATGATTAATCTTGGGGAGATTCTGGGGCAGCACAAGAACCATTTAAAATGTTTCTAGCCTGGTCAGTGTGGCTCAGTGGTCAATCCATAAACCAGGAGGTCACAGTTCAATTCCAAGTCAGGGCACACGCCCAGGTTGGGGGTTTGATCGCCAGTAGGGGTAGTGCAGGAGGCTACCAATTAATGATTCTATCTTACCACTGATGTTTCTAACTATCTCTCCCTTTCCTTTCCTCTCTTTGAAATTAGTAAAAACATACTTTAAACAATGCTTCTAGAAAAAAGAAATATTCCAAAGTAATTTCAAACAAGTATTTGAGCATGTGACACATATGGGATATATTTTTAAGGACAAAAGAACCATATACAATTTAAATGGTTTGCTGTTATCACAGTGCTGGTGGTAGCCTGCTATTCTGAGATAGAGCTGCATGTAGCGTGAGAGAAAACCAGTGAGGCATTCTGTTGGTGTCACTGAGAACAGGATTTTCAGCATGGGAACATATGCAGGTGTAACTGATGAGGGTAAATAAGCTGTAGAACTGATTTGAAATCGCAAATATCTGTATAAACTCATGGCATATTATATGTCGTGTGTGTGTGTGTGTTGCATCACTTCTCACTCTGTCCATTAAAAAAACTAAGACTTGCCCAACAGTGATGAGAATCTCAACACTCATATTGCAATTTTTAAATATCAATCATTTTTAAAAAGGCACAGGGGTTAATAAAGAAATGGTTGACTCCATGCTTGAAAAAGGGAATACACAACCTAAGTGTAGGCCAGTTTGTCATGCCAGAGGAAAGCAATACTGGAGTCATATCGAAAGGACCCAGGAACTAATATGAATGGGCTCTCACCGACCAAAGATGGGGCAGTGAAAGCAAGAATAGGTTTAAAAGTTTAAAGAAGTCACACATATCAGCTGTATCTAAATCGAATTTGTAATAAAAAATTTAAAAACCTCATTAGTGGCTTTTGGTGAATGCTAGGGAAGGAATCCCTAATAAATGAAAACACTGACCACTTAATCTCACCTTTCTTATAGGAACTGTACCAAATAATTGATGGGAGTCCCTCTTAATTAAAGTATACCAGCCAATAAAGAAAGGAGTCACATGGCCGGGACCGGTTTGGCTCAGTGGATAGAGCGTCGGCTTGCGGACTGAAAGGTCCCGGGTTCGATTCCGGTCAAGGGCATGTACCTTGGTTGCGGGCACATCCCCAGTAGGGGGTGTGCAAGAGGCAGCTGATCGATGATTCTCTCTCATCGATGTTTCTAACTCTCTATCCCTCTCTCTTTCTCTCTGTGAAAAATCAATAAAATATATTTTAAAAAAAATAAAAAAAAAAAAAAAAAAAAAAAAAAAGAAAGGAGTCACATGGAGATCACTATTTTGCAACCACTAATGAATAATTAAATGATCCGCACAATGGTGGCTGTTAGTATCACAAAATGAGAAAAGCAGACATTCTATTTCCTGATGGAAGTATACATACCAACTAGATAGGGAGTAGTTTCACCCTCAGGCTCTCAAAATTAAACTTGAACTTGAGTCTCATCAAGCCTTTAGCTCTGACTACCTGCCAATTCATTGATAATATTGGAAATAGAACAGGCTAAAGGACCCCACAAGAATTCAGTCAGCAAAATCTGGACCACATGGAACTCCATATAACCTAGCTTCTTCCATCAAACATTTTCAAAAGAAAAAAGATGGAGGTGATGTATACTATAAAAGAAAAGCAAGAAATTAGCAATTAATCACAAGGTATGAACTTGGAATCTTGATTCAAACAATTTACAAAGAAAACACTGTAAGACAATAGCGAATATTGAAAACTGGATATTTGATAATATAAGAAAATCATTATTTATAAGTGACACTACTATAGTTTTATTGTGGGGGAAAATGATCCTTATAGAGACAACTACTATAATATTCAAGGATTAAATGAAATAAGGTGCGTGAATTGCTTTAATGCAATCAGAGTAGAGGGGGCAGTCCATGAAAGAACACTGGCTTTGAATCAATAATTATTGCAGTTGGTGACGGGCACACAGGTGTGCATTATATGACTCTCCCTATTTTTGCTTTACATTTCCAAAATGTTTCTGTAATGTCTGCAGCAAAAGCTGGTGAAATGGGAATCAGATCCTTAACTGGGAACTCAGACCAGGGGCAGTGTGTGGAGGCACAGGGACATAAGTTTCTGATAAAGTGTTTTCCAATGTAATTGTTCATTATGGAAAGAAAGGGCTACCTAAGTAGAGTACATTTCCGGTTACAGTAAAAATACAAGGTGGATATTGAGCATGAGCTGAGGACTTGAATCGACATATTTTTCAGGCCCATTCCAATTTACTAATCTATGAAAAACCACCTGATTCACAGCATTAATTACAAAACCACATACAGCATTTGCTTCCACGCGCGTGTGCAGCGTGCTTGGATGTGAAGTAGAGGGCCTGGGATACGGAGCACAGGCAGGAAAGTAAAATGAGAAGGGGCCTATTAAACATTTCAGCACTACAGGCATGACCTAAGTATTATGCAGACCTGCTACGTTGGACTTATTACTGTTGCGAGTCCTGCTGAGTTTATTTTACTTTCACTGAAAGATAAGGGTGGCTTATCACTAGGTGACAAACCCAAACATCCAGTTTTTAAGACACAAATTTAACCAAGTTTCAGGAAACCAAGCAAAGAGATCATTAGGAGGACACAGCCCTGTGCTACCTGGGCATAATCTTCTTTTCTGTGCTTCAGATATGCCAATTGAGAATGTCTGAGTCCAAACTCCCATCCCAGTAGGCTTTTTACAAAAGTCAAAATTCAACTGACCAGGAAACTATAGTAGAAGAGAAAGGACGGACCAAAAAAAAGCTACATTTCTGCCAGGCAGTTTTTAAGATTATTCTGTAAATCTTGTACCAAACACACCCAAACTGACTTCTGTGTGTTTTCTTAAAGGACAAAATTAGGCTTCTTATCAGGCTCTTTTAATCAAGGAAGGATAATCAGTGAATGCAGGTTTTGCTAAGTCCACCTCATCTACCATCAAGACAGCATCTCTCCATTATGAACCCAATTTTGATTCTGGCCCATGCAATTAAGTAATCAAACCCCATTTCTGGGATTTATAGTTTTATTCTGCATGTGTCATTATAATTTGGCGTCATCTGGCTTGCAGCAGCCCTTTCAGCTTGCCCTATTTGCATATGGGATTACCCACCCCTGGCCTGGAATCCCAGCCACTAGCCTGAGGCAGTCTACCAAAAATTATTTTTAAATTTTATTTAATTTTAATTTATTTTATTTATTTATTTACTTATTTTTTACATTTGAGAAACTGGAGAAATCACATTGATGTGAATGTACATTCTATCTGGAGATGGTTCTTCTCTCTCCTCCCCAGGCAATTTAGGTGTTTTTGTCTTTTGGATTCTTCGCATCACTAGATTGCTAAGAATCGTTTCTTTTACTCCATTAATTTCCTGGCCAAGTTCACTGTCAACCAAAATTAAGGAAAAACATCATTCCAAAGGTCCCTATCTCAGATAACTTTAGAATTTGAATTCTCAATGCAGGACATTTAAAGGCACAATCATCTTTTAGGCATAGTCCAATTCCGATCAGTGAATGTGGGAAAAAATGAAGCCTACATGACCGACTCTCTCCTCACTTCATATCAACCTTTTTTGAGTACTTACTAAAAGCCCAACTTACGGGTAGAAAAGTCTATTAAAATAAGCCCAAAATGTGCCTTAATCACTAGACCTCACCTCAGTACCGGGTGAAAAGAGGAATTCAGAGAAACTGTTTGATAAAAAGAAATTGAATCAAGATATTAAGAGGAAAAGCACAGAATAAGTGAGCACTAGGGTCACTGCCATCTGCTCGCCAACAAGAAAATGAGTTACTAATTAAAGAAAAATCATGACTGAAGTCTTGATAAAAACAACTTTGTTTCTGTTAACAGACTCTTCATCATGTTAGAGACGGGCCCAAAGGGCCAGACTACCCACATATTTTCACTCTTTGAAAGCGAAGCTGAGAAGATAAATTACCAGTACGGAAGAAGTTATGCCATGCTCAAGGAAATTCGTGAAGGTTGTAATAATTTGCACAGGGCAAGAATGAATATTATCTGAAGTCATTTTTCCAAGTGGATCATTAATTACTGGCCTCTTCTAGGGGCACTCTGACTAGTTAATTACAGGTTAACTTATTCCTAATACGAAATGAAATCATTATGATCATCTTGAGTTAATCAGCAAGTTCCAATTAGGGTTCTTCTATGGCACCCTCAGTGCCATCAACTGACTGTGCAAACTGGCTTAAATTAACCAAACTTCTGTCCATTACATGCTCCACTTACTTGTCATTAACAAAGGTACCATTTACTATTTTATCTTTGGTATGAGGAACATTATAAACTCTGGGGAGGGGGAGAAATCTCTGCTAAATAAGAATGAATGCATGCATGTCTTCGTGCATGAATAGATATCTACCTCATAGGAGCTTTGAGTTAATCGGGATTTTCTAGGTTGCAAAACAAATATGGACCGTACCTAGGATTCATGTTTGCCTTTTTTTTTTTTAGGATGATCACTATGACTATTTTTCTTGGTGTTAATTTATTCATTCAGTGAACACAACGTTTTAATCAAGAAGGAGCTAGTATTCCAACTCAGCCAAGCATGGGTTTGGCCTCCTGGGCTGGCATCTGGAACCTTGGATATGGGGAGGGTTTCTCACCATCCCCTCATCAGAATGTCTCCCTGTGCTTAGACTCTGAGAGCACAGAGTCCCCTCTGATGAGCTTCCCTGAGGTACATTTCACACATGTTGTCACAAGTCATTACCAGAAGAACTAATAAGTGCTTTCTGGGTGACTCCACTGAGAGACGTCTCTTGGAAGCTTAAGCCCGGTTTCCTCTGGAATTCGTTGTCATGTGGCTTTTCTTTTCGTTCATTTCTTTTTGTGTGATATCCTTTTCATAGAAATAAATCACAGCCATGCCTATGACTATGCGCTGAATCATGCCGAGTCCTCCTAATGAATCAGCAAATCATGGAGTGGTCTTGAGGACCCCCAACACAGGAAACATAGTGGGTTTAAAGGAGTAAAGAAATGAGAGCATGGTGAGCTATAGTCAGGAGCTTATGGGTGAGGTGGGGAGGTTAAGCTGGAAGTCACGATGGTGGCCCATCAGTTGGCATGTGCTCTTCTAGATTCACTCACTATCCAATTCCACTTGCCATGTGGAACTAGAGGCAATTGGAGGAGGAATAAATTTAAGAAGACAGCTAATCCAGAACCCTCATTTTTTTCAGATGAGCTAAGGTTGAGAGCTAAAATAACTTTCTATAAGATACAGAGCTAGTTCAAAGCAAATACTAGCACGTCAGAACCACGTCTCAAACCCCAGTAGTTCTTACCAGTGGATCATTTGCCACCTGGCTGGACTCAGGCCCCTCTCAGAAGGCCTCCTGCTTGCACCAGGATGTGCCACATGGTTGCAGATTCGCACCATGTTGCATTTTCAATTAAAACAACTAAATGGAGTGTTTTAAAAGGATGATTTCCAAGCTGCCAGGACAATAACGCCACAAACTCGACCAGATTTTATTAGAGTCAAATGACAGCATAAATCATTAGGAAAATGTGTGCCAACCGGACAAACAGCAATACCTCAAACTCTCGGAGTACTGAACGCCATCCAGTTGGCCGAGAAAGAACCATGTGTCATTTTTTGCAATTACTATACTAGCTAGTTCATAGTTTTTGGCAGCTATGCCCCACATGCATAGTCGAACTCAGCTCATTTTCACTCTGCTGATGGACAAATGTTTTTTTGTTTTTTGCGTTTTTTTTATTCTTTTCCTCAGAAAAACCACCCATAGAGTTTTCATGAAATCTGAGGAAGTGCATCAATAAGTGAGCCCATTTGTTACACCCTGGCTTTAAATAATGCATATTAAATAGGCCACCCAATATTCATCACAAAAAAATTCTACTGTGCTAAGATGATGACTAAAGAATATCAATCATACTAATTACTAGAGTCTGAAAGTCAAACAGCAAGATTTCCGGAGTCCTTTTTACTGTTCTCTCTTGAATAGAGCTTGCCTTTCAGAAAGCAGAAAACAAAAAAATAAGTTATTTACTATGATCTTCTCAAAAATCATTATTAGTTCTTAATAAACAAGAAATGCCGTACAATGCTAAATCAATTTCTTCAAGCAACGAAATATTAACATGACCAAAGAAATGAAAGTGCTTTACTATTAAATTTGTTTGTTTGTTTGTTTTCCCCCACATCCACGTTGCATTTCCAGGTTGTCTTCTTGGCACCTTATCAATAAATAGCCCGAGTGTTGAACTCTACCTACAAATGCATGTTGTGATGATTAAAAAAAAAAAAAATGTCGTCTATTCTACACTGAACATCCACTTGTTCCAAGAGAAGCATCCTGCCAACAAGGGAACTCCCACAATGCATTTCAACTCCAGCATCTGTGCTAACTCTGTAGGGGATGAGGGGACACTATTAGAAGCGGGCTCACAGGCAGCCTCAACAGTATAGATAGATAATGGTCTGTTCCCTCGCACGGGGGTGGATGGACAGGCATTTGTGGTATTCTTCCAACTTCTTGTATGTTGGAAATATTTTTGACCCCCTAAATTTGCTCAATCGGCATGCCTGAACCCTCTAGGAGGCATTGTACTTAACCTTGCTGGCTCTGGAGTCAAAATGAATTTTCTCCAGGAAGGTCAAATGGTTCACTGAAACCTTCTCTGTTACACTGAGTTCCCCAAGACTTGGCCGAATCTTCACAACCTTTCCTATCAGATATCCTTGGTTTGTGGAGCATCTTGAAATAATACAGAAGCCAAAGGTTATTTTCAATCTGTGCGAAGTGATAACATCTTCTCATATTAAAGAAGCCAGCTTCCCAGATAGAAAATTTTGTAAGTAAAACATATAAGATAAAGAAAAACAAGATAAATTGACCAAGTGTGCTTTAAAATGTCCCATAAATTTAAAAGCCCTTTTTCCTCCAGCTGATCATGGGAAGAAGGAAGCCAGCTGTGTTCACAGGGACCTCATGTTTAAGGTATGGTAGTGCAGTGAGATATCAATGGGACCCTGGGTGCCAGCATCAGCCATCAATTGGAAATTTGTTAAAAATGCAAGTTCCTGGGTCTCTGCTGGGCAGTACTCCTTCCAAATGATTCTCATGCCTGCTAGTTTTGAAAAGCAGATGGAAGTCTAGCCTTTCAGGTCAGTGTGACTGGGTTCAAATACTAGCATCTATCTCTGCTAAATGCTATGACTTTGACCAAGTTACCTTACTTTGTCTATAGTTTAATTTTCTCATTGTAAAATGAAAATGATTGTTCCTAACTCATTGGTTCACTGGCAATATGATAATCATGTAAACATTTGGCAAAATGCTTGACATATACTAAGCACTCATTAAATGTGAGTGTCATTTTCTCAACTATGAAGATGACCAAAGACTTGCTTTTATTTCAGTTTACTCTTCTACTTATTCGGTGAGCATATAATGAATGGCCAGATTATTATAATCTCTGAACACATAATAATCTGGCCACTCAGTGTATATCCTCTATAATAAGAGGCTAATATGCAAATTGTCCCCTCGAACCAGGAGTTCAACCAGCAGGCAGGCCAGCAAACTGCCCAAGTCCCCTCCCCCTGGCCAGGTTGGCCGGACTCCACCCATGCACAAATTCATGCACTGGGGCCTCTAATATATATGCATTCAGAGATCATAATAATATGGCCACTCAGTATATATTGAGCACTGACCACATGACAGACTCGGGCACTCAATTACACAGGATTTGTGGCTGCATCAGAAGAAACGCCACTGCCTGAGCTCGACTCTATGGCAAATCAAAGAATCTGAAGCTTGGATATGTTATAAAAGCTACTCAGGATATTTTAATGGGAGAAGCAAACCTGCAAGCAAAAATTACAGCCCAAAGTCTAGGAGTGTGTTGCATACACATGATCTCAAAAAACTTTTAGGGGGCCCAGCAAACTTTCATTGGCCTCAAATATTTCTCTCCTGCTTCACTGATCTCCTTAGAAAGCACAAAGCATGTTTCCCTGAATCTTCAGTGCAGGCTACCATGCTGGACCACGAGTTTGACGATGCAATGAGAAGTGAGCTCTATTATTGGGCCCTCCCAACACCTGGAGCCTGAGCACAACTTCCAGGGCAGAGTAGTCCGTCATAGCCGTCACCTCCATAACCAACTCTTGTAAAAGCATATTTCCCTAAATCCATTACCCAAGCCTGAAGGCTGGACATAATGGTTTCACATGCCAGTCTCCAAGGGGAGGAGCGAGGGGCAAAGCTTGTAGAGTAATTAAAAGAGACACTCAGGCCCACTCCATGCCATTCATTAACCTCCATTCTCCTGTGATAAATATAGAATGACAGACCAGGACCAGGCTAAGGAGCTCAAGGGAGGACCCTGGAAGACTCCTGGAGCAGCCCTCAGCACCTCTGCAGCAGGGCCCGGGGCTGTGAGGAGGAGGAACTCAGCCCCTTTCCCCCTTGGGTCACCAGGGAACGCTGAAGAATGCCCGCTGGATATGCAACCCCACCCTGCTTTGCCTTGCAGCAATGTAAAGAACAGATAGAAAAGAAATAGCATGTATTGTAATGAGGAAGTCAGAGAATAATATTAAGAGCAATGATGATTTGTTGAGGGCTTTCTAGTGCCGGGCACTGTGCTAATGGCTTCTCATGTAGTATTTTATGTAATTGTGGCAACCACAGCTTCTTAATGACCCCTGCCTCCTAATATACACACCCTGGTGCAGTCTCCGTCATTCACTGAATCACAGTTAGTACATGTGGCCAATACGAATTCCAGAAGTCTCTGTCTGCGACCTCTAAGATTAGAACACTCACGGCATCCTCACTTCCAACACGACCTCTTGAATCACTTGCTCTCGGGGGAGCCAGGGCCTCGTCAAGTGGACACTCCAGCAGCCCTATGGTAATGGCCACGTGGAGACCAGGCCACCCTGGAAGTGCCCCTCCTGCTTCAGTCAAGCTTTGAAGCTTCCAGCTGAAGCCCCAAACATCAGAGAACGCAGAAGCCAGCAACCCGGGCCCTGTCAGAATGGCTGGCCCATGCACTAACTGTCCTAAAATCTAGGTTCTGTGACTTGTTATGCAGCAATAGCGAACTCACACCTAAGCGCTCAATACTCTTATAGTTGACAAGGGCTGAAGTGACTCAGTCACGGGCACAGTCAGGGAAGCGATGGGGACTGGACTCCAGGCACGCAGATTTGAAGTTCTGGCTCTCCTTCCCATCAGACTACTAGCAGATAAACATGAGGTGTGTGACCTACTTCCCATCCCTTTTATTAAGGGAAAAGTAACCATTCGAAGCCTTGCAAACAGTTTGCATGTCCCCAATACACTCTGTTCACCCTCCACGGCAGCCACCATCCTGCCTGGTATGTCAGCCATTTCTCTGTGGGTGGAAGTTCCTGGAAGGTTGGAGTCCTGTCTTCCTGATGACAGCCTTGTACACAGTAGAAGGGTGTGGCTAGGATGTCATGTTAGTCTGTGGACTAACCTGCTTTGGCAGCTCTGCTCTACCATTTCCAGGCCCGGTAATCTTAAGCAAATTTCCTAAATAATCTGAGCCCCCGATTCCCCACTTTTATAACAGGGCCAATATGAACACACACTTCTGTTTGCTTGCACTGCATTAAACAAAACAAAACACACTCATAAAGTGTTTAGCACACTGACTGGCTCACAGTAAGTGCTCAATAAATGTACCTATTTGAATTATTTTCAAAATGTGTTGAAAAATGTCCAACATTTTCAATGCCCATCAAAAGCTCTTCCCTGAACCTATCCTCCTATTGAAAGAGACTTTCTACAGATACAGCAGTGGTTCCCAGGTGTGAAGTGATTTCACTCTGCAGGCACTGAGACCTCTGGAGACACCTTGGCCATGGATCCTGGGAGAGCCCAGCCTGCCCTGCCTCAGAAAGACGCTCTTACTCCCCCATCCAGGGCCATGGACAGACAGCGATTTGGCTCATTCTTCCAAGAGGAAAAGGAAGGCAAGGAGAGTGTCCCTCCCCCTGGCCTAACAAACAGGGGAGGAGAGGCCTTTTGCTTCCATCCTATCTCTCTCTCTTTTTTTTAAATTTCTTTATTAAGGTATCACATATTTGTCCTCATCCCACGCCACCCCCTCCATTCCCATCCCAAACCCCTCCTCACGCATGTCCATCCTCTCTCTTAATCCCATCACATTCTTATCATTTTGTCAGTGTAGACCAAGCTCCTTAGCTCCTGCCATAAGCACTCTAAGGCCTTCCCCTGAAGTTCATTCCCCCTTTGTCTTGGAGCTAAGAGGCTGTCAAGTGTCTGTCTCCCTGTCCCCTCAGGCCAGTTCTACTTAACCTCAGCTTAGAGTCCCGCCTCCCTTTGAATTTAGCTTTATGGCTCCTATTCTTTTTATCTCTCTTTACATATGAAGAATTTTTCCTTACAAAATATACCCACAACCTCTTACTTCTGGGTAAGACTAAAGAAAGGGAAATACCAACCACATTCACCAATAACCCAAATAACACAAATCCTAGCACTGCAAGGTGCAGGGTTAAGTTGTTTTTGTTTTGTTTTGTTTTGTTTTGTTTTGTTTTGTTTTGGGGGGAAGGGAGGAATGAGGGTGTAGAGGATGTGTAATTGACTTCTCTACTGCAACAGAAGAAATTTTTAAAGAGTATTAATAACTAGGAAACAAAGGCCCACATGAAGGATGCCACTAAGCAGGGACAGAGGGCCCAGAAGAGCAGAGAAAGAAAAGAAGACACATGAAGACTCAGGAGAGTTAGAGCAGTCAGCCTGCAGGGGCAAGGGGTGGGAGTTCTGAAGGATGGGAGAGTCCTGACCTGAGGTGAGGAAGGACAGGAAGAGCACTCCCATGGAAGGGATGAAAGGCAAGGAGGCAGGCAGGCAGGAGGCAGTTTGCCAAGTGCTACAGATTTATGGAGAAACAGGGACAGAGATTACAAAAAATAGAGCTGATTAGGGGAACATACACTACCCAAAATTAGCAATTACGAGCTGTAAAGGGGAGGAAATTAAAGGTCTTTTGCAGATTGCACAGCAATTTGGTGACATACGGATTTAATGATTAAGAATAAGTAACCTTCTAATCAATTTCTCAGGGATCCTAAACTTAATCTCTTAAGAGAAGAATATTTTCAAAGGAGGCAATGTCAAGTGAATGGGTAGATCCCTCTCCTCAATATGTTAAGTTTCCTTCTCTCACAGTTTTTTGTTTTTAAAAATATATATATTTTATTGATTTTTTACAGAGGAAAAAAGAGGGATAGAGAGTTAGAAACATCGATGACAGAGAATCATAGATCAGCTGCCTCCTGCACACTGAGGATGTGCCCGCAACCAAGGTACATGCCCTTGACCAGAATCACACCTGGGACCTTTCAGTCTGCAAGCCGACACTCTATCCATTGAGCCAAACCAGTTTTGGCCTCTCTCACAGTTTTGCTTGAACCACTGAACTAGCTATAAGTCAACTACTTTTCAACTAATAGTTTCCCCCCCAACCCACTCTGGTCTAGCTTTAAAAACTGTTACCTACAATGAGAAGGCACCTATTAGACAACTTAAGTCAGGAATCTGTTATTTATCAGCAGTCATTTCAATGATTTCTAAGTATCCTCTAAAGAGACTGGTTTAAAGGTGGAATCAATGTGTATCAGAAGTAAACACGATAATGATAGGTCTTAAGGATGTCCGCATCTTAATATATTTTTCTATCTTCTAGCCCAATCTTGGAAAGATAGCAGAATAATTCTCAAATAGGAATTCTGTGAATCAGAACTCACTTCCCTTCCTTCTTACAACAACTAAAGGGCCAAATTCAAAAAATACCCAGAAACCATCCCAGGCCATCAACTAATCTCAAATGGTGACTTCTTGAAACAGGAAAAAGACCCTGCACACTGTTTCTCTGTCCTCCCAGTCCCAATGGAGGCTCCCTGCAGGATATGAAACCGGAGGACACAGGCGTGGGCCCGGGGAGCTTACCATATACCACATGCTTGGCCACTTGGGATCGTTAAAGTACGTAGACTGGGCATGACTGAAGTCATAGTCCCTCTTGGTCCGTTTTTTCACCACTTGCTGTTGGATCCACTCCACCTGCCAAGAAGAAGGACATCTGGTGAGTGTCCCGATCCCATCTGGGTTAGCATAAAATAAATGAAGGTCAGAAGCATGTACCATTTTGAGTCAATTCTGTTTAAGTTATGGACTTCATTCTGGCAAATAAGATCTCTGAGTCCAGGGGCTCAGAGATGCTATAAACAACTAGTTCTACTTTATTGTATGCAGGTTAGGTTTTTTTTTGTGTGTGTGTTTTGTTTTTTTGTTTGTTTGTTTTTTTTGCCTTTTGTGACAGATCATTTATATCTCTCAATAATATGCTAACCTTTTTGTCTTTTCAGAAAGCATCCTCCATTCACAGTTTATTGAGAATTGATAGTGTCAGTTTTTTCATCCTTACCTAATATATAAAGGTCAGCAAACTTTTTCTATAGAGGTCCAGATAATAAATATTTTAGGCTTTGCAGGTCATATGATCTCTACTGCAACTATTCATTCTGATATTGTAGCACCATAAGCAATACATAAATGTATGGGAGCGACTGTGTTCTCAATAAAACTTTATATAGGAACACAGGTGGCAAGCTGAATCAGGCCCACAGGCCACAGTTTGTAATTCCTCCCTTATGCTACACATCAAATTGTTTAAATGTTCTGGAATTAGACATCAAATATAAAACTCATCCTGGGATCAAAGGCTCTAGGACCACAAATTTTCAAAAAATGGCTTTCTACAATGTCGTGTGGTGGGAAAGCACTATTTTGGAGAATCGGAAAACTGAAGCCCTAGACCTGTCTCTAGCAAAACACTGGAGAAGTCACTCAATTTTCAGAGCCATAGGCTCCTTGCCAGCTCTAAAATTCAATTCAAACCCACCACCTTTAAGAAAGTCTTAACATTTAGCTGCAATCTTTGTTTAAATAAAGCACTGGGACTTTGAGTTTAATACAGGATTATAACCTAAATGATAGAGGTATGAATGAATGTTGTTTTTTTAAAATAGGTAATCATTATTTAATTAAAGATAAAAATAAGCATGTTCCATTTTGAATAGAGCACCCCAAATGCAGTATCAGTCTTGGTGGCATTCTATAATTTGTTCCTAAATTTTCTTTTGATTTCTTCAGGCCATAGCTATTTTAATCACAATACTCTAAAATGTTCTGTTCCACCCTTTACTCCTACTCTTCACAAAGAAATTACAAATTGGGGGTGGGGTGGGGAGCGAGCTTTGTAGTCCACTGCTGTGATTTCATACTCACACATTCAGTAATGATTTCAAAACCTCTCTTGCCTACTTGATTAAAGCTTATTGGAGTGGGGATACTAAAACACTGACAATAAACTCAATGTGCATAGCTGTAAATAAGATGGCAAAGGCCAAAGGCCAAACTAATAAATTTCTATGATTCTCATATTGGGGAATATATCCAACAGGAATATTGGTATGCAAGATAAATTTAAATAGTGAATTCCTAATATCCCTAATAAAGAGAACCAAAACACAAGGCCTCCTAAATAATAAATATCCAATCTCTTTATCATTAGGATCACAGCTAAACATCATATATTTGCCTATTCTGATAAGTAATTTAGCAAAATTAGTTCAGGGAAAAAGTGAATAAACAAAAACTAATACCGTATTTTCCGGCATATAAGACGACTTTTGAAAGGAAAAAAAGCCTGCTCAGATTGGCCAGAGTCAGAGAGATGGTCTATTAAAAAAAAGAACTGGTGTTGCCTCGGAAGTGGAGGGTAGTCTTATACAGCGAATATAGGCCTAAACCTTTGTTTTAACTGTAAAAATTAGGGGGTCATCTTATACGCCGGAAAATACGGTATTTGAAAAAGAAAAGTTTTTCTAATCATGTTTTAATCTATACCAAGTGACTCTCTAGCACCTAATCATTCTATACCCCTGCCTCCCACATACACAGGCACATATGCACACTGGATTAAGAGGTATTACATGTTATTTCTTCAAACTATTGGGCAATAGCTGTCAGTGAAGCTAATAGGAATCTTGTTTCTTTAATTGAAGAGACTGCTTTTAAAAAATTACATCAAAACTAATGTGCCATTAAGATGTGTGTAAATTTATTTTTAATGATGAAGACAGTAATTTTTAAGTGACTGTTTCTAAAATCATAGAAAACAAATCAATTTCCTTCTCAGTCAAAGTGGAACAGCAAGCATGGGCAGGTATATACTTTTCTATTTCCAGGAAACATTTTAATCTCTTGGTTTCAATCTTTCTATGGTATGAGTGTTATTCACTCATGTATTCATTCAAATAAAAAGTATTCAGTGCCAATTCTATACCAAACACTGCGCTGGGACTAAGATGAGTAAAAATAGTCCTTGCCTTTGAAGGACTTAACATTTCACCAAAAACTATTAGGCAAATATTCCACAACTCCCCACTTCACGAAAAGGAAATTGTCACCATGGCTGATATCTGGTGCAGGCCTCATTACTGTATGAATTAGAGCATTTATGACAATGTTGACTATGCAAATTACATTTGCAATCCTTAGGTTACTGTCTATAAGTCTTATCCCAACAAGAATGAAGCATTTCATATTTGCACGCTGGGTAAAAGAAGGCTGCGGATCTGTGCAGACAGAACTCTTCTGAAAATAACCTATGTTGGCAGTGGCCTTTCCTAACAGAACCTCCATAAATTCTGAACTGCCAACAGATATGCATCCATAAACCAGAAAGGGTCAAATCTCCCCCCGGATGAACTCAATAGAGAGATGACTAGAGATAAGAACAAGTCAATACTGAGGTGGGGGGTGGATAACTGTTTCCACAATGAAGCTTCTACCCTCAATACAATACACTTCACCCTATACCACCCCTACCACATCCCTGCCCACTACACACAGACAGATGAATATTATAAGTATGTGAGAAAACCAAGAGAAAGTCATTTTCCTAGATGAACTATAGGTACTAAAATAGAACAAAATATCTTAGCAAACAGCATCCCTTCTGTAATTTTACCAAACAAAAATGCTTATTTACAGGGCTTGGTGGCTAGAAGGTGGTATAGTGACTTGGCATTTAGATGTGACTCTGTCTGATCACAGGGCTGCGATGCTCAAGAAAAGTACAGTGGGGATTATTTTAGAACCAGATACCATGTACTTTGCCTTAGTGCTTTGAGAGTATGCAGATAGAGCCCTACAATTTTTGGAAAGCAGGAACAGCACCTCTTGAATCAGAAGACTTCTATGTCTGGAAAGACCATATTTATATTTCTAAACTAGTATCCATATGTCTGTCCTTGATCCCTTTCAGAAAAAGCTCAGAAGTAATGCATTGTACAGATTTCATTTCTTTCCAAGAAGCCCAATGCAAAGAAAAGACACTTAGAAATTCATTTTCATAAAACTATGGTCAGCCCAGGAGAATAAAAAACACTGTGTGCCTTCCCTCACTGGTTTAACTTTCTATAAGTGCTATTTTCTATAAATTATGAGACTGCAGTTAACTGGAGAATAAAAACCATACGAGCTTGAAATCTTCAGCCTATCCTATGTTA
This sequence comes from Pipistrellus kuhlii, assembly GCF_014108245.1. NCBI lineage: Eukaryota > Metazoa > Chordata > Mammalia > Chiroptera > Vespertilionidae > Pipistrellus > Pipistrellus kuhlii. The sequence goes on from NW_023425427.1 coordinate 26,358,705, forward strand.
ATTTCAACATACGTGCGCTACATGGTTTTAAGGATGTTCCCTCCCTCTACCCGCAGAGCTCTCTCCCCTCTCTACACAGTCCAAGTGAACATCGGGCCTTCTCCTCTTCAGAATTGTTGCTAAAGATGTTCCCTTTGATCAGATTTTACTTGTCAAGAAAAACCCATTTGTTGCTAATCATGAGATCTACCCCCACAATCTCAGCTGAACTCATAATTCATTATTTTGAGATTTGCCAGCTTTCTGAGGCCATATACCTGGGAGAGGCAATTTTTCAGCAATTGGGAAAATATAATCATGTGAATATACATTAAGTTATTCCATAAATAGAAATAGAAAGCAAAATATGATATCATGAGAAAGATAAAGACTGCATGGTATCACATGTGTAAACTTAAAAAAAGTCAAACTCAATGGAAAAGAGAATGAAAAAGTGGTAGCCAGGGGCTGGTGGGGGGGAGGGGGAGAGGAAGGGGAGACACAGGGACAGGCTGGGAAAGGATACAAACTTCCAGCAGTAAGATGAGTAAGTTCTAAGGATCTAATGTATAACATGATGATTATAGTTGATAATACTGTGTTATATAATTGAAGTTGGCTGAGTAAAACAATTATGTTCTCAGCCTAAATGGTTTTGCTCAGTGGTTAGAGCAATGGCCCAAGACTGAGGGTCAAGAGTTCAATTCCAGTTAAGAGAATGTATCTTGGGGGGAGATAATAGATCAGCCGAAGGACTTGTATACATGCATATAAGTAGAACCAATGGACACAAAACTCTGGGGAGGGAGGGTATGTATGGGGGGGGGGGCAATGTTAAAATATGTACACAGATAATAATTTAATAAAAAATGTTAAAAAAAAAAAGAGAGAGAGAGAGACAGAGAGAAAAGGAGAGAGAATGTACCTTGGTTGTATGCTCAATACCCAGTGCCCTTTGGGGGTGGGGTGGGGGGGCATGCAGAAAGTAACCAATCGATGCACCTTTCTCACATTGATGTTTCTCTCTTTCTGTCTTTCCCCCCACGCCCCTTCCTTCCAATCTCTAAAAGTCAATGAAGAAAATATCCTCAGGTGAGGATTAACAAACCAACAACAACAAAAAAATGTGTTCTCAAATGCACACATAAGATATATATATGTGAGGTGATGAATATGCTAATTAAGTAGATGGGGGGAATTTTTTCATGAGTGTATGTGTGTATATATCAAATTACCATGATGTACACTTGAAATATCTTACAACTTTATATGTCAATTATGTTACAGCAAAGCTGAAATTTTTAAAAATGTATGGTGTCACTTGGAAAATGTGTCCCATAGTGAGGAGGAATCAGCCTTTTAGATATTAAAATATATCAAAGCTAATGATTAAAATATATTCTGTTAGTGAATATCTACAGATACATCAATGGGATGCAACAGAAAGGCAAAAAACTGGCCTAAAATATATATTAGAATATAGTAAACAAGAAGGGTGCCATCCTAAGTCAGCTGACTGTTATCATATAATCCAATGATATCAAATGTGACTAAAGGCCTAGAGAGCAACATATTTTTTAAAAAGCAACAATGAGAAAGATCCTCTATAAAAATGTCATAGGTGGTTCTATATTACATTCTAACATTAATTATTGAGAAAAGATGGATAAATAAAATTGGGTGGATTTGGGGAAACTTGGTTTAAAATCTTGGATTTGCTACCAGGCACCTGTGTGACCTTGTAAAAGCTTTGTATAAAGCTTTTAGCTATAAAATGAGAGAAGACAGACTAAGCATGCTCTCTCGTCTCTTTGATCCAGCTTTAAGAATTTACCTACATAGTCTCTTCTCTGATTGACCATGAATAAAAAGTTTGCGTGCAATGCAATGGGGGGGGGGGGGGGGGGGGTAGGTGCTCCAGTTGATAAATGATCTTCAGTCATTCTGTGAAGAAGCAAGATTAATATTTGGAAAGGAAGGTAGTAAATTATATTACTCCTTTCGTGATTTGAATGAGGCTATTGCCAGAAAATAAAACATATGAGATTCCCAGTTTAATATTTTTTATTAGCTTTGACAAAATGGGGGAAAGGAACATGAAGAGACTTCTCTCTATATTTTCTTCTCTGAAAACAAAGTAGAGTGGCCTTGATTTTTAAAAAGTACAATTTTAGTATATAACAGCCATCCACTTTTTGTTATGGAAGAAAAAAAGGATCATGAATACAAATTAAGTACCAACAAGCTGCTCCCAACCCCTAAAATCTGAAGTCAATACAGCCCAAAGTTTTCAAAAATTCTGGTAAAAAAAAAAAAAAAAAATCAAAGTTAATTGGGTGAAAGAATCAGAGAATCTATCAAGAGTATGTACTCAGATGAGAGTATTCTTTCAACATCTTGCTCCATCTAGAAACTGGTAATTAGTGAGTAAGTACTGGCATTGTTACTTGATTTGAGTCACCCTTTCAAAAAAAAAAAACCATAATTGTTTGAATTCTGCTTATTTTAGATAGCTACTTGGAACAAAATGGGCATGATTTTTATATGAGGCAGAATTTTTACTCAATTTGCTTGAAATGGGCACTCTGACTCCTATTTAATGACCGCACACATCAGAGGCTTATATTAGACAGTCACCTCATCAGGAATATAAGACATCATATAATTTTTTAAAGGGCACTGAAAAGAAAAGCTTAGAAATAAAGACCACATGTATGTTCAGAACAGTAAATTAGAAGACAATACAAACCAGAGTAAAAAGCTTACTGCCATAAAATTTCATAATTAGTTGGCTTTCTCCAAGAGAACCAAAATTTTAAAAATGTGTCATCAATTTAATCTTGAGCTATTTTGTTTAGTGAAAGACCCGTGGCATTATTGTTCTAACTGTATTACTTACTTTCAGAGAATTAAAGTCATATTTCTCCTGTTAAACTATGTCACTATTCTCTGCATGCTTCTAAAACTTTAATTTCCTCATTTGTTGCCTGTTTTCCCCCCACGTCTAATGAGATGACACATAAAAGGGAAAAATAAATGGATACATCATATTAAATGCAGGAAGATGTATTCCCCACCCACAAAGCCCTTTATGTAAGGGGAGGGTAAAGGAGCAATAAATGCTGATGGAAGGAGACTTGACTGGGTGGTGAATACACAATACAATATATATCAATACATATGATGTATTATAGAATTGTTCAGCTGAAACCTATAACATTTTGTTAACCAACATCACCCCAATAAATTCAATACATGTTTTTAAAAGGAGGCAACTGTAGTTCTTTCTAGAGTTACAAGTAAAAATATTTAGCGTGTGCTCTTAACGTGTGCAGAGGGGCTGGGCTGGGCTAGACTGTGCCATGGATAGGCAGTGCAGGATAATGAAATGGGAAAGCATGCTTCCTGAGTTATTGGTAGAATACCAACAATCACTTTGGGCAAATCACCTAAGTCTTGGCATTCTATAGTTGCATCTGAAAAATGACTTTGTTGTTGTGAAGCACAAAATATAAGGTACTAAACAAATTTAGATTCCTGCAGGATTTATTGCTTTGTATCCTAATTGCATACTTCCTCGTACTTCCTTAAGGAAAGAAACTAGGCTTCAGTATTCCTAGTACCAAGGACAAAGCTCAGTAGTAGACCCGCAATAAATAGGTATAGATGAATGGACAGTATTTCTACATTGCATTAATACATTTAGTAGGCATGTCTAAGTTTTCTAGTTGTTAAAAAAAAACACACGATTTTAAATAGAAGAAAATGGAAAAAAAAGGAGTAGATGCTTAATCCTACTGAGTATAATAAAATATTTTTATTTCAACAACAGAAAGGTGGTAGCACAAGGATGATTATATTACTAGCAACAGACGTATAACTGAAAAATGTGTTTATTCTATATATGTGTAATTCCATATTTTTAATGTATCAGGAATCCTTCTCAGCTTGACATCCCCCCCCCCCCAACTTACCCCCACTCACACACACACTTTAAACCTATTGCTACACAGGTTTTTATCTTTTGAGATTGGACCATTTCCTCCACCTTACCAGTCTAAACTTCAGAAGCAGCAAAAGACGGAATCTACAATTAAAATGGATAAACACAGAGGAATGAGGTAGTTGTGGACACAGGTCAAGAACCTGGGACATTGCTGCAGATGCCTGCGTTCATCTCAGAAAGTGCAAGGGCCCAGGGTAAATAAAGCCAAAGAACCCCACAGTGCCCAGTATTGCATTCTCCAGGCTGATAAAAAGCATCTCCAACACTAGTCCATGATCAAAGCATAAAGCAGAAGTGCAATCTTTAAAGCAGATATGGAAGGAGGAATATAAAAAGCAAGGAATCTGGACAGTAAGGCTTAGTAGTTGAACATTGACCCATGAATCAGGAGGTCACCATTGGAGTTCCAGTCAGGGCACATGCCTAGGTTTCCAGCTATATCCCCAGTAAGGGGCATACAGGAAGCAGCCAACTGATGATTCTCTCTCATCATTGATGTTTCTATCTCTCTTTCCCTCTCCCTCTCTCTAAAATCAATTTTAAAATAAAAAAGCTTTAAAAAATAAAGAGCAAAGAAATGCCTGGAAACCAACTCATATCTAAGTGGGAAAAACTGCTAAACTCATAAAAATGTTCAGGCATATTTTAATAAAAACAAACTTACTTTTAAACTTTTAAATTGAAGACTTTGCCCATCCTGGCCACTAGTAATAACACCCATAAACAATCATTTTTTTTTTTTCCTGACTCTTGATAATTTTGTTTGTTTGTTTTTGCTTTACCTTTCTCTTTCCGGGAATGATAATCTCAAAAGATTTAAGGTTCATTTTCCCATTGATGTGTCACTCCCTAAACGTTCTTAAAATCCTTGAAGACAAGACACATTTTATATTTGTCTCAAATGTGACTGATAGATTTGTCTTTTGAGACAAGTTTAATTTTTCCTCTGGGAAAAAAAAATATATAGCTCCCTATTCCTAGTCATGCCAAAGTGCTTTCCAGTGGGTAAAACATAATTCAACTTTTGTTTTAAAAAAGTGTGTGTGTGTGTGTGTGTGTGTGTGTGTGTGTGTGTGTGTACAGGCAGATACATTCAGCCATAGATCAGGGGCATTAAAAGAAAAAGCTGGTGATATAAACTCATTAGATACTTGCTTAATGGTAATATTACATCAAAGAATCTTGCATTAGGAACTTGGATTATAGATTCCTCTATTTTAAACTTTAGAACAATTAAGAATTGAGAGGAAATTTGAAAACAGTTTTGCTTGAGTAAAAGTACAAAAAGCAAATGGAATTGTAAAGTACCTAAAACTAATTCTACTGCCTGCATGCCACCTGGAGTTAAACTCACACTTTTGATTAAATGCAATCTTAATGCAGGGATTAAATTGGGATAGAACATAATTCCCTCCAGCTTCACTCTAGGACCAAGATTTTCACTGCATGAAAAACACAATGGCATGACTTCATTCTAGATGTATTTGTCTTTGGAATAATCATCCCCAATTTGGAAGCCAAGGTAATGAAATTAATAAAGCCCGTTCAATGTTTTTCAAATAAATGTAAGTTAGACCTCACTCTGCCCTCAGAATAGTTGAAGCTTTAGATGTCTACAAGAATGACCATTTTCCCTTCAAACAAAGTGTTAATCACTTAACAGATTTTGGTTCTCTTGGACCAATTTTGCAACTCTGTGTACACATCATTCAAGATAGTCCCAGATTTGTAGTTGCAAAAAACTGGATGTCCTCGAGTTGTACAGCAAGCGAATACAAAGACAGGCATTATTTTATACAGAGCGGAGAAATTGTTCTATTCAACTGAGATTAATATAAAATGAGGCAAATGCTGGCAAAGGAAAGGGCAAACGTTCTCATTATTTCTCCAAGCAGTGGACATGGGTGATCTACTAAACATTAAAAGTATGTCAGTATCTTGCTTCTTAATCTAACACAATGCTTAGTTTCATGGCTCGCAAGCAATGAATATGAAAGTCAGATGCGTATGGGGAGAACTCTTCCCTGGTGAATATCACAGCTGCGCTTCACGTACTTTTTTATTCTTCTAGCACAGTGGTCGGCAAACTCATTAGTCAACAGAGCCAAATATCAGCAGAACAACAATCGAAATTTCTTTTGAGAGCCAAACTTTTTAAACTTAAACTTCTTCTAATGCTACTTCTTCAAAATGGACTCATCCAGGCCATGGTATTCTATGGAAGAGCCACACTCAAGGGGCCAAAGAGCAGCATGTGGCTCGGGAGCCACTGTTCTAGCCACTTAAACATACATGGCAATCACTTTTGTTTCAAAACTTCCATGGACCCTACTGCTACGATTTTGATCAGAAGGGAAAATTTGAGGGGTGGGTGAGGCCATAAATTCTGAAATTCCCATTTCACCCATTTCATTCTCTTTTCAAATACGCTCGCAACTTCCGTTTTTAATCTTTCTAGCTTCTTTAAATCTTTTCATTGTCAAGATTCCAAATCTGGGAAATTAAGACACCACCAATTGTTCCGCGGGCCAGCTTCAGTTCTATGAATCAAATGGGATCGGGCTAAAATTCCTTGTCTTTTCTTCTTCTGTTGCTAGAAGATGAATGTTCAACTTTGGGGGCAAATGCGATCCGTGCATTCTACACACTTTTGTAGCTAACCTCCATTTTAAACCTAAAATGATCACAAAACCCATAAATAAGCTGTGAAGTCATAGTTGGAAGAAGTAGCAGAGGGAACTGAGAAAGGTCGGTCTTTGGAGAGGGTTTCTGTCTTGCGTTTCCATTATATACCCATTTTCCCTGAACTCTCACCTTATACTTGGCGGGGAGGGGAGGGATGTTTTGCAACAAAAACCCTGAAAAAGTGGCAGCCCTTAGAAATATTTAGCAAAAAGCTACTTTGGTGAGGGTGGGGGAGAAGTGTCACTCACCTTGGGGAAAAAATCCTGTCCAAACTCCCTTGGGCCACAGGCTCAGCTAAATCCCGTTGCCCGAAGCAAACCAAATGTCTCTACAATTTCAGGGCTGTTCTTTCACCTCAGGGGCCCCCTCAGGCTTCCTGCAAGGTGGTGCTTTACAAAGCCTGCAGGTCAGAGCACCAAAGAGCCTGGGGCAGGTGATGAACAAGAGAGCCTGGCTGGGACTTGGCCGGCTCTCCTGGTGGGCAGCTCAGGGCTCCTGGCTCCCAGCTCCCGGGTGGTCTTCATGTCACCCACATGAGTGCCAACTCAGTCTTCCTGAGCTTGTCATTCATACTTTCCACAGTCAGTAACAGGAGCCTGGGGCTGAGGCTCAAGGAAGGAGAGAGAAAACAAGCTTTCATCACTGTCATGGAATCTGACACATTCTCAGTGGAAGACCCTGAACCTGCCTCTCTGCCCCATCAAGCTCCCTTCGTTCATGCTGTGTGTTTCGGACAGCTTACTCTGGAGTCTCAGTGTTCATGGAAATGTGATGCATCTGCCTCACGGGAGGGCTGTCAGCAGTTCTCTCCATGTACCCCACCTCCTCCATGGAGCTTCACTCTGCACATCAGGCTCAGCATTGGAGAGAGCTGGCCTGGACCACTGTCCCCGGCCACCCTCCTGAGCCCTGGCTATTCCAGAAAGGGCCATTAGTATGGCAACACCTGCCGAGTACACGCCTTACAGATTTCCTTCAGGATATCCCTTAGCTGCTCAAAATCTGGGTGAGGGAGGAAGAAAGCGAACGACAGGCTACAGAGTTGGAAGATGATGGCCCACTTTCATGAAGAGGTCACAGAATGAATGACAGGATTAACTACTCTTCCAGCAAAGGAATAATTGGTAGGCCAGCTGCGTTTTGAGACACAAATAGGTTAAGAGAGAGCAGAAAAGCAAACTCTAGCAGCTCAGGGGTTCTGTCTCTGGAGAGAGGGGGAAATAACCTTATGTCATTGTCAGATAGGAGCCTCTGGGGTTATGCTTAGGATAGACCAATGAAGGCATTGTTGCTGAGCCACAGAATAAATCCATAGGTGATGGTGGGACTTTCTGGCACTTTGATTTCCAAAAAGCATAGGTTATAAAAATTTTGAAAGTACAACTATTTGATTTCTTTTTCATGGTTTGTGCAAAATAAAATCTACCGATTGTTTCTTTAATGCCACCAAACTGTCCCATGGAAAAGCCATTTTTATTTTATTTTATTTTTTTACCATCAGAGAGGGGAATATGAGGCACAGAGAGGTAAAGTGACTTAAGTCACAGACAGTAAGGGACATGGAACAAGAATCCTGACCCAGGAAAGCCATGCCCAAGTTTCTGTCTAAGGAGCACAGGAGCTGGCCTCTAAAATATCTTTTCAGCTGAAGTGGGTTGGGGAGGCACATCTTTTTCCTCCACATCAAACATTTCTGTGCCTGGAGATTAGTCAGAGCTGATCATTTCACTATACGAGATGCTTTACTGGGTGAAAGTGAGAGAAGGAGGGAAAAAGTAAGATAGAAAATGGCATTAACAATGGAGGTTTTTTCCCAGGAATTTTATGGAGGTTCTCAATGCTGAAAGCACTTTTAAATGGGTTAAGAGGCTCAGTCTACAAATGGCAGGAGAATTGTCTGATGAGTGAAAAGTAAAATCTGAATCAGGAAAAGGATTTTCAGCACAGACTTGGCAGGGATGACAGAAATCCTTTTTCCCTCAAGGCAACCTTCTGACTGGTAATTTAAGAGCACATGAAGTTCAAGGCCTGAAAATTTCCCAAATTAAAAACAAAACAAAACAAAAACCAAGAAAACCTGACTCATCATAGTCAAGATCCTTAGTTACCCAGCTGCTCTGAGTTAGAATGAACTGGCAAGCTGAGATAAAGGAAGACATGATGGTTACTGAATAAAAGCTGGTTTCTGGAGTCCACAGAACGTGTGTTGGGGAATTCTTGCTCATCCACTGAATAGCAGGCCAACCTCAGACAAGTTCCTTAACCTCTGAATGTCAAATGGGAAAGATAATTAAATCTGAAGACTAAATGAGCTGATTCATGTCAAATACTTAGCAGGTCCAGACACACGGAAATCCACCTTGCAACCATGGTGATGTGCTGGCGTGCCAAACTATGCCCCAAAGAGCTTACGTCTTTCATTAGCCCAAGAGCTTCAGGCTTGAGGTTAGGCCCAATTGACCAGAGTGTGACACTGAAGGTAGACGTTTTGAACACCAGACTAGAAATCAGGAGATCTTTGCTATCCAGCTTCCAATTCCCCCTGCTATATAGCATATGGGGTTAGGCCAGATCAGTGATTACATCCCAGAGGTTCAGGAAGTTGTCTTCAAGACCAAGGGGTAAGTTGTAATGCCAATCAATGTTCCTGGCCCTTCCTCCCTGTCCTCCAAAGTAGGCTATCTTTTGAATAAAGTGCCCTGCTTCAACCCAGAAAAGATAAACTCAGAGGTTTTGAGATAACCATGTGGTCAGTTAAATTCTACTGAGTCTCTGTCATAGACCTACTTTTTGTTTAGTATTAAGACAATTTGCATTAACCTCTGAGAACTGACATCTAGATCATTAAAAAAGAAATTATACCTGTGTTTCAGATTTTTTTTTCATTATTTGTTTTGTGCCAATAAATTTACTATTTTTTTTTTTTCCTTACGGAGTAATCAGCAGGAGCCTTGGGTTGAAGACTGAAAGCAAGGAAAACTATGTTAATGCCAGTGTTCCACTGACGTCTGCAATAATGCTTCCCCACGAGGGTGGATTTCCAGACCTTCCACAGAAGAATTCTAATGTCTTAGAGTTTACCAAAGTCATGTTGAGAAAAGGCAGTAGGTAATGTCTATCTTATATAATAAAAGGCTAATATGCAAATTGACCGAACAGCAGAATAACCAGTCGCTATGACACACACTGACTGCCAGGGGGCCAACACTCAATGCAAGAGCTGCCCCCTGGTGGTCAGTGTGCTCCTACAGGGGGAGCACTGCTCAGCCATAAGCCAGGCTCACAGCTGGCTAGATAGCAGCAGTGGTGGGAGCCTCTCCCACCTCTGCTGCAGTTGGGCGGTAAGGAGCAAGGGGTCCTGGACTGTGAGAGCCCCGGGCTCAGGCCGGGCTGAGAGAACCCCTCCTCCCATGTGCAAATGTTGTGCACCAGGCCTCTAGTAATAATATAATTACATAAGCTCACAATAAAGAAAACTACAAAACGATTCTGCAAACCATATCTTATGGTTCCTCCCATTGACAAGGGGATTGATCTTTCTCTGTGAGATGGATCAGATCTGACCACATTTTAGCATTTCCACAGCAATAACCTTAACTCAAACCCTCATTTTCTTATATCTCACTCACTGAAATCCCTAATAATTTCCCTGTTGGATTTTATAAAGTCTGGTCCTCATTTCTGTAATTTTCTGTGCTCTTGCCAGGGGACCTCAGTAGGTAAATTCTTTTATCCCAGCATCTTCTTGCTGAGGGTTTATTTCCTTCCATGGTGCTTCCTGAGCATCCTGTGCTTAATTCTACCACAACCATCATTTACTAAAAGCATTTTAAACTATCTATTGTCAGGCTTCTCCAGGAAAGCATACATTCCTAGAAGGAAGAGACTCTATTTTCCATATCGGAGTCCCTAACATTTGGCAGATAACTTGGCTGACAAGAGATGTGCTGTTAAGTATTTGCTAAATGAATTACCTTGCCTGTTAGCATATGGAGAATATAGCAAGACTTTGTAACAAACTGGCATTCAAAACCTTGCATCAACTGGCCTCTGAGACTGATCTCAACACTTATTCGATATAGGTGGTGCTTGCTAAGCTTTCAGATCAGATTCAACACATCTTTGAGCTCCTTTAGATGCCAGGCATTGATATATTTCATCAGCAAATCCATCAACTTGACTCTGACTTGTGGAGTAGGGGAGACAACTTAATCAATAGCTGGCAGTTCTTAAAAGGCTGGTCCCTGTCTTCCAGGTGCTCACAGCGCAGTGGGTGGAGTTATTCTAATATGGGCAAATATCTTAGCCACAGAGGACTGCCCTTGGTCCCTTCTTGCTCTAAAATGTTCTATCCTATAACCTTTTGGAAGCATCAGCACGCTCTTAACCTCTCTACACTGTGCTGTGTGAAGTGGGACAACAATACAGAAAACAGGAACCCTAATCTTAAAGGAGCACTGGTGAATGCTCTACTTCAAAAGCTCATCAAAGATGCTTCCAGGCTCTGGCTAAAAACTACCCATTTTGCAGTAAAACTAAAGAAAATGAATTACCTCCTTCCTCCCAGAGTCTCTCTGTTTGCTGAGACCAACTGTGACTCAGGCGGACAGGCCAAAGGCTGTGCAGAGGCAGAACTCGTCTTCCTTTACGTAAAGACATCTTACAGTGACGAATGGTTTCACAGTGTTTGTTGCGTAGACATAGGATAGATAAAACTAGATGGCTCTGGATTTCATTCGAGGAAGCAACTCTTATTATGGAACCCTGACCAAATGACGGCCTTATCTCAGTACTGCCTGCCTCATCTCGTTGTGGGCCAAAGTGCGGGGCACGTGGGAGTTAGTAAGTGGAAAACAGCTTCTTCTCACTCTGCCCACCACTCTGGAGGCTAATTTGTCACCTGTTTATTGGCAGGGCCAAAGGACACAATGTGGATTCAAACGTGGGTAGGTCCACGTGCAACTGATTTAAAACCACAAAAACAACTATTTCTATGGCAAGATTTTTTATTTTTTTTTCCCAAGAATACATTCCCGCCGAAACCGGTTTGGCTCAGTGGATAGAGCATCGGTCTGCGGGCTGAAAGGTCCCAGGTTCGATTCCGGTCAAGGGCATGTACATTGGTTGCGGGCACATCCCCAGTGAGGAGTGTGCAGGAGGCAGCTGATCGATGTCTCTCTCATCGATGTTTCTAGCTCTCTATCCCTCTCCCTTCCTCTTTGTAAAAAATCAATAAAATATATATTTTTTAAAAAAAATACATTCCCATGTGGGATAGGAAGGTGCTTTTTCTGAGTGGTGTAGCCAATAATATCCTCTTCGTAAGTAGTTGATAAAAAGCCATTTTCAAGGGAAGCATTGCAGGTGACAACCATGATGCCATTTCTCACTTTCTGGCTATCTCACACCCTTCAGAATAGGATGAAACTGTCAGGTTTTGCTTACAGTGTAGACTGGAAGCTACAGTGTGGACTGGAATCTCCGTGAGGCATTTTGGCCAGTTCCCAGCCAGGAAACCACCTGCTGAGCCTGACTTCCCTTGAGGACTTCTGCAGAGATGTCTCCTTTCTCTGACATACGTTCAGCGTGAAGAAACATTGCCCTTCCCAGCGGTGCCTCGGCACCTGCTGATAGGCACCTGAAGCATTAACCCTGGAGTAGCTTCTAGAAGCTCTGCTGACATAGCTTAGGGCGAAGAGCAGCCCACAGGGCATCCACAGGAAGAACCCCGAGGGCAGGGACTGGATCCCTGTTTCTATACTTGCACACCTTACGCACTGGCCCTCCACCCTCTACTATCCGTCTAATGTGCCCTCCATGGCTCGCAGGATGATGTCTATTTCCTAACAGCAAACCACATCCCTGCTGGGAATCCGGGCTCCCGGGTAGCAGTGTCCGAGTTCAGAATATTGTTTTTCCCAAGAATTTCCTCCCAAGTGGGTCTCAGCTGAAAAGCAAATGGCTAGCTAGCTTTCTGCGCCATTAGCCTTTGCTCCACACACTTAAAGGGGAAAACAGTCTTGGCCAATAGTCACCAATAAGCCTGTGAGAAAGGCCTATAGAATGCTCCAGGCAGCAGCCTGGCCATGGATTCCTTGCCTTTTGGGCAAAGATCTTAGAGATCAGCTAGCTCATTTTACAAACGAGGAACTCACAAATCCAAGTGAGGTTACAATTTAATTTCTGAGCTTAAAAAAACCGTCTTCCTCTTCTCAGGCCTGCCTTTTGACCATCATCATTACAGAGTCTCATACTCGATGTTTAGCATTTAAGTGTACTTGAAACAATATGGATAACGATCCCCCCTTCCTCCCCCCCCCCCCCACACACACACATATACGGGCAAGAAAAGACAAGGTTCCATTTAAAACAAGCTGTAGGCTTTCTAAAATTTGACAACAAACTGTAGATCTGGAATATGGGCCTACAAGGAAAGAGCCTTATTACACATATACAGTCGATAAGCAGTGAGGACTTAATACGTGAAGGTGCTATGAACCATGAGTTAATAATGATACTCAGCAAAGTGAAATTCTCCTGTGCTTAGTCACGCATTGGCATTGGCATTCCTGGGCTCGGTGCCTCAGTTATACATAAACACACACGCGCACACCTAGTAACCGTCGGCATCAAGGAGCAAGCATCCCATGTGCAAACGCAGCGCTGACCCGGGGGTTGGCAAGGCAGTGTCTTAGGTGGGCTTGTGCTGCTCGCACTGTTACTCCTCCCACTCCTGGCATTCTTATTTCCAGCTGCCTTCTATTATACATCCACGTTTCATTTTACTGCTTTTATCTCAAGGTGTGTTGAAAATACTGAAGAACGCTGAGATAATGTCAGGAAGAGTGTTCCAAGAACACTATCAAAGTTCTCAAGCACATTAGTCAAGTAGTGTAAATATTTCCGGTCTTGGGGTTTATAAAAACATAAAGGGAAGGAAAAACACTGGGATAGAAGGAATTCTTAGAACCCTGACCTGTTTGTGTTCTGGCCGAAGGACATCCCTCCTGTTAGGATCTGACCCACCTAAGTATGGAATTTAGATTGCCCTGGTCTCCTGGCCTGTGCCATGCTAACCCATGCATCAGTAAGCCTGCCCTCCTGAGACAGGGGAGCACTGCCACTGCCAGTGCCAGTCAACTTGCTCACCAGGAACCACACAGTGTCAATCCCAGGTACTCCCCCTGGATAGGCTCCAATCCTCTCAACAAAATAAAAGGTTGGAAAAAAAACACTCACAACAACAACTGAGATTTAAGAAGCTCAGCACAGTGTTCGAGATTACCAATGAGACCGTGTAGAGCCGGGACCTAGAACAGCTCCTAAAGCCATTTTCCCCCCACTACGTTATAATCATTGAATTATCCTTTAACCAAAACTAAAAATGAACTCAAACTAAAAATGAACTCAAACAAATGCTCTTACACTACCCGCCCCTCCCTTGCCTGGCACCAAGTCTGCACCTCTTTACATTGGCTAAGAACCACTCCAAAACTAAATGTCAGGATGATCTGTGCGGCAGACATTGTCAACAAGATGACTCAGGTGATGATGCCTCCCTCTCATTCTTCCAAGTTACTTATTTTAAACAAAAAGCTCCTTAGAGTTTCACTGTAAATTGTTAGAGCTGGAAATGTGAGCCATTTCAGAGGAGAGCTGTGATTTGCATGGTTTTGCCAATGTCTGCAGCCCAGAGGAGCCAAGATGATGTTATTTTATCCCAGAATGGTGTTAGGAGAGTGATCAGAAAAAGTACCCCCAAAATGCCAACCCATGATCCATGGCCCAATCTGATATTTTAACTTTGCTTTACTATGATGTTGAAAAAGAAAAAAGAATGAAAACAAGAATGCCAATAATAATAATAGCCACTTTGTGTGAGTGAGACACTGTCTAAACCTTCTCATTTAATCCTCATAACAGTCTTAGGAAGTTGGTTGGCATCGTGTATATGACTTCATTACAGATGAGGAACCTGGGACCCAGGAGGATTTAGTTCCTTGCCCATGTTTCACAGCCAGTAATTGGCACAGCAGGATTCAGACAAGATCTGCCCCCCAGAACCCATGAGATTAAACATCACACACACACACACACACACACACAGTTTCTTAGAAAGCCAGACAGGAGCACTGGGTCTATCAAGGGTCCCATTCAGAACTCCGTCACCACTCGTCACTTGTGTTGGTTCCATTTCAATTTGAGCCAGTCCGGGGTGATGGCTTAGCAGCTCCCTAACACCCACTGAGAGGGCCACTCTCTACAGATGAGACTAGTTACGTGTGTCCGTCACAAATACTGGTGTTAGATCCACTTCCCAGTCTCTACCGAGTCCTCAGGAGCAGATGACAATGACTATCCCAGTGCATTCTGTCCCTTTCCAGGTCTCGGCACCATGGGGGAGCCAGGAACCCGCACAAACCAGCCCCACAATTTAAAGCCTACTGTGCAATCTGCTGTGAATACCCAGTTGTCAAAATGAAAGCTTTTGATTCTAAATGGAAGAGCCACCCTGTCACATGGCTAGCCCTGAGCGTCCAGCTGGCTCCAGGATGATGAATCTGCCAACAGACTCTCTCCCTATGTGCTGGCTGGTTGCTTGGGCGCCGGCCCAACTGGCTCTGAGCCGCCCGAGTGGCCCGGCCTGGTCTCAATCCAGGAGCTCTCTCTACATCCTCCTTTTGACCCAGTAGCACAAGAAGTCTTTCTGAATGAGCTCAGGGAAGCACACAAGACCCTTCAGGACCCAGATCAAAGATTTTCTCTCCCAAGAAACCTTCCACGATCCCTCACAGCTCCTCAACTTTCCAGGTCTGGGTTCAATCGCCCTTTCGTTCCGGGAGGCCTCTCCTGACCACACTCTGAATGTGGCTCCCTCCCCGGTTACTGAAGCCTCACCCTGCAAAACAGCTCCCCGGGACTTACCATAGTCTGAATTCGTGCTGATTACTTATGTGTGTCAGTTTATTTTCCATCCCCACTGGAACTGTGTGCTCTACCAGGACAGTAACCTCACCGCGTCTGTCAGTGCCTGTTGTCTGTGGCGAGAGCAGCGCCAAAGCCAACTGAGGGTAATTAGTACTCAAATACGTGCAACCCAACCGGATCAAGAGAGAATGCAAGCCACGTGGGTGATGCAAAAAGAAACAGGTGAAATAATTTAAACAATATCCATTAACACTGTACACTCTTACCTTGTTTCCCCTGCACTTTGCTTTACTGCACCCACAGCTGGTACCCTCTACCAGCAAGAAGATAACTACTGGCTCTTTTGGGAGACTCTGTATTGCGGTGGTCTGGAACCCAACCCACAGTATCTCCAAGGGATCCTGGCACATCTAAAATGCTATCATTTCATCATGTAAGCAGTATAAAAATTACAAATGAGCTAGTTCATGTTCCTTTTTGTTGTTGTGCTATAAGTCGTTGAAATCAGGTATATCTATTTTATACTTAAAACACATCTCTATTTAGATGCCAAATTTTATAGGAAATACCTGATCTCTGTTTACGTTCCATAAATTTGACAGCCGAGATAGTATTTTAGAAAGCATTGAAGTGAATTTACTGAGTCGATATACGTTCTAAAATTTAATTTGGAGGTTAATAAAGTTCATTCAGTAAAATTAAAAATTCACTTCCACAGATGTACCAGCCATGTGTAGCTGGTGGCTGCCACCTTGGAGGGTTAGATTTGAATGGTTAAATGAGAGGATGAATTCTAAAAGACTGGTAGATCAATTAATGGTAAAGGAAGTGTTGGTGGCACTCATTCCTTGAAAAGCCTTGTTATCTCATGGATTTCTTCTGAAGCTTAAAATTACTCCGTAGCAAGTCAGTGCAATCCTGGGTCACTTGTGTGTAGGGCTCCAGCAGTTCCCCCATCTGTGCCACACGTGGGGGAGAAGGCTACATAAGAGGCACTAGAGGCACTTGGGAGGCCTGGACTTCAGGCTCAGTCCAATCACAAAGACTCAATTCAGTTCAGCTGCAGCCATAACCGGTGGAGTCAGGGACGCTACTAAGCCGCAGAGCTCTTGTGCTTGATTAACAAAAGGCAGTTCTCTTCCAGGCTTTTGCTTCCTGATCCAGGACTTTGGCACTTTCCCACTTTCCTCTATCCTTCTAATTGATTGCATGCACATTTCAGTTTCCTTCACAGGCCAGTCAACCACCTGGGGCTGGAGAGAGCCTTAGTCACCACTGACAAGGGTGACCAGATGTCCCCATTGGCCAAAGCCCATGGCAGTTCAAACCTGTTGTCCTGGTGTCAGCTGCACCCTTTGACCCTCTCACAATTCTAGGAGATGATCATTTATCATGGGACCTCTCAGAAAACTGAGCTCCTTGCAGGCTCCTGGGAAACAGCTGTTGGATGTTAAGGAGCCCAGCATGGCAGGGATCCTGCAGATGCCTGCTTCTCACCTGTGGCGTTCTGCTCCTCTGTAAGCGGGTTTTGGAGGAATAATAAACAACAGCAAACCTGTGGTATATAAAAGCACAAACTGGCCTACAAACTAACAAGATTTGATTTGTAACTGTTGGAGCTTTAAATTTCTATTTGCTCTTTTTAAATTATGCCATGGTCACATTCCCTCTGTTTTCCCTGAATATTAATTTTTTTTTCCTCTGATGGTTTCTCTCTATTGCCTTTCTTGACGCCCCCCTCTCCCCCCATTTTCTTTCAATGATTAACTGCCCACAGAGCTTTGGGAGACCTCTTAAATTTCTCACTCCTTTGGAAGTCCAGACCACTGAACTGCCCTGTCCCCCTGTCGTTTCAAACTAATCCTATTCCTTCCCACTCTTTCATTTCCCCCTTTAATGTGCTAGCATATCACAAAGTGACCACTGCTGTGATTGATTCGTCTGACCTATGATTTAAGACATGTACACACACAAAAAAATATTGTCCATTTTATTTTTATTTTACAGTTTAAAAAGGACCCAACTGGGTCCATGTTATTAGCTACAAGCTCCTTTACTCTCCAAGGCTTAACCTTCTATATAGTCAGTCCTGTACACATCTGTCTCCATCAGTAGGAGTCTGAGCATGGACTCTGGTACTGGGTACGAGTCTGAATCCTAGCTTCTCTTAAAGCTAGCTGAGTGTGCAACCCTGGCTTATTCTAATCTACTCACAATTGGGATTACAAAGCCCATCTCAGTGGGTCTTTGGATCTCTTAAATGAGTTCATACAAGCAGCACACTTACCACCATGCCAAACCCGTACCAGTGCTCCAGAAAAGGCAGCTTTGTTTCACTCATCTTTATTTCTCCCCTACACGGTGAGTGTTGACTAAATGATCTTCAAGTTGAATGTTTATTGCTGAAATGAGACCAATGGGAGCTGACCCTCATAAGGATATTTAACCTTGGCCTGACAAATATCTCAGTTTGCAATATAGCCAGAGTCGGCCTCAAGCCCAGCCACCACTGGAATGTGGACAACTGCTGGACGTGGGGGACTAGGTAAAAAGTGAACTGGGGATCAGACTACATGTGCAGCTCATGGTCGCTCAACCTCAACACCTGTAAGATGAAGCCACATGGTTCTGGATTAAAAAAAGCAATGCATTGAGACCTGGTTCCTATGGGACCTATCCTAGCAGCCTCCTCCCCTGAGCCTCCCCACCTTACCTGCCACCCCTCCAACTAAGCTCCAGCCAAAATGAAATGTGGCCTAAACAATGACATGAAGCTTCTCCAGGCTCCTCCCTTAGAATGTCTTGTGCCACTTCAATTTTCTTGTCCACAGGCCAACTTCTATTCTTTAAGAGTTGACTCAAGGGTCTCACATCCTCTGGGAAGATACTCCATGGTCCCCATATAATGACACTCTTTTCTCAAGATTCTCTCTGCTGTGGGCACACTTCCATCACAGGTCTAACTTCAGTGTGCTGTAATTATCTTCTTCCACCACTATCTGCCCTCTACAAAGCCAAGTCCCATCAGCAGGAGTCCAAAGGAGACGTGTAGTGCTGACTGACTAAAGGAATAAATGGATATACTGCTTTCAAGTTTACAAGTCTTTTGCATACATTCACCTTTGAAACCTTCTCACCACTCTGAGTTCTTAGCATCATTTCCATTTTATAGAGAAGGAAATCTTTGCTCAAAGAACGAACATCATTTGCCCAAATGTTCACTACCAACGAAAGATAGGGAATTCCTTCTTCTAACTCCAAGCCAAGGGCCCAGAGTTTTCCACGAGCATTAATCATCACAATCTCCAAAACAACCTGCAAAACCGAATAAGCTGAGGCCCAGAGTGTCTCAAGTCAACGCATCTTATATAGCACCCAGTGGCCTGGTTCCTGAACATATGTTTTTGGCCTTTAAATCTCATGCCTTTCCATCCAAGCAAGCTGTCTCCACCCTGCACAACCCATGGAGCTAGGCCTGGGCACTCGGAAAGCAGCATTTCCTTCAGCTGTTGTTTACAGTCAGGCTGAGCAAACCTCTGTTAAGTAAGCAGAGTGAAATGTCCTCATTCCTTGCTTCACTCTGGAATTCCACTCTTTTCCAACTGGGACAGGAGCCGGAAGCAGTCACGTCCTGACCACTGTCGCGCCCAGACTGGGTCAAAGCTGAGTGAACGTCAGGGCAGTCTCAGGGGGCTGTTCTAACCCAGGCATCACAGGAAGCTCAGTAGGTTCACCCCAATTTAGACTTTACATTTATTGTTGCTAATGTGTTACTTTCACATTATTTTTTCAAGTTTAACAAACAGCTTCAAATCCCATTTGAGTTTCACAACAATCCAGTAGACAGGGCAGACATTGTTCCTAATAAATCTAGACTCTGGCTCAAGGTCACTGTTCTTTCCTCTGGCTCATCAATAAGCTCTCTCAGGTGGGAGAGGAGGATTGGTTAGGCCACTTCGGGATCCTTGGTGGGATGCTGAGAACAGAATCCCTCAAAACAGAACTACCTTGGTGATGGCCATGCCATACAACCACCAGCAAGCAATGACTCTCAATGTGTGCACGACTGTTTGCATTAGGAAGCCAAACTATAAAAACAATGACATTTTCATCTCTTCTTGCCTAACAGGAAGTGCTAATATTAACATTGTCATGTATTTCAAGAGAATATTTTAAAATAAAATAAAAAGAAAAGAAGAAAAAAAAAGAGAATTGTGAAAACTAGAATTAGAAACAGAAAAGCTAGACGCACAGATTAGGAGCCTTGAGGCAGGTATTAACAAGCCGGCTAATGAGGAGGACAGAGACTCAACTGCAGCCACCACATCAGCCTTTCACAGGGACTGTGTTTCTCAACAGTTGGTAGCAAAACCTTAAAATTCTCTTTTTGTCAGAAAATAAGAGGAAGGGTCTTCCCTCCCCCCACCCCCATCCCCAGCGACAATTTCTTGGGCACACCCACAAGTCATCAAGTGTAGGAAACTTAAGCTAGAGTCACTAATTTGCTATTTATTGTAACAACACTGCCTGGTGTTTATACAGCACATTCCGTTCTGCAATCTCCAAGAATGTTACGATCCTTTCCACTAAAACAGATGGAGAAACTAAGGCACGCGAGACCACCCACACAGTCACCCTGAGGTGCCAAGAGCAGAAGCCATCCCATTCATCACTCGGCCCACATCCCTCTGCCAGGACCGAGTCAAGATCCGGTTTCATAACAAGACACAACAACCAGTAAAGGGTGGACTTCATCGAGCACAGGAGCTCATGTCTTGGAAAAGATGTGTATGGACACAGGAAATAGCCTCAACCCAACACTCAGTTTGGCTTAGAACCTGAGAAACAGGCCTATGACTGAGTCTACAGACAAGAGCTACCTGGGAGGGCGCCAGGGCATTTGGAAGGACCTCCTGCGGACCTTCCCACCCCATGTCCACATTGTCTTCCTCAATATTCTATCCCCTAAGCTTCTAGTTCTGCCAAATTGCAAATGCTCAGGGGAGAAATAATGCTATAAGCTATTATTGATCTCTTTATAATGTGTGAATGACCGCTTTGAAAGCCAGCCTGAGACTCGCTGAGGAGCAGACTATGAGGATGCTGAGAACAAAAAGATGTAAGGATACGGTAGAAAGAGAGAGAGGAGACTTCAAAGAGGCGGGCCACCAGGAGAAAAACTGCATCTCTTGTAATCCTGCCCAAGTTCCAAGGTATTTCATCTTCCTTTTTAATTGATCTACAGGCAGCCGTGCCTTCGAGCCAGTATCCTAATATTCCCATGCAGTGTGCACCTGAAATTATGCAGAACTCTGCCGATAAATCTCTTAGGTTTTGCAGAAGGTAAATGTTAGTAATTCTGTTTTGTCCACGGATCTAGAATTATTTCATTGAAACACTTGAAGGATATGCATGCGTGTTCAAATGTGTGATGAACTGTTGAAAGTCCACCCAGAGGCCACACTGCCGTGGGAGGGACGCAAGACATGCACGGGCTTTGGGATATAACCAGTCGGGGCAGTAGTTTACTTGGCCCCTAGCCCTAGGCAAGCTTTCTAATCTGTGGCTCCTCCCTGACCGCTTGGTAAAAGGAGAGTAATAACGCCTACTCACTCCCAGGGGTTATCAAGAGGATTAAAGTAGATAATATAATGAAGAGCTTAGCAAAAGGGCTGAGACAGGGGAAAGAATCAAGGACTCATGCTGAGAATTACAAAGAATGTCAAGGCCAGAATTCAAATGTGTGTCAACCAGGCGGTAACAAACAGGGCAAGTGGCACAGGCTTGATTACAGTGCTATCAGAGATTACTGTGTGAGATTCATCACATGATTTGAATTAGTCCTGCATCCTCCACAAGAACAATAGCGTCTTGGAAGGTGAAAACAATCTTAGACATTAGAATGGTTTGTGCCCCTTTCAAGCTTAACTGTCTGACAAAAACTTAGTCCTTAGCATTTAATTTTTCTTGTTATGGAGAAATTAATTTAAAAGTAATGTCATTTTTCTCCCAAGGGGGGACAATAATGAAAGAAACGGTTGGGAAGCGCTGAGTTAATATATATAAAGTGGGATCTTGTCATATAATAAGCATGCAAGAAATAGTTATTCTTATTTTTATTCTCAGTTTTAGAAGCAGCAGCTATATCCTGGCCCCGAGGAAGTATGTAACGATGGACTTAAATATAGGCTGCAGATTAAAGCTGAAGTTTGTATGGACATGGACAGTAAGGTGGTGAAGGCCTGGGCGGGGGTAGGTAGGGGTGTAAAAGGGGAGGAGAATGGGAGACATCTGTACTATTGTCAACAATAAAAATACATACATGAAACAAGAGTTTGATTGTTTTAAGCTATTTAGAATTACTTAAAGCAATAAAAACGACTTTGAAGGATGAGTCCTGGTGAGAGGGGATTTGAAGAGTGGGAGAAGGGAAGCTGAGTTTTCAGCCATGCCTGAAAGTCCCAGCCTGCTGTTCATCTGTCTTAATTGCTACTTTTCACCCTCCTGCTTTTCATCTGTGTCAGAAAAAAAAAAAAAAGAAAGAAAGAAAGGAAGGAAGGAAGAAAGAAAGAAAGAAAAAAAAAATGAACGAGAGCATCATACAGCAAAACCAGCAAGTGCTTTGGTGAAGCTTCAGTCCCTCGAGGTCTATTTCCTAAAATGAAGTAACTCTTCTTCACAAGTCTGTCAGGAGCATGAAGTGACAGGATGTTCAGGCTGCTCATAGCGCCAGGGGTCAGAATAGTATAGGGGCTTCATAACGTTCGCTTTTCCTTCCAAGTAAAGACTTGGAATTACTCTGAGCCACACAATGGACGTTTTCATCAGGGTCCAGTCACTTTTAGAGTAGAACCTAAAACATTTCCAATCCACTTTTAAAGTAAGATGAAGACATAGAGAAAAGGAGGCAGGGAGGGAGGGAAGGAGGGAGGGTGGAAGAAGCTTCACAGTTCAGATAGAACATGCAAATAGACTGCATTTCGGAGCTGGGTAGGCAGGCAATCACTGCTAAGTAAAATTTTAGTAAGCTTTCTCATAATTTCCCTCTCTCCCTGGCAACTGCTGCACAGCCCTGGTCTCCAGTGGAGAAAGCCCTGAAGCGGAAGAGCAGGCCAGCTTTTCGGGCCACACGCCCCACGTGCTGACTGACTTGGCTTCGGGAAGCTTCCATGGGCATGCATGCATTTCCCTTCGGTTTTCCTGAGGTCTAGATCCACTTGATCAGTGCAGCCAAACTCCCACTTTCCCTGCATTAATAGCGCGTTCTGGAGAACAAGTATTTTAAGTGTAACAAATTGCGGTTCTAACAGCTGCAATTATGAGTAAATTTGATCTTGAAAGAAGCCAAGGCAGTGTAACTCAATAACTTTGTAGCAGAGCCATCCTTCTAATAAGGCTAAAGCACCGCAGTGTTTTCCTGGGTGCTTCATCAGCTCCTTCCAACACAGGAGCGGGGAGGGAGCTGTTCAAGGATGCACTTACCCGCCCTCGCCAGAGGTACATTAACCAACCTGTGTGCTGGTCCATTCGGAAGTAGGATCCAGGTTTACAAACACAGAGAGGAATTGTTGATGTTATCTGAGTGTGAAAGAGACTGATGAAGCTCATCTGAACAACAGTGTACCTAAAAAGAAAAAACGCTTCCCTGATGACTATCTCAGAAATCATGCCCAAACTTTGCATAAGCGGGAAAGCAGGCCTTCTAGGAACAAAGCAGCAGGAGTGCCGCAAAACCACTTGGTTTTCTATGTTCCCATGTACTGTTCAGCCACACAACGACCAATGATTAACCCACTCAGATGGCCTTTTATTCCCATTTGAAGTTCATCAGTTTAGCATCTTCAGTACAATGCTGAACACAAAATAGCTTTCTTTCTCTATTCTTAGCTCTTTAAAAACAAGAGAGGGAAGGTTATCCCAAAGGACTTCACTGAGGCTCCTACAATTCCACTTCTGCTCTGAATTCAGATAATAGTGACAAAAACCACTTTTTTAAAATTTCTTTTCCTCAGGTCTGGTTATTCTGCCTACAGTTTCAAAGGGTGGGGACTTGAGAGACAGTTAATATATCCTTTTGAGTAATTGAGTAAATGAATCAAGCAAGTATTTTTTTTTTTTTTTTTTGCATGCATGTCCATCAAATGACCAAGCTGTTTCTGCTCTCACGGAAAATGCAAGAAGCAAGACTTAACAAGCAGGTTCCAACCTAGTAGGCACCTGGCAGCGGCTTCTTACACTTGGTTCTGATGTCTTGTCAGAACAAAAGCACAATCCTATGGTGGAATCCATCCTCTCATCAGGTTCTCAGCTGACTAACCGCTGCATCAACCTGACTGACTGTTAAGCAACTTGACCTAGGTCACCACTGCCTCACAGCAACCCGTGAGACGTTTACTGGTGGCCGTCACTGGTTCTTAGAGCGCCCCCTTCTCCTCTCTCCCTTTCCCCCCAATCTCACTTTTGTTGCTTCCTCGCCATCAAGCCTTTACCTGTGAGACGCAGAACATAAGGATTATGCATACTTGCATCTGAGATGATACTGGGAAACTAAAACATCTGTCCTGCCCAGGAAAGGAAAATGCTCCACTTGAGAGCTAAATTGCCCAGGAGACAGACAGTTTAAACTATGAAATTCACTTAATGATATTTTCCTCAGGTTCTCAAAGTCAAAAATGCAAAATGTACCGTCACGCACACTGACAACCTGGATTTATAAGCTGCAAACTTCGTTGCAGTGAAATAGCTAAACACTTTTCTTCCAAATTGTTCCGTTCATACTTCTAGCAACCCGACTGTGCATTTGTCTCCTGTCTGGTAGTAAGGTTGAGAATTTACAAATAAAAACACCAAATGCTGAATGGTGCAAATCCACGTTAGAGCAGACTTAAAAAGATATTCCATTCAGTTTATAGCAGCTTTACTCAAAATCACCCAAACCAGATATAAACCAAATGTGCTTTCACTGGTCAATGGACGAAATGTGGTGTATCCATACAAAAAATTACCACTCAGCAATAAAAAGGAACCAGTTACTGACACAACCTCATGGATGAAATCTCAAATGTACTATGGTAAGTGAAGGAATTGAGGCTCAAAGGCCTACTACACACTACAGAATTCCATTCATAGGCCGTTCTAGAAAAAGCAAAACTACAAGGACAGAAAACAGGTCAATGGTTACCAGAGGCTTGGGGTGGGGGAGGGGTTGACTCTGAAGAAGCACAGAATTTTGGGCGGTGATGGAATTATACTATATCTTGATTGTAGTGATGGTTACACAACTATATCAAGACTAATAGAACTGAACACCATAATGGACAAATTTTACTCTGTAAGTTAAACTTTAATTTAAAAACTAAGCCCTTCAAAACTAATTTATGGTAGAAAAAAATGAAACATGATTCACCTCTGAAGGGAGAGGTCTAATGTGAAGGGGCTTATGAAGTGATGGGAACAATCTATATCTTGAAAGAGGTCCAGGTTACACATGTGTGCATTTGTCAAAACTCAAGGATTATATATTTTCCACATGTGAGTTTTATTGTATGTAAATTTTACATCAAAAGAAAACATCAGCCCTAGCCGGTTTGGCTCAATGGATAGAACGTCAACCTGCAGACTGAAGGGTCACAGGTTTGATTCCGGACAAGGGCATGTACCTTGGTTGCGGGCACATCCCCAGTAGGGGGTGTGCAGGAGGCAGCTAATCAATGTTTCTCTTTCATCGATGTTTCTAAATCTCTATCCCTCTCCCTTCCTCTCTGCAAAAAATCA
Source organism: Pipistrellus kuhlii (assembly GCF_014108245.1). Lineage (NCBI taxonomy): Eukaryota > Metazoa > Chordata > Mammalia > Chiroptera > Vespertilionidae > Pipistrellus > Pipistrellus kuhlii. The sequence goes on from NW_023425427.1 coordinate 26,384,077, forward strand.
ATAAAATATATTTTAAAAAAGAAAACAAATACAGTAATGATGTGCATGCTTAAGTATCTGGTGGGGTGGGAATAGACTGATGTTTGTAATGTACTGGAAATGCATCAAAAATGGACTGATAGCTGAATAAAGATGAATAGGTTCATAGAAATGTAATACAGGACTTGTGTACATGTTAATGGTGGGACCCAGATGGTAAGCATTGTGGTGTTCATTTAAAAATCCTAAATTTTGCTGTATGTTTAAAAACAATTTTAATGAAATGCTGGGAAAATCCTATATAATAGAGGTAATATGCAAATTGACCATCACTCCAACACACCAGATGACTGCACCCATGTGGACACAAGTAGGCCACCATAAGATGGTCAGCAGGGGAGGGAAGTTGTGGGTGACCAGGCCTTCAGGGTAGACAGTTGGGAGGGGGGACCCAGACCGCAGGGGAGGGCTGTTGGGAGAAACAAGGCCTGCAGGGGAGAGCAGCTAGGGGCAACCAGGCCAGTAGGGAAGGGCAGTTAGGGGTGACCAGGCCTGAAGGGGAAGACAGTTATGGGCAACCAAGCCAACAGGGGAGGGAAGTTAGAGGCAATTGGGCTGGTAGGGGAGCAGTTAGGCATCAATCAGGCTGGCAAGGGAGTGGTTAGAGCACATGTGTCAAACACAAGGCCGCGGGCCAAATCCGTCCCGCCAGGCCTTGCAATGTGGCCCACACCGCGCTGTCATCACTGCACTCCGCTGCGTTTCCATCACAATGACAGTTTATGACTGTTCAGTAAACCATTCGGCCCGCGATTTAGGCTGGATTTTAGATTTTGGCCCCTTCTCTGATTGAGTTCGACACCCCTAGGTTAGAGGGTGATCAGACTGACAGGCAAAAGCGATTAGGGGCAATCAGGCAGAGAGGCAGGCGAATAGTTAGGAACCAGCAGTCCTGGATTGTGAGAGGGATCCCAGATTGGAGAGGGTGCAGGCTGGGCTGAGGGACACATACACACACCCTGTGCATGAATTTCATGCACCAGGCCTCTACTTTATTATAATTAAAGTGTATACATAATACAATGAAGATTTTTAAATAGTTAATAAAAAACATATTCTTTAAAAGATGTGAGGCGTCATTTCTCCTATGACTATCCTTTTCTAGTCATAGCACATATTATTCAGACTCAGCACTTGTAAATTATTCCGCAGATGCAGAGCTGTGCCTGTCACTCCTAGGGTTTGCTCAACTACAAACTTGAATTAGACACACAAGGCTGCACATGGGCTCTACTTATCCACTGACGATAAGAGAAGCCGACCCTCACAAAATGGCTTCATAGTTCCCCGTCACTGTGTAATTCACAGTGCAGGTGCTGGAATGTACTACACTAAGTGAAGGAATTAGGCTCAAAAGCCTACATACTATATAATTCCAATCGTCTCTAAGTCCTATTTCCAGTGAAGTGATCTCCACGCTCCCCAACGGCTGGGCTGTAGTCATGAAACTGGAAAAAGCCGGCTGTATGTACTGGTGATTCATCTCACTATCTTCACTGAGGTCTACAGAGGGAGCCTTTGCCCTCTGGGGTAATTCAGCCACCTCAGATTCGGTGCCAGGCTGGACTTCCGACCCTGCTCCAATCAGTTAATATTAACTACTGGTTAGAACTTATGCCTACAAAGTTGGAACTTTCTCCTGTGACGGAGACTGCTACGACCACCCCGCTTATAACATTTCCAAAATCTACAGATCTTCACATTGTGTTGCCTTGCCTATAAGCACACAATCTGAAAGCTGACAACTGACAGAAGGCTACTACATAAATGATTTCATTTATTTTGTTATTTTTAAAAAATATTTTTGTTGCTATTTAGGGAGGAGGGAGAAAAACATTGATGTGTGAGTGAAACATCAAGGGGCTGCCAACTGCACACCCTCTACTGGGGATTAAGCCAGCAACCTTGTGGCCCCCAACCAACTGAGCATACCAGCAAGGACTAACTAGACGTTTTCATTTGAAATGTCCTTGTTGTGGCAGCTCCTGGGTTAGCTGTAGTAGGCCCATGTCCAAAACACACACACACACACACACACACACACACACAACTATAGAGGTTTAATGATCAAGAACACAGAGAAAATTGGCTTCATCTCTTAAAATCAAGGACACTGCATGTATGGTGACTATAGTTAATAATACTATATTGCACATTCAAAAGTTGCTAAAAGAGTTGATCTTAAAAGTTCTCATCATAAGAAGGAAATTATCACTATGTATGGTAGTGGGTTAGTTAACTAGACTTATTGTGGTGATCATTTTACCAGGTATGCAAATATCAAAATCATTATGCTACACTGCTCAAACGAATATGTTAGTATATTGTCGTTGAATAAAAAAGAAGAGGAGGAGAGGAGGGACAGTAGCAGCAGCAGCAGCAGCACTTTATGAAATGTTTCACATGGGGCTGAACCAGACAACAAAGAAGCAATTATCATAGGTGGGGCCACTTTAATAGCTGGACTACGGGTACTATCATATGCTAGGAAACCAATCTAAATGCCCCAAAATACATACGATAAATTAAATGATGTTTATTCCAATGCAGGTTCATTTATATTGATGATGTTTTCAAGGAATAGTTCTTGGTATAGGGAACATGGGACATCTCCAGACTTAATATTACCATGGGACACTGGGATTCTGGTCAGTGTTTACCCTGAGCTGTGCCTTACCACTTGTACCAATGCCTCAGTATCAGTATGCAACCATTGCTGGCTCACAGGGTTGCCAGGGGTCAGAACCAATTGAGCATCACATAACATACATGGAAGCTGATGCTGAAAAATTGGGAGGGGGGAAATGGGGGTTCAGGCCTGGACTTTAGATTTAACTATATGACAAGCTCCATGAGGGCAATGATTAGGTCTGCTTTTCCCGTTTTATCTCTAGTGTCTACTTAGTTCTTTGTATGCAGCAAGCTCTCAAAATTATCCATGGAGAAAGCAAACGAATCTCTCTCTTATGCTATCTCATTCCTGGGAAACTTCAGTTTTCCCTGCATTAAGGAAATGAATTCATTTTTTCCCCCATCCTCCAAGAAGTCTCCATTTTTATCCTTTTCTCTTTGTGGATAGATGGGTTGAAAAGGGGCTTCAGGCTGGTCCAAGGAATGAGTCTCTAAAGCATTATTATAACACTAGAGGCCCAGTGCACAAAATTTGTGCATGGAGGGGGGTTGTCCCTCAGCCCAGCCTGCATGCTCTCCAATCTGGGATCCCTCTCACAATCCAGGACTGCTGGCTCCCAACTACTCATCTGTCTGCCTGCCTGACTGATCACCCCCTAACCACTCCCCTGCCAGCCTGATTGATGCCTAACTGCTCCCCTGCTGGCCTGATTGCCCCTAACTGCCATCTCCTGCTGGCCTGGTCACCCCTAACTGCTCTCCCCTGCCAGCCTGGTTGCCCCCAACCACCCTCCTCTGCAGGCCTGGTAAACCCCCCCCCCCCCCCAACTGCCCTCCCCTGCAAAACTGGTTATCCCCAACTGCCCTCCCCTGCAGGCCTGGTCACCCCCAACTGCCCTCCCCTGCAGTCCTGGTTGCCCCCAACTTCCCTCCCCTGCAGTCCTGGTTGCCCCCAACTTCCCTCCCCTGCAGGCCATCTTGTGTGTTGTAGTGTCAATTTGCATATTCTCTCTTTATTAGATAGGATTCCATGTAAAGCAAAGGCTACCCTTGAGCTGGGGCCTAGCAAATGTGGTCCAAGGACACAGTCTGGTTACTCACCTGCTCACTGGCTGCTCTTTTACACATTTTTGGGGGGAGTGTGCGAAGGATGGCAGTACAGACTTGACACACTCATGTATGGTCATGTTTGCTTAGCTTTGCCAGTGAATTTTTATATCCATCAAAAATTTTCATCAATTGTGTCCATCCTTGATCCCATCTGATTTTACTTTTGGCCTCTTCTATTTCCCATCACTACCTCAACACCACTACCACCCTCCTACTATATTTCTACCTTCCCATTTCCATGGTCAGGCTGTTTACAACTTGTTCCATTGTTCCTGACATTTTAGAACGTTTTCTATTTCTCCAAAAATCCACAAAAAGTATGTCATTCCTTAGAAGAACTGGGACGACGTACAACTTCTTTGCTATCCAAAACTGCCTTGTAGAATTCATGAACACCAGTAATAAAAAATTACAGTTCTCTTTATCAGACTCCTGTATCAGCGAGGGACATGTACTCTGAAAATGAAGAAGCAATGTTACTTGTTCCTCATTTATCATGTACATTGCTGAATAGGTAAAGTCTATATCTGTTTCAAGACTGACCAGGTTATTCTCAAGTCTCATTGCAAAATCAGCTCTTTCAGGCAACACAGTGTCTAGAGGGAGAAGGGAATGCACTGAGAAATATTCTAAATTTCAGGTAGAGAAAGAGACAGTTTGGAAAGACACTAGAACAGAGAATATTGAAAAGGGCACATCTGATGGGAAACATGTACCAACAGTAAAATCACAAGTGACATTGGTTCAAGATGGCAATTAATGGACTGGAATGAACATTAGAAAATAGTTCATCTGCTCCATGATTTTACAAGTGAAATAAGCCCAATGAGGAGTGACATGCTAATAGGAACTCTTAGTGAGTAGTAAAAAGTTGAGACCAGAATCTAAATACCCAGTCCAGTAAATGCCTCTTTCTTTTTATCACACATTGTCTCTCCCACCAACTGCCCCTCTGTGTGCATTAAAATGAGACAGGACCATGTATGTCAGCACAAAATGATGTAAGTTCTAAGGGAATTAAGAGAAAATTATAGGCTCTGGCTGGTTTTGTTCAGTGGTTAGCACGTCAGCCCAAGGACTGAAGGGTCACAGGTTCAATTCTGGTCAAGGTCACAGACCTTGGTTGCAGGCTTTATTACCCTTCAGTGTAGGAGGCAACAAATCATTACATCTCTCTCACTCAATGTTTCTCTCTTTCTCCCCCTTCCTTCCACTATCTCTAAAAATCAATGGAAAAATAACCTCAGATGAGAATTAACCAAAACAAAAGTAAAGAAAGAGAGAAGCAGCATCAGCTTGTTCTGTGTGGAGAACAGCTATGCAAGAACAACAGGCAGGTCAAAGCTGATGGTGGATTAACCAGGCTGGTGGCAGAGCAGGACAGGAAAGCCTACCGATTCACAGCTTCAAAATACATTTTGTGGTGAACCCAACAGGGTCCCTTGAGTGGTCCGTGCAGAAAAACTAAGAAAAGGATGAAAATCCAGGATGGATTGCTCTCGTCTTGGCTTGGGCAACTGGATAAATCATAGTCCTCTTTACTGGGAAGGAAAAGGTTTGAGGGCCATGGTGATGAGTAGGAATTAAACGTCTTGCTATCCCATGTTATTGATGCTTACTAGACGCTGGATTGGAGATATCCAGTATGTGAGAGGAGATAGACAGTAAAAGCAAGGACACCCAGCATAAAGGTGAGCCCTTGGCTCCCTAAAATTTATAGGTGAGCTAGAGGAGGTGCCATCAATAAAGACAGAAGGTGCAGGAAAGGCAGGGGGGTGGGAAATTGGGAGAATATGGTCTCAAGAAACAGAGTTATTTTTCATGGAGGACCAAATGACTGACTGCCATGTCAAGTAAGATGTAGGGTCAGGTGAGAATAGAGATGTGCCCACTGGATTTGAAATGTCAAAGCATTGTTGATATTGACAAAAGCAGTTTCACTATAAATAGGTTGTTAATAAAAAAAATTATACAGTTAGAGTTTTTAAATGTGTTTGTGCATCCTTCCAAACCTATCCTGAATACAACCACACACACATACAGATCTTTTTTTTTTAAACATATATTGGATCAAATCTTACATGTTCCTTTTTATACTTTTATATATATATATATATATATATATATATATATATACACACACACACACACACACACACACACATATATATTTTTTTTTTTTAATTTTTTTTTTTACTTTACATATTATTTTAGAGACCTTTCTATTTGGTAAGTATAGATTTATAACATCATTTTAATAGCTGCTTACTATTTTTATAAGGATTTAACCTATACTTTTGATCTTTACTTACATATATAATTCATTATACTATGCTATACCACCTATTTCTGTAAGCACATGCATGAACACGGATGAGCTTCAAATGGAGGAAGACTTGGTGGACCGAGCAGGTAAGTGCTCACCCCGCAGAGATCACAGCAGGAACCAAAACCCAATGATTCTTTCTGAGGCAACATGTTGCCTCCTTGTCTGCTGTAAGAATTGACGGACATTTAGCAGAACTGAGCATGGTCACAAAGCTGACACTCATTTACAAATCAGGTCTTCTGAATAGTGGTATTTTAATTGGATTTCTTATTTACTCCTGCATTCATTAAAACAAATGCATGAATCAGTATAATTTCTCTCCAAAACCAGACCATTCACATGACTTTGAGTTTTATTATTGCTGGATTTTTTCCTCACTGTTTTCACCTATTTCCTGGGTTTGTTTACTTATTATATTCTAGTTTCCCAAAAAAGCTCAGTAGGACCTGTTGGCTCCAAAGACCTGCTATTGAGAAAGATCACACCTGAGCCACTCAGTGGAGCATGAGGACAGAACTAAAAGAAGCGTGAGGTGAGGGAGACCCCCAAGCAAAGTTACAAAAGTCCTGATACCGTTTTTCATGTCCTCCTCCCCTTCTCCCGGCACAGCCAACTCAGGGGTCACAAACCAAGATGTCCTTCAGATGTGTTTTCTTTGGTCCATACAAACATTTTAAAACTTTCTAGTAATTTGCCAGCATTTAAAGTGGGGAAATATTTTGTAAAAACCCAGACATGCCGGTTCTTCTGCATCGGCAACACTGAGCCAGTCTGCCAACAGGACGACAACGGGTAGAGCTGAGCGGCATCTGTCCCCTCACACACACAGTGTGCTCAACACTTTCCCATGTGCCCAGTTATTTTATATCTGGCCCATCTCATTCTTATTATCTGTACTCCCACGGTAGGCATGTGAGTTTATAACCTTTCAAAATGAAGCACTGCCAAGTGCTCTCTAATAAAGAATTGGCGACCTTTCCCAAGTAGCTGAGAATTTATTATTATTTTTTTTAAATTCATTCCTGACTAAAAGGGATTTGGGCCGTGGCCCGAACCTTCCCATCAGATAACCCAGTAGTGTACAAACTGACTCTCTGGCTTCTGACCATCCAGCCACCTGGGAGATTGGAAACAAGACGTAAAAGAAGGGGAGGTTGAAGAACAGGGCAGAATCTGTAGGTACATACCTCCTCCATCTCTCCCACACTCTTGCCACCATAAATGCATCAAAGGTTGCAAACTTGGGATTAAAATGCTTCACCCAGGAGTATATGCATTCTAGTAGGGTTTTCAAAGATGCAGCTATGCTATCAAATTATAATAGTCACATTTCATAACTGGTAAAAAGGTGGTAAAGAAAGTAGCCTATGCCCTAATTGGTTTGGCTCAATGGATAGAGCGTCGGCCTGCAGACTCAAGGGCCCCAGGTTCAATTCTGGTCAGGGACATGTACCTTGGATGCGGACACATCCCCGGTAGGGGGTGTGCAGGAGGCAGCTGATTGATGTTTCTCTCTCATCGATGTTTCTAACTCTCTATCCTTCTCCCTTCCTCTCTGTTAAAAAAAAAAAAAAAAAAAAAAAAAAAAATCAACAAAATGTATTTTAAAAAGAAAAAAAAAAAGAAGTAGCCTAGAACAAGAGAGACACTCCAACATGTTCCTTGGCCACTCTGCCAATGTTCTTTCTACTCATCAACGGATCCAAGCCCCCACTGCTTCCAGAAAAGTTCAAGATATTTGGTAACTACTTTCAGTTGCTGGTGAGATGCTGAGAGGCCAATGTACAACCACCCAGTTCTGATATTTGTAAGAACACAAAGCCTCAGGGACCAGCCTGGGAGAACGCCGCCTCTCTATTCCTCCTCAACACATGCAGGGCCACCCCACAGGCTGGATGAGCACACCCCTAGAATGCTACATTACAAAACCGCACTTCACAAGACAAAGTCAAGTCATTAAGGTATTATCACATTAAAGCCGAAGAACAGAAAATTAACCTGCTAATAAAAGTAGCCCTGCCCAGCCAGTGTTGGCTCAGTTGCTTGAGTGTCATCCCATACAAGAAATGGCAGGTTCGATTCTAGGTCAGGACAAGTACCTGGGTTGTGGGCTCGATCCCTGGTAGGGGGTGGGGGGTGCAGGAGGAGCCAATCTTTGATTCTCTCTCATTGATGTTTCTATTTCTCTCTCCCTCTCCCTTCCTCTCTCTGTAAAATCAATAAAAACATTTTTTAAAAAAGAAAGCAGTCTTCAGAAGCACCAGCTGGAATGAAGGCAGGTGGGATTAGAGGAAACGGAGGAAGCAGTGGCCCCAACAGGAAGCCCTCAAACTCAGGGTGAAACAAGATTTGCAGCTGCATCAGGCCAAATGGAATCTTATTATTAAGGAGGCATGGCTGTGATTGATGCCTGGGAGCCAGGTAAGATTGAACTCAGACCCTTCTGAGCATATATTCCCAACTAGATAAGGTTACTTTACCTTCCAAGGTCCCACTAGTAGATCAGGTATTTGCAAACAACTTATAAAAGGCTTATCTCAGGGAGAGAGAGAGAGAGAGAGAGAGAGAGAGAGAGAGAGAGAGAGAGAGAGAGAGAGAGAGAGAGGGAGGTAGAGAGAGAGAGAGAGAGAGAGAGAGAGAGAGAGAGAGAGAGAGAGAGAGAGAGAGATAACTACTACTAATGTGCTGGTTGTCTCCATGGGTCGATTACAAATGAATCAGGAGTAGAGAATAAAATCATTTTGAAATTATAAAGTGAATTCATGTACATGGGACTTGACTGATAAGTGGATTTGCACAACTTTTCAGGGATATGACCAATACTTCGAGTACCTCACTCAACTCCCATCCTCTTAGTCCATCACACGTTCTTCACTCCAGTCATCTGAAAATCTTCCTGGGCACAAAGGTACCAACCTGGAGTAGTAAGGAACTTGAACTTCCCTTCTTCTCTCACGGGTCTGATTTCATCTGGTCATGTTAACCATTTCTGATCACTTCATTTCTCTCTCTCCTCCCGTCCTTTTCCTACACCCCTTTACTAGTATTTGTCATTCTCCAAACACTCTGCTTTAAAACTCTCTTCAAAGGAAAAGGCTTATGTATAAACGGAACAAATAGGCAATAATCTCTGTGAGCTAAAGCCTGGCACATAATTCCCAGCCACCTGTGCTGAGGGACAATGGGAGAATAGCAAGGGCTTCAATTAGTTGTTATGTATAAGCCGGGATAGCAAAGTACGTTCAGTGGGTAGAAGTTACAGGCAAACATTATAACTCAATGAGCTAAATCTCTTCAATTGTAGAAATGTTTGCCTTGTTTAGTACTGAAAACTTAGTCACGGCCACACTTAACAGAAAAAAATAATTCCTCTTAGGCATATGATGGAGAGTAAGCCAACACCAGAAAGGAAATAGATGGTTAATAAGGAACTCATGATTCTACAATAAATAATAAGACATGAATTGTTTTTCCATAGCTGAGATACAACACCATTCACAGCCATGTGCTAAGGCGGGTTGACTGAAGATGAACTTTAAAATAAACCCACAAGAGCGCTGGCAAGTGTGGCTCAGTTGGGCATCGTCCCATTCATTGAAAGGTTGTTGGTTCAATTCCCAGTCAGGGCACATTCCCAGGATGTAGGCTCCACAGGTAGGGGGTGTGCAGGAGGTAGCTGATCAATGTCTCACTCTCACCTAAGTGTTTTTCTCTCCCCCACCCCTTCTCTCTTTCTCTTTCCCCACCTCTCTAAAAATCTAAAAACTAATATTAAATTAAAAAAACAACAAGATAGGAGAGGTGTCCATCTCTGACCTCAGGGAAGGGGATGAGTCTATCCTAGACTTGGATAAAAACTGACTTGTAAATAGATTTGAAGACAGAAAATGTGGAAAAAATAAGAGGTTGAAAAGCCAGAACCTTCAACATAAATCTAATGAAATACATTACATAAGCATGACAAAAGAAGCTGTGCTTAGGTAACTACTCATGGCCAGGACATGGGTGTTTTTTATTTGTAAAAGACCATGTAGTAAGATATTTAGTATTCTGGTTTTTCTATTCTAGGTAAGAAGGAAAATGAAAGAAAATTATCTCCTCCACCCAGGTCTGCATGGGCACCTAAAGGGGAATAAAAAAACTTCCATTTCAGAGCACTCCTATAGAAATACCCTCCTTGACCAAAATGCCACCGAGCCGGCAAAGATTCTAAACTGATTAATGAGAAACTTCTGAGCATATTAAATCAAGACTACTGTTTCTGGAATTTAGCTTAGTCCCTTGGAGAAAAGCTGGTCAGTTGAAACCATAAGACACAGATAAGGAAATAGTAAGATTCACTCATCCAATGGCTGTAACGCTGTACCAGCACTTTCTGCAAAACTGTTATTATGTTCGAGTGATCTTAGGAATCTGTGAATCTCTGTCATTTTAAAAGCTGATCATAACATCATGTTCGCACATGGGAACCAGGCTATTCTTCTGGCTCATGTGCCCCAACTGACCACAGCATTTTTTTTAGCACCAGGAGGACTGTTCTTACACTTGTTACTTTTGGATTTCTTTCTTTAGAATCCTCTCAGTAACAACAAAAGTAGGCAGGGGAGGAGGGAGCCATGCAATTTATTACAGCAAGTTACAGACAGGATCTGTTTGGTGTGTGCTTCCTACCTCTTGAGAAAATGGCCATCGAATATAACTCCACACATTTGTTCACATGGTCCTATCACATGAATGTGCCTCCACTCTAGCACACAACTCACACAACTCACCCATCACACACACACCCAAGATGAAAGAAAAGGAGACCTGCGAAGAAAGCCGGTCACACTGGCACTCGCTTTACATTCCCAATGGCGCCGCTGGGAGTGAAAAATACAAAGTCAGCCTGTGGAAATTTACATGGTCTCAAAATATCTGCCTACAAAGCACTTACACTAATTAGGAAGGGGAAAACAGTTCTTTTAGAGTAGAGAGAACCGGCAGACACCACATTACCCAGGGACCAAAATGAAGACCATGAATGACAAAACAAATCAGCATCGGGCTCCTCCCGATAGGATGCACAAGAACACAGTGCTTCTCTGGTGTTCTTTCTTGTTAACCCTCGCCAGCAGATTAGACAGCCTGTAATCTTCAAGGAAGTCCTAGCTCATGTCAAGAAAAAATGGAAACCGAAGGAAGTAGGGCAGAGAATACAGAGGGAATTTAAGTAAACTGAAAACTCAATGTGATCCTGGCACAGGAAAGAAACAATTGGCAAAATTTGAATGAAATCTGTTGATTAGAAAATAATACTGAATTGATGTGAATATCCAGATTTTTGCCAGAATGTCAACTTTGGTACTTCTGGTTATTTATAGAATGTCCTTGGATTTAGTAAGTTTACAGTGAAATATTTCCAGTTAAAGGGCCACCATGTCTATAATTTGCTTCCAAATTTTCAGGAAAAAAAACATATACAAATATATCTATACATATATATGTGCATATGTGTGTGCATAGATGAAAGAGAGAAAATATAGGAAAAGTAAGTTTGGGAAATGTAAATGTTTACATTTGGAGAATCTTGGAAGCGCATATAGGAACTCTTCATAACATTTTTGCAATTAAAAAGTTTTTCAGAATTAAAAAGGAAAAATAACTAAATGGGCCCGAGCTTTTTGCGGAAGGAGCTGGAGAAGGAATGGAATGAACCCCATTTCCTCAGCTCCCTTATCCCCAACCCTGAGAAGCACTGTACTGCCCTAAGTCTCCCTGGAAGTGACTGTGGGAGACCTTGCAGTGAGCTTCCTGAGGGTACCACTATCTCCAAATGTCCAGAGTCTAGTGCAGGGTTTGACATATACAAGATATGGACAATGAATGGACTTAAAGAAATAGCTGAAAGAAATTGTGGGCAAACCCTAACCTATGGTACTGTCATCTGCAAAGCTGGTAGCCCTGGGCCCTCTTGTATAAATGGCTGGGGGTGAAGGAAGGGCAGGAGCATCAGAATGAAGAGTAAGATGAGGTTCTTCCCTGGGGCATTCCCTTTTCAGAGAAGGCAGGGGAACTGAGCATGTCCTCTAGGGATGGCCCAGAATGACCTGCTCCTCTGGACTGGCTGAGGGAGGGCATACATTCCAGGCACTATGTGTCCCAGCATCCAAGGTCTCTGCTGAATCCTGCAGAAGCTATTTAATGCACTGAGATAAGAAGAAACGTAGAAAAAGATCCCCCAAGATAACATTTAAGGATTGAATAGCTCCATATTCGGTAAATCCTTCATCATGAACACAATATCTGGTTACATTCTGTTCTTACTTTCCAGACCAAGCAGTGCTTGGTGTTTCAAATTCATATTGACTATGCACATGAGGTCTGAAATTGGAATCATTTTAATTAATAAAGTTCTAGAAAGTTTCAGAAAAGTTACTTAACAGAGAAAAAGCATGACGCTGCTTCGAAAACTCAGCTAATTCAGGAGGATCAGAACAGACTGCTTTACAAAAAAAGCATTTAATTATGAGTAGAGATGAAGGGGGAAACAATTACAATCCGCAGATCACCAGAGTATAAGTACTGGGGCAAGTTCCTATAACCCACAGAAAATTGGGACCTATAACAAATGGGCTTTTTCTTAGCACCACCAAGATGATTTCACAATCATGAATGCTGTGTGATAATATTCCAGAAAAAAATTTTTAAACACGGCCAACCATGGTATATAACAGAGGGCAGGACTTCAAACTGCAAACTTAATTTACATATTAATTCAAATAGGGGCCTCTTTGCTTTAATAAAGGAATATATTTTTCAAGGAATCTCTAGGTGGGATTGCTATGCTCACTGGTAGGGACTTGTTCCCCAATTTATTTGAAAATAAGCTCATATGACAAACCCCAATCCTGACGGGGGGTGGTGGGAGGCAATCCTTTCCTGTTCGGTAATAATAAAGTGAGCCCACAGAGGAACGGGGGCAGGTTGGTACAGTTACTCTCTCTTCCTCTTTACTGACCACATCTGGGGACCAAAGAGTTCTCTGTCAGAGTCCATCCATTCCTCTAACTTATGGACAGATATTAAACTCACCTCAGAGTTTTCGATGCCAGTTACTAGTTTATTTCTCCCTAATTCCCTTCAGCTTCCTATTGCCCAGGTCAAAGCTGTTCCACTTCTCTGAAATGGAATGGGAGGACCTGGACATATCTTCACTCCTTGTACGTTCTCCTAGGAACATGCTGTCTGTAAAACCCAAAAGGACTCGGAATAAAGATATATAAGAAAGCATGTAAGGAAGACAGCTGCTGAGCCCCCAAGAGCAGAAGGCAGCGCCTTCTTTGCTGTGCTCCGCATCCCTCTTATCCCAGACATGGTCTAGTCCTTGGGCTGCCAATGGCATGGCTCTACCAATGCCAACTGTGACTGCAAAGATTTGTGGTGACGTAAGGGCTCATCTAAGGATTTGAGGAGAGACCCGTCCATAGAGTTCAGACAGAGTTTCAGATCTGTTATGTAAATAGGCAAGATAGTGTGTGGTATTCTTCATACTTCATTTTTCTCAGTCAGGGTCTATCTCTCTCCCCACAACACACATTTTTTCTCATTTCTCCTTGAGAACTCATACTTCTGATTCTCTTGGGCTATTCTACAACTGGAATAATAACGGCACCGCAGGAAAAAACAAACCATTGTCTATTTTTGTCTGAGGATGAAACAAAGACACTGGACCAAAGGAGAGCATGACAGCTCTTGACATTTGAGCCTCCGTGCTGGTCATCAGCTCCTAGTATGATATTACCAATGAAAAATGCAGAAGCTTTGCTTGTTGGTCCCCACCCAACTGGTTCTTCTTACCTTTGGTTCCATTGAAATGAAACTGTGGGTTCCTCTGCTCGAGAGAACTGACCTTTTAATCGTCCTGCTATGGTAGAAGTGGTAATAGTCCTTCAGGGCCCCGATCTGCAAAGACAGTGGGGAAAGAACGAAAGAGAGAGAGTCAGTGTAGGAAGTCCACTGTTTTCCTGTTTTTCATTCAAATAAGATCACAGACAAAAAAGGTCCATCAATTATGCAGTTGCCTGCTCTGCTTCAATGTTACTTGAACCTTGGTGATCACCTTTCAGAAGGACATGTGATATGAAGTGAGGTGTCCTTGAGGTAGTGACTGCGGAACTAAAGATTATAATGGGGCAGTTTAGCCTCTCCCTATCTCCCTCTTAATGTTTAATTTATATGCAGCATTTTAAGTAATTCTACATCAATCTATATCCAAATGTGGGATAGAGGAAAAGTCCAATAGCTATCTGGTTATAAAAACACACGGCATTCTGTTTGCTCCGAGAATTGTACAATGAAGGACCTTGTTAGATTATTTATATCATTAATTTGAAACAAGTCCTAAGCAGTTGATCATTCACAAAGAAAACACTACCTCATTTGTTTCCTGACTTCAGTAGACAGCAGTTTTTCATTTACTGCAAAACTAAAGGTTGAATGGCAATTTCTTAAACAAAACAAAGATCATATATCCTACCAATCAACCAAGTTTCCTGTGTAAAAATAGTTCAATCCACTTGATCTCAACCATTTCTTTAACAAACGAGTTTTCTTATCTGTGCACCCCCTTCTTTAGTTAAAAACAGTTAGTTCTGTTTAGGATAGCTTTCAAAGTAAGTCCCAGCCCACTTGAGAAAAACAAATGAACGAGACCTCAAACAATCATACTCTCTTGGCAGATTGTAAAGTGTGGATCACATCATGGAAACTGAACAAGTACAACAAATGCAGGCAGGAGACCTGGGTTCTAGGTCCAGCTGAGACTCGCCAGAGGTAGCTTCTTAGCTAAATCACATATACTTAGTGAGTCTCAAGTTTTCATTTCCAGAACTAGACTTTGGGCTCGTTAATTTCTAAGATCCTAGCAGCTCTCAAAATCCCTTCTTTGACACTGACACTTTTCTTGCTTTGGGCAAATACATTAAGTACATTGGGCTCTTTCTCCAGAACATCATGGCTTTGCCCTAAAAGAATGTCCAGGATGTTTTCTAATTGGGACCATTCAAAAGTGGGGCTTTCGTAGTTGAAAAAAAGAAAAAGAAAGTCATTGGTCCCGCTTAATTTTCCTTATTCCCATCTTTATTTCTTATTCCCATCTTTCCATCACATCTTTAGTCCACCCATCCCTTTACTATAAGGATGATCAACCTAATCTCTGTGCCACCTAAGAGCCATCTCCTCACGGGACATTATGCACTAGATGAAGCTCCAAGTCCTCATTAATTTTGAAGGACTGAAGCCTCCCATTTTTTTTTCAAGTGGACACTGCCCAGATGTACACAGAAAAGATCCTGGGCTCTGAAAACAAACATGGACCAAAGACAAGGAAATCCCAGCTGAAGCCTCTGATCTCGGTGATCCGTAGGCTCTGAATCAGCAGCAACTATAAGGAAGCGGGCAGCAATGCCAGCCCTCATCTCCAGGGTTTCAAGGAGGGATTTAGAGGCCAACATTAAGATTCCAGAGGACTGAGGGTAGCACTCAAGGAGGGCACGTAATACTTCATAAGAAAATCTTAAAATCCCAAGAAGCTTAGAGTTTTCACCTCACATAGCTTTTGTCAAGAGTGCCCCTTGGGAAAATACAGTAGTTCTTGTGGAAAGGAACTTAGACTCGATGAGGAAGAGTCTTACACAAAACCTACTACCAGCGTGAAAATTGCCAGTGTCAAGTATCATGGAACCTCTCTGATTATGGAAAAATGAATGAATTCAATGTAATTATTAAGCATGAACTATGGATGAAATACTCCCCAAAGTTATATTCAGATCCTTTGTGGCCTCGTTAGTACGAGCTGGAATCCTAATGTCTTGTGTAGGATGGTAGAAGATGGAACCTTTGTCCTGACTTAACTTGCCCTGGGAGCGTGGATACATCACTAATCTCTTTGGGCCATGGTTTCCTCCAATGTCAATGAAGACACAGGAGGTGGAATGGACAGAGACTAGGTTTCAGAGTCAAAGAGGGGATAATAATGTTTATGGGTTCATGTAGTTACAAGGACTGAATGTAGTAACAGGTGAACTGCCTGGTCAAGCTGTTGCCTGGAACAGAGTAAATGAGAGGAGGTTATATTGTCCTCCTCTGTCCGCAAGGGCCTGCATGCTCTGACCCAGCCTCCCTTTCTAACCTCCCCTCGAATCATACCTGCTCCCAAAGCTCTGGACTCTGCCATGCTCACCCTTCTCAGTTTCTGGACTTGTCATACCAGTTGCTTCCTCTACCTACAGAACCCTCTCCTACCTCCACCCTCTCCACCTCGTTTCCTCTTCCGCATCCTTTGTGTCTCACCTCAAGTAGGAAGTCTTCAAAACTCCCCAGACCAGATCAGTCCCTCTATTGTATCATCTCACAGATCACAGTAGTTACACTGTGATTGGCACAATTATTTTCCAAGACAATAGCTAAGGAATAGTGTGCATTAATTAGTTCCAAACAAAATAACCTGTCACCTTCCAAGGAGGAGATATATATATATATATATATATATATATGTATATATATATATATGTGTGTGTGTGTGTGTGTGTGTATATATATATATATATATATATATATATATATATGAAAGCATGTTTATTTCTCTTATCTATTCATCTATTAATATGTATGTGCCTTATTGGCAAGAATTGTATCTTTTATATTCTTTCAACAGCACTGAGCATGCTAAGGGTATTTAATAAACATTAAGAAAAAAAATGTCATAACCAGTTGGAAGTTACTCAAAAGAAAGGCAGTGTATGGAAACGAAGCAGTAATATTATCTATAAGAAGGTATTCCATCTAGCTCCTCCATGTAAAACAAAAAGATGGATGTGTTTATATGTTATGCAATAGCAACGAGGATAGAAGCAATATATATATAACTAACTTAGGGAAATTTTATAAATAAATCAGGAAGCATAGGAATATCCTATCTAATAAAGAAGGAATATGCAAATTGACTGTCATGCCATGACAAAGCTGGTAGCACCCATAGTCACAAGATGGCAACACCCAGTCCCCTCAGCCCCCTGGAGTCCCCTAGTCCTTTCAGCCCCGCCGGGGGGTGGGGGAGGGGAGTGGCAGGCATGTGGTGTGGCCGGGGCCACTCTCAGGCAGGTCCGGCCACTCCTTGCACCTGCCACCAGAGTCCCAGAGTCCTTTCAGATGAGCCAGGGGCAGGCACAGGCGCACAGTGAGGATGGTCCTGCCCTCAGCCTCCCAGCTGCCTAGGGCCAGTCCAAGGCACAGGAAAGCCTCAGATGGCAGCTGCCCAGCCACCCAGGGCCACCTGAGGCTCAGCTAACCAGGATTGGCTGAGGCTTGTGCTGCGGTAGTGGCAGCAGCAGAGGTATGACGGGGGCATTGCCTTCCCCTGATAGCCGAGTCTCCTCCCACCCCTGAGGGTTCCTGGACTGTGAGAGGGGGCAGCCAGGCTGAGGGACCCCACTCCCTCACCCCCGCCTTCAGTGCATGAATTTTCATGCACCAGACCTCTAGTATGAAGTGTAAAATCAATAGCAGATAAATCAAAGCTCAACCTTTTCCTTAACACCACATAAAGGAAGGGGAATAATTCCTTCTCTTTTGGCCCTCTTAAGTTCCTCTTCTGTACAACGACACACAGATACTCTTATCTGCCTAGTAACATAGCTCTATTCACAATACTAAGTTGATGAATTTCATCTTTCACTCCAGTCCTACCAATTTTTTGTGCTATTTCTTCTTTTAGTAGTCCCTCAGCCTTGTACCCAAACTTTTCATTACCCTTTCTCAAACCAAATCATGTTCTTAGGCAAGTCTTTTTAATAAGCTATTTTATACTAAGGTGTAAATGACTGGAATGTTCTTCCAGAGACAACTACAGTTGATCAGAAAATTAAAACTTCAGCCAAATAAATGAGTCTATGGTGCATGTAATTCCAAAAACAATCATTGGAGGGTTGTTTTTTTTTTGTTGTTGTTGTTGTTTGTTTGTTTTGTTTTCCTGGCAGCAGAAAAGAACCTTTCCCATGTCCCTAAATGCTTATCTTGAAAGCAAGCTTCTAATTCTGAGCAGAGGGCGAGGAGCCAAAAGATCCACATTTGCACTGGCTTTGGCCCATTGAGGAGCTGTGTGGCTTTTCAGAATTCATTCACCACCAACAATCTCTCCTGTGCCTGCAGTTAAAACCATCACCAGTCTAACGATTCCAGACATAAACCAATATATCTATAAGGCGACCCACTGTGCCAGTTTGCTCAGGAATGAGGTGTTCTCAGAGATACAGGGCTTTTCATTGCTTTAACTGGGGCAGTCCCAGGCAAACTGGGTCACTTAATCACCCTGGTTATAAAGTGCCAAGGTCATGGCACTCTGGCCACCTCGACGAACCTGTCAGTTTTCTCGGGCTGCTTTCTGCCCTGTGTTCCCTCTTACCCTCTCCAATTTAAAGTCATCTCCAAATTCTGGCTCCTTTTTAAGAAGTTATTTACCCCCAACCTACAACCATTTTTTTAAACGGACAAAAATCTAAGTGAACATCTTACAAAAAAATAAGATATACAGATGGCCAATAAGCACATGAAGACACTCAAATGCAAACTAAAATCAGAATTGCATTAGATACACCAGAAGGCCTAAATTTAAAAGACTCACAGTACCAGGTTCTAATGAGATTGTGGCGCATCGGGGCTCTCGTACTTTGCCAGTGGGAGTTTAAAATGGCCCAACCCCTTTGGGAAATCATTTGATGATTTCTTATGAAGCACGCCATCCTCCTCAGGACTCAGACACTTCATTTCAAAGAATTCACCTCAAGGAAGTGAAAGCCTATTTCCAAACAAAAACTCAGATGGAAATATGTATAGCAGCTTCCTTAATAGCAGCCCCAAACTAGACACAATGCAAATGTCCATCAGCAGGTAAATGCATAAGTAATGGTATATCCATGTAATTGAATGCCCAGCAATAAAAAGGAACAAACTTCTGAAAATATATATATAATATATATATATATATATATATATATATATATATATGTATAATGAATAAATTTCAAATCATCATTCTGATACACCAAAAAAAGTTCATGCTGTCTGCCATCGCTGGTGTTGCCCAAAGGTTAAAGCACCAGCCCGTTCACTGAAGGGCCATGGTTTGTTTTTTGTTATTGTTGTTTTTTTCCTAGGGGCCATGGTTTGATTCTCAGTCAAGGGCATGTACCTGGATTGTACGTTCGATACCAGCCCCAGTTTGATTCATGCACCCCACAGGATGGGTGAGAGGTAACCAATGGATGTGTCTGTCTCACATCAATGTTTCTCTCTCTCTCTCTCTCTCTCTCTCTCTCTCTCTCTCTCTGTGTCTCTCTCTTTCTCTCTCTCCACCCCCGCTCCCTTCCACTCTCTGAAAAGAAATGGAAAAAGTATCATCAAGTGAGGATTAACAACAACACCAAAGTGATACTGTTGTTAATACTGTCTGATTCAACTGATATAAAATTCTAGGACAGTTAACCAATAGGGATAGGAAACAGATCAGTGATAACCTGGGAATGGGGTGGGGACTGACTGGGAGAAGCCTGGAGACACTCGGAGTGTTGGTAACATGCTGCCTCTTGACTGTGATGGTAATTGCACTGGAGGTCAGTGCTTAGGTATGCTGGGGCCAGCTCATCATAGGCTCGTGGGATCCAATCACATCTTTTCCCAGCACCCTATTCTGTGCTATCATGTTGATCACTTGAAAACAACAATGATGGAAGCACTTACACATCAGGAAAAAACTACAAAAGTTACAAATTAGGACTTCTTATTTTCCCTGAAGAGTCAGTTGTTTAGTATTTATCAGCACACCACGGAGTACGTGCATTTGTCCACACCCAGCCTACCTCACACAAAAATGGCTGTAATGGGGGGGATGTAAGTTACATCTCAATAACAATGATTTTAAAAGTTGTAAATTCCCCTCTTCTGATTTCTGGAGCTCTCCCAGCTGTAGGATGACTTGGAGATTGGGAAACGCAAGAACCCAGTTTCCTGGGGCTGTGGTTTATCCTCCAGCTCCCACTTCCTCACACCAAGTCACCACGACCACTGTTCTGGCTGACCAACCTCTTTCCAACCCCAAGCTGACAAGTTCAAAACTTCCACTTGTCAAATCCAGAGAGTTACAGAGGCAGTGGGGGACGAGAGGGTAGGAGGGAGGTACGGGGCAGATATACTGCTTTCCCTTCATTAAAGGGATAATGTGTTTCCTGGAGAATGTTAGAGCAACAGTAATTATTTGCCTTCTATGTTACAGACTTTGTAACGTGCAAAGGAAAACCAAAGGGAAGGTGGCCTTGACTGCTTTCCACAAGGTCATCAAGCACAATCCCAACCTCAGGGCCTTTGCACCTGCTGTCCTTCTGTCTGAAACGCTCTTCCAGAAATCTCTATGACTCACTTCCTTGCTGCGTTTAGGCCTTGGCTCAGACGCCCCCTTCTCAGGGAGGCCTTCTCTGACCATCCAATTGTCAATAGCTACCACCCTTTCTGCCAAATCCCATTCCCCTTTGATTTATTTTTCTTCTTTACACGTGTCATCATTTAACATATCACACACCCTCTTTATTCATCCTATTTATTGTTTATCTTCCTTCACTAGAATGTAACTCCATAAGGGCAGAGATTTCTGTTTTATTTACTTCTGGGTTAGCCTTAGCTCCTATTAACAAGGCCGGGCATACCCAATAAATGTGCAGAATAAATGGATAAGTGAAAGGCCCTGCCCTTGAAAAAAAAAAAAAAATCAAATCATGTCTCCAAACGTTAGGGAGGGTTTCTTGCTCATCTCTTTATAACTCTGTGATATAGCATTGGCATAGAATGAAATCATCACATGTAAATGTATCTGAAAACTGAGAATTTACCACCAATAACCATATAAATCACCAAAGTTTGCTTTTATTTCTTTAGTTCCCTCCTTGGTTCCATCATAGTCTATGACCTTTTGGAATCACTGAACAAAAGTGGTATTGATAACGAAGATGCTCTAACAAGGTTGTTGAAGTAGTTTTAACGTGTTAAAGGGTATGGCAAAGAAATGCAGAAGCCTAAGGAACTGCTATGCTACCATTTGTGGAGCACAAACTAAATGCCAGGCGTTACTGCACTGCATCCTCACAACAGAATGAAGCAGGTGTCACTGTTGCCATTTTATTTGTAAGAAAGCAGAAATTCACAAGGTTTAGTAAGCATTTGCCCTGGGCCATATAGCTAGTAAAGGAGGAGACTCAGGTTGATTCCAGATGGTTATCTAACTCCAGAGCATATGTTCTTAAGGACTCTAAAGATGCTTAAAACAAATTGTTTCTTAGGAAGAACTTAAAACCACAGCTACCTAGACGTCAAGTACCCAAAAGACAATTCTAAGAGTTGTACATGGGGGCTGTTTTTCTAGGGATATTTCTGTCTACTTTCAGCAGATGAAAAAAAAAAAAAAAAAAAAATGAGTGTTGACAAGTACTTGAGAGAGCTCATTCCTGCCCTGATAGGGCAAGATGCCTGGTCTCTATTTCCAGTTCTATTCCCACTGACCCCAGAGAATTTACATTAATAAACTCATGTTAGCGAGAGTGTCTTTAAGATCATCTTCACTGAGAGGTTCAAGGGGCATTATAAGTTAAACAGAAGTGTAATATCTGGCACCAAACACCATAGAAGGTATTGAACTGGGCCTTGGAATACCACAAAATGAGAAAGACCTTCCTTAGACTTTAGTTTCACGTCACCTGCTCAGAAAATACCTGTGATTTCTTTCTAAATTCCTTCAGGGTCAGGCTCAGCATTTGAGCTCTTTAGAGGATGGCATTAGAGTCCAGGAACTCAGAGCAAAAACACTACAATTATTTTGTTAAATCAGGATGCTGATGAAAAATCATCATCTCTATGGTATCAAAGGCAACAAGGTTTAAGCATTTGCTTTGCTTAAGCATTTAAGCAAAGATAGCAGGCTGCATAATGGCTTCCACAAATGTTCACATTCTCATCCCCAGAATCTTACGTTACATGGTGAAAGAGACTTTGCAGTTGTGATGAAATCAAGGATTCTGAGATACTGAGGTTATCCTGGATTATCTGAGTGGCTCCCATGTAATCAATGACAAGTATCCTTACAGGAGGGAGGGAGCAAAGTCAGAGCAATGTGATGGCAGAAGCAGAGATCAGAGAGAGAGGGGTAGGGGGGAGAGAGATTTTTAAAAGCTGTGCTTCTGGCTCTGATGGATGGAAGAAGGGGCCACAAACCAAGGAGTGCAGGCGTGTTCTGGGAGCTGGAGAAAACAAGGCAATGAAGTCTCCTCTAGACTCTCCAGAGGGGACACAGCCTTGCCAACACCTTGATTCTTAGGCCTCGTATACCGTAAGGTCATAATGTGTGTTGTTTTAAACCACTAAGTGTGTGGTTATTTGTTAGAGAAGTACTAGTAGTAGGAATCTAAAGCAAGGTAGAATTTGTTCTGTAGTAAACATCTACGAGAAGCAAAGGAAATTATGTGTATTTGGAGGCTCGTTATTTTTAATAATGTTAGTGCTCTCTGGGTATTCAGTTATCAATTTCCAAATAGCTATATCAATATAATAATCGTGTTTAATATTGGCCAGGCACTCTGATAAGTCCCTGATAGCATTATCTTGTTGATCTTGCTAAACAAGATTATCTTGTTTAATCCTCAAAAGAAACTGAAGTCCAAGATTGAGCAACTTGCCCAGCAAAACAAATGGCTTGTCTATTCAAAGCCAGTATGTAATTAATACTGCTCAATCCCAAAGCTACCACTTGATGCCTTCCAGCATTATATCTAATCTTTCCAACAATCCTGCAAATGAAGAAGTTATTCTAATTTCATAGACAAGGAAACTAAGTAATATGCCAGTGCAAGGAAGTGTCAGGTTTAGGATTTAAAACCAGGTCTGTCTGACTTTTAAAAAATCTAAGCTTTTTCCAGTCACAGCACTTTGATTTTATTTAAAAGGTATTCAAAGGGTTTTGTAGTGCCACATGGAATTCTACTGGCACATTCAATTATCCTCATCCCTTTCTGCTTTCTTCTCTCACCAATATGAGGACTTACTGCTTTATTCTAAAGCTACCTGATCAGCAGAGTGTAGGAGCATCTAGGTCCCATAGTTCATTTTAAAAGCAGGGAGACAAAAACATCGTGTCTATGATTTCCAAGAGAGCAAGAAACAGGTACAATAATTTCACTAAGGAAACATAAAACACAGAGAGAGGGAGGTTGTCCTGAATTATATAGATGGCTCAGGTGTAATCACTGAATTTTAAGCACCGGATTTTCCCAGGTTCCTGTGAAAAATCTATATAGCCTGCCCAATCTCATGAGACATGAGATTTGGCTCAAAGTGAACCAAGTAGAATCTCAGAGTTAGAAAAGACAAAAACAGGATTTTAATCTGTTTTTCCCTACTGGATGCAGGAGTCCATTCTTCAAACTGGCAAAGAGCACTGCGTTTTCCAGGGCAGCCCTAGAAACTTTAGAAAGCTGTTAGAAACTTCTTCCGGATCATTAGTCCAAGGCCGCTCACTACTCCTGGTCTGGCCAGTGGAGCCAACCCATGTCATGCTAGACACCCAACAGCTCCCTTCTGGAGCTTCCCTGTTCTCGGCTGAACATGCAAATGTTCCCATTCTGTTCTCCTGTGACAAGGCTTCACGGAGTTGCTTCCCCTTGATAAGCCAACATCTGTAATGTCTCCCCAGAAAACTTGGGGACAAGAACACAACACTTCTCCTCTTCAGGAATAGTGGAGCCAGGATGGAGCTTATGACTCCATGATTTCCTTTGGCAATATATTTCTAATGCAAATAACATTGACAAAAATTTAGAAGGATGAACTTGGCTGACTAAAAAATTCCCCAGAAACCCTTTTAATTTGGTTGGTTCTTCTCCAGCCTATATTTTAATATATTAAATGTGCTAGAAATTTACATGGCTGTTGAATGTTGAAATTTTCTATATTCCTATATATTCTACTTGATGCTTTTATAGCCTGTCTAGATATTAATTTATTGAGTGTGTGCTATGTGCCAAGCACTGATCCAAAGATACCACAGAAAAAGTGAACAAAACAAGGTCCCTGCTAACATGGAGATAATGTTCTGACTTGATTTCGATAACCCCTCCTGGTACCAATGGCA
Source organism: Pipistrellus kuhlii (assembly GCF_014108245.1). Classification (NCBI taxonomy): domain Eukaryota; kingdom Metazoa; phylum Chordata; class Mammalia; order Chiroptera; family Vespertilionidae; genus Pipistrellus; species Pipistrellus kuhlii. Next base: position 26,408,391 of record NW_023425427.1, read on the forward strand.
AGTTTAAAATTTATATCTTCTCTTCTGAGGCAGATGGTTTCTCCCAAGAGCACTCAAGTAATTTTTCATATTAATATATTACATATAAGGACTGGGTTAAACATTCAACACAGAATATGTTTATAACATTCATTTGAGAATGAACTGTAAATGGCATTAGGCTTTGATTTGCTTCAATTCATTTTTGTCCAAAATGAATAATTATGTTCTTAATGTAAAATAATCCTTTTACTATATTCCTCAGATAAGAACATTTATTACTGCTATTTATAGTCAGCTATTCTTTTAAAAAGTTTTTTAAAAGCCATCTGTAAGTAATTTCTGGAGAAACTAAAAAAAATTTTATTGTTTAATATTTAAACTAATCCACCTGCTTGTAACACACACACACACACACACACAGACGCGCGCGCTTGCGGAATAGAATCCAAGAAAGGCTGAGAGACAGAACACACAGCCTACATGGAGGTCTGTGTTCTTGTCATTACTGGTCATCTTAGCAACTTGAAGCATTTCCATGTACATGGAAACAAACAGAAAACACTACATATTTTGATTAGTGGAAACATTTTTAGAAGTACCTCTGGAATAGAAATTTTCTCTTTAGGTCCAATGGCTCTCAGTCTTTGCTATACATTAGAATTATATGAGGATTTAAAAAATACTAATGCCAGGGCCCCCTTACCTACTGTAGAGATTCTAACTCTTAAGGACTGAGTGAAGGCCAGGGCATCAGCATTTTCTTTTAAACGGCTTTCCAAGTAATTCTATGTTCAACCAAGGTTAAAAACCAGCCATCTCATTCTGCAGAAATCAAACAGTTTACCCTGAATTCTGCAATCTTCATTTAAATATTCCTATCTATTTAATAAGTTTAAATTAGAAAAAAAATCTTTAATCAATTTCATTTGAGCATTAATGTAATGGCCATCTTTTGTTCATCCTTTTAATTATTTCAAAAGTACCCCCCCCCCAATTTAGAAAGATCTATTTAGCATAACAAGATTCAGAATTTCCAATATTTTATCATACTGGTAAACAGAGGCCATGTTGAGCACTACAGCACTTTAAATGACCTGTTTTGTTCTTTAAAAAGAAGATTCAAACATAAAAATGTTGAGCCTTAAGAACGTGTAAAAAAGACTTACATGTGCTCAAGACAGTTGACAGCCTTGTCACCTCAGTTAAAAGAAGCTCCCTCACATCTTTGTGAATAGCTGTTTAGAGATACCCTGTTCATTTGTCAGCATCCAGGTCTTTCCTGAGGATCATGAGAGTGCAGCCTATGACCTTGAAATGGGCTCTAATTTGGGGACAAGCAGAGCATCCATGGCCCAATGGCAGAGGGCAAATGCATGAGCTGTGAAGTCCTGGATCTGGGCAGATGTGAGGTCGGGTCCTATTCCTACGGTTCCTGAGGCTCTGCCACTGTGGGAGGCTATTGGGCCTTGTACTAATTAAAGATGTCACAGACACACATCTAGCAGAATAGATAAGATAGAAATGTCAATATCCAGTGATAGTGAGTATGCAAGTTAATGGAAGTCTTATATATTGTTGTTGGGACGACTTGGAAACAGTTTGGCAATTTATAATAAAATTAAACATCCCCTTATTGCTATAGTGTATGACCCAGAAATCCCAGCCCTAAAGAGTTCCCCTAAGAAAAATAAAAACTGATGTTCACACAATAAACATACACATGAATTACTTATAGTGGCTTTAGTCATAATCACTCAAAACTGGAAACAACCCAATAACCTACAACTGGTAAGTGGATAAACAAATTGGTACATCCACATGATGGAATGCTACTCATCAATAAAAAGAAATAAATTACCAGTTGATTAATCAGAGATCATCTCAAATTCATTGTAACAAGGGAAAGAAGCCAGGCTTAAAAGGTTGCATGCTGTATTATTCCACTTACAGGACATTTAAGAAAAGGCCAAACACAAACCAGAAAATCCATTAGCAGTTGGGGTTATAGCAAGAGGCTGATTCCAAGGGAGCATTAGAGAATTTTTCCAAGGTGCTGGAATTGTTCTACGTATTTTATTATGGAGGTGCTTCTATGATGATCTGCAGTTTCAAAACTTGTATCTAGAATTCCACAGTGAATTTTCCTGTATGAAAGTGTACTATATGTATGATTACTGAGGTTTATGATGCCTCAATAAATTTGATTCCCTCCTACCCACTCCCTCCACACACACCCCAAAAAAAGAGTCCAGGAGCAAAAGCCCAGTCATCAAAGTGACTTAACTGGAAAGGTGATACAAATGGAAAAGCCAAAGATTAAAAAGCTGTTTGGATTAAAACATATTCTCACATTGGCTTCATTCAACTGAGGAGCTTCCCTAAAGCCATAGCAACCATCTCAACATTTGGAATTACACAGCGCAAGCAGCTATCCTGAGAATCATCACAACATGTAAAGCTTTCCTTTTATCGAGGAAATGAAGTTATTTCCACACATCTTAGTAAAGCACTTTCACTCACATGCTACCTTAGCAAGGACAAAATATGACTGAGTATGCTAGGTGATGGAGTCGTCCGAAACGACTGTCAACTCTGAAAACATGGCTGGTAACTCTGAAGCAAAGAGGAGAAATAGCTCTGAGTCTCTAAGTGCTGCTAATCACACACCTAATGCAGATGCTCTGAAAATAAGTAAAAATCTATGTCAGTGATTCTCAAAGTGTAGCCCCGCGACTAGAAGCATCAGACCAGGAGGACCCATGAGCTGAACGGAAATGCACATTCACGTGCCCCACCCAACCTGAATTAGAATCCAGTCACTACCATGCTCAGCCAACTTCAGTTCAACAGGTGAGAACGTGAATGACTGATGAAGCAACATTCAAAAAAGGATGAAAGCACACAGTTGACTATCTTGACCTGTGCAGTCAAGATAAGCTACAAGCCCACCCTTCCGTACACCCATACAATCTACATAATAAAAAGGGTTTTCATTCTAGGTTTTACCCTTTTTTATAATGCAGTGAACCCAATCTGTTTAAAATAAAATTGGATTTCAAGTAGAACTGTATACAAACTCAATTCTAGGAGATAATTTAAAATGTTAATAATGTTCACAGAACTAAGAGAGGGGTAGTTATCTAAGATCGGTTCATTTCATGCCCAAGTGAATAAAATTTCAGAACTAGAATTTCACAGGTGATATACATACTAATAATTGTAACCATTAAAAATTAAAAGTTGTCTTCCACTAAACATTAGGTCCCGCCATATTCTAATTTATGTAGATTATATCTCCTTAGCTTCTGTTTCCATATAGAAGGCTCAATAATGATCTGTAAATTTTCAATAAACATCTCAAGTCCTAAGACCATATTTTTCTTCTTCTTTTCAAGTAAAATGTTTTGATATCTCAAGAAATGTCTTAGTAGAAAAAAATGTTATTTTCATCCACCTGAATGGGGGGAGTTCATCAAGCACAGGGAAAATGAATAAAAGTGGTCCCAACATCATCATCATTATATCAGCAGATAGGCTCAAACTATAAAACAAGGCTTTATTTGCACTAAATTATCAATGGCTCCTCTTAGAAAACTGCTTTATTGACACTATCTGTGTATGGTTTCCAAAGACTATAAATTCATAATTCTGCACAAATGGACTAGCTACGCTTTTAGTCACCTAGGAGCAGATATTCAATCTGATGCTAATTCCCAGGGGGCGTGCAGTTCTTCAGTAGATGCATGCTCATAGAAAACAAAATCTGAACATCAGGTTAAACAAAATAGTACCAAGGCAGAACCATTCCCCCTCACCTCCAAAACGTGGAAAAATAATGCCAGTGTTTTGGATTATGGGCATGCTTTAGCACCATTAGTGATTGCCCACTTTAAGAATTTTACAACCTCCTAAACAGGGTAAGTAACTCATCACAGCACACGTTTTTGTCTTCTTGTTTTATTCTGTTTAACGGCAAAATTAATGGCTCACACACACATACTCTCTCTATCTTTAAGCTGCTTTCCCATACATCGTTTTATATGAGCGATTAAGGTAATATCATCTGGCTTTATAAGACCGATCAGTTACTTCTTATTACTTTTGTAATAAAATATAAAAAATGCCTTTATTGGGTCTATGAGGGGCTACTAGACCTGTCTTCTGCTTACCTTTCTAACATCCTCTCGTAGCGCCTCCCCCTTGCTCACTGTGCTCTAACCCCCTGGCCTCTTTTCCAGCCTCAAGGCCAGTGCCTGTGCTTTCCCATCTGCCTGGATTTCCCTTTATTCAATATCTCACTGCCTAATTCATTCTCATTTTTTCAGACCTTCACTCAAACATTACTTAGAAAAAGTGTCCTCTGACCTCTCTGCTAAATGACCTTGCCCAGTTACTCTCCATCTCGTCAAGCCATTTATTTCCTTACCAACTTAACATTTTGTATTTTTAAAAAATATATTTTATTGAATTTTTACAGAGAGGAAGAGAGAGGAATAGAGAGTTAAAAACACTGATGAGAGAGAATCATCGATCAGCTGCCTCTTGCACACCCCCTACTGGGGATGTGCCCGCAACTAAGGTCAAAGGTACAGGAATCAAACCTGGGACCTTTCAGTCCTCAGGCCAACACTATCCATTGAGCCAAACCGGTTTTGGCAACATTTTGAATTTTGCCTGCACCCAGCACAGTGCCTGGCATATAATGACTGCACATAAGCATGTTTAGAATGAGTGAGAAAATGAAAGAATACTGTGAAATAAGAATTATTATTCCATTTTACCAAATAATAAAACTGAGTCCCAGCTAAATCCATCAATTTACCCAACACTACCCTATGAGCAAGCAATAAAAACAAGATTTTCTAGCACCAAGCCTGTGCTATTTTTCACTATTCTATATGAAACCTAAATAGGCTGAAGAACATCCTAATTTATGCTTGGAGTCATATTTTCAATTTTTATTCAAGTTTCAGCTCCAACTTGATTAACTTTAAGATTAATATCTTTATCTTAACAATACTGAGACTAACATGCCAAGCTCTTAATTCTTTTCTTAACATAAAAAAGTCCATTGACCTTTATCTCAGCAGCTTGCTTAGTCTTAAATATGTATCAAATAAACCCCCAAAAAGGAGTTTAAATAACCATTATACCCACCAAGTAAATGTTTGTATCCATAAAATAGAAAGTAAGAACTGATGTGTAAGAAAATGTGCTCGGTGCAGTAGATTGAGTTTTAAGTATCTCCCTTCTATCATTCCTAAGTACTTACTGTTGACATAAAATATAAACCCAATACAGTGCTTTACCAAAAGAATCATTGCAATGTTTACAGATTTTCGCAGTAACTGAAGTCATATCCTTATCAGGACAGATACCTCATATCTGGAAAAATGAAGAAAAAGTAAGTGTCTTTAATATATATTAAGCTTCTATCTGAGGCTTCCACAGGATGGGAAATTAATCCATGAATTATTTTAATGTTCCAAACACTAGATATTGCTACATTTGCAATGCTCAAATACATGCTGGCAATTTAGCAGAAGAACAGGGCTTTGCAAGTTTTCCTCCCTTGTAGGCCAAACATGCCAACATTCTGTAGCTAAGTTGTGAAATAAGTGTAAAGCCCCAATAAAGTAAAGAGATAAAGACCCACGTTGGAGAATGGGAGTCACCAACATTTACTCCTATCTCAAAGATATCATGTCAACTGAACTCTCAGTTTCTGCATTAAATATGCTGATATGCCTCTATTCTGTTCTTTTAGTTACTGTACAGACCTTTCACAGGCCGATAAGTGGAACTCACATGCTCAGTGTGATGTGATGTACCCAACAACTAATCCTTCATCTCACCGTTGTTTAACAACTCCATCAGGCAAGGAAAGCTGAGTTTAACTTGCAGTCATGGGTAAAAGCACCCCTGTAGGTAGTCCAAGGCAAAAATAATTACTATGTTCATCTCCCTCAATCTGAGCCTCTGACTTCCCTGGTTCCCAAGACCTACCAAGATGTTCATGCTCTAGCCATTAGATAAATCATTTACTTATTACTAAACAGCCACCATGGTAGAACTGACCTTTCACTGTGTCAAAACCAGTAAAAGATATCTGGCATTTCTTAGCAAGATAAAAGGGTATAAAAATCAGGTTTTCACAGAACAAGGAAAAAAAAAGATTGCCTCCAAAATCAAGTTATTTATTTGTATGCTGTATACCTATATATACAAACTCCCTTGACCAATTTTGCACACACACAAGGTGGGGCAAACAGAGGTGTATATAGTTGTTTGTATGGCAAAATAATACAATAATTAATAAATAATAATACAAGAATAAACTTGGCCTCACATACTCACAACTGTAAACCTACTTTTGCCCCACCCTGTACACTGTCTCCTAAAGAAACACAGGTCCTGATAAATACAAACATTATTATCAAGGATGCATGAAGAACTATATATATATGCACACATCCTACCAAGGATCAAGATGACTAGAAAAGCTTCTTTACGTCATTAGTAAAGTAACTCTCTTTTATCATAAGAGCTTGACACTGGAACTCAGGTTTGCTAAATACCTTTATGCACACCATCTCGTTTGGGGCCTCAGTTTCTTCATCTTTATAATGAGGGAACCATTGCTCACAACTCTAAAACCCAATGAGTCTAACTACCTGAGGGCCATTTATATTTTAGGAAACATTATTAGGACTCTTCCAAAGCCATGGACTGTTGGTAGTGGCATTTCTTTCAAGACAAACTACCATTAATTAAAATATACCCCCCATACACACACACACACACACACACACACACACACACACACACACACACAACCTTTTTACCCCAACAGTAAGGAATAACCAAACCCGACTGGTGATGAGGGGGCAAAAGGCAGTGCCTGATGGAATGCAGCAGCCAGCAGGACTCAAGCAATAAATTTTATAGAACTTCGTCATACTCTCCCATCACTGAGCCCTTTTATGATAACACTCAAGTAAGCCCATCTGATTGAGTTAATAATTAGTCTAAATCTGTTACAAGTTAATGATACATTAACTTGTCATTCCTAGTACATGATGATACAGCGAATCTGACACAATTTACAGATAATATTTTGCAGTGCCTTTCATTTTTCTGTATTTCCTACATTGATTAGGAAACAAGTCATTAAAGAATAAACAGGACCTTCAAATAAGATTTATATACATACAGGTTACATTAAAAGGGGAGGTACACTCTAAGGTAGGGGTGTCGAACTCAATCAGAGAAGGGTCCAAAATCTAAAATCCAGCCTAAATCGCGGGCCGAATGGTTTACTGAACAGTCATAAACTGTCATTGTGATGGAAACGCAGCGGAGTGCAGTGATGACAGCGCAGTGCGGGCCACATTGCAAGGCCTGGCGGGACGGATTTGGCCCGCGGGCCTTGTGTTTGACACATGTGCTCTAAGGAATCACGTGGGGTTTCAGAAGGACCTCTTCATGGCGGACACAGACCCCAGGCCATCTCTATATTTTGAATAAATGCTAAAAACATAAAGCTTATTTATTTAAATGTTTACATGTACTATCAAAATGTAACTACGTTATTCACCAAGTAGTTTCAGAATGCACAATGCTTACTATAAGTAGTGAAATATAGTAACACATGAGATACAAGTTTTTATTTTTTTTAATATTTTTTAAAATATATATTTTATTGATTTTTTACAGAGAGGAAGAGAGACAGGTAGAGAGTTAGAAACATCGATGAGAGAGAAACATCGATCAGCTGCCTCTTGCACACCCCCTACTGGGGATGTGCCCGCAACCAAGGTACCTGCCCTTGACCAGAATCAAACCCGGGACCTTTTATTCCGCAAGCCGACGCTCTATCCACTGAGCCAAACCAGTTTCGGCGAGATACAAGTTTTTAAATGGGCACTGTAATTCAGTGTCCAGCCAAGGCATGAAACTGTATCTATAGGCTCATTGGGAGGTATTTCATAAATATAAAACCTGGAGCTAAATGATCCTCCAACCTGTGTTCCTGGTGTCCTGCCCCCCTGCAGTTCATCTGAAGATTCGTCATGTGGACAGGGCCTTTCAGTATCAATTACACAAAAAGCACAAATATGTGACATGAAACATCAACTAATATTTAGATACTTATATATTTGTAACTATCGATACACAAAAAATACCCCTACCCCAAATGCAAATAGGCTTTAATTAAGCAAAATCTGACTACTGAGGCTGGATCATCAAAATGCAAATGAGGTTGGAAATGAGCAAATGATTCCTATGTTTTGATGGTAATGAAACTAGAAGGCTGAGACCAGAGTGGGGAAAAAGCGGATTCCTCGGGGAAAGAGAGGCAGAGGCTAGGGACACAGCCAGTCTATCCGGTGACAGTGACGAAGAAGAAATGAGCCCAGAGGTTGTTCTCAACCCAGCTGTTCATTGAAGATTACCGACACCCAGGACCCACTCAAGGCCAATTAATCAGAGCCGCTCATGGTATCTTTAAAGAGTCCCAGGGCACAGGAGGGTGGAGGTAGGACTGAGGGCCACTGAGTCAAGGCAGCTGAGGATCAGGGCAAGAAAAGGCCAAGCCAGAAGAGCTCCGTGATGAAGATTTGGGTAACTGCAAGGAGACAGAACTGGTTCCTAGAATGGATCTGGCATGGGAGTGGGTAGGGTTGAGAGATGTCCATCGACAGGTCCCTTTCTTGTTCAGCAACAAAGTAAAGGAAACAGCTTTGTGGAGAAAGGGGCATTTAGATGACTGAAGTGATGGACACTAAATACAGACAATATTCTTTTCCACATTAGATTTTATGATGTCCCATTTCCTCTCACTATGTAAGTATATGTATTTAAACGTAAACATTTACTTGTCCTTTCACGTAATAGAGAACAGGTCGCATCTCAGTGCAAAACTGGCCTTTCTGTTCCCTCTGAGAAAATCCCAAGTCCTTACTGTGCACGACGCAGGGGTCCTCAAACTTTTTAAAGTGGGGGCCAGATCACGGTCCCTCAGAGAGCTGGAGGGCCAGACTATATGAACTACTAATTCCTACTGTAACACCTCGGCTGCGCTCACTGCCCAAAAAACCTGGCGGGCTGGATCAGACTCCTCTGCGGGCCGCATGTGGCCCGCGGGCCGTAGCTTGAAGACCCCTGATAGAGCCTTGTTCCTCAAAGTGTGGTTCCGAGGCCAGCAGCAGCACTCACTGCCTGAGACCTTGTCAGAACCGGCCCCATCCCAGACCTATTTAATTAGGGACCTTACAAATTCAACAAGACCCCCACGTGACTTACATGCACACTACAACTTGAGAAGGACAGGCCTACAGGATCTACCTCACTTCTCCAGCCCACCCCCATTTCCGCTCTGGTCCCTCTGATAGCCAGCTTGCTCACACAGCATCACTGGTCTTCTTGCTATTCCTTCAACACAGCAGTTTCTCTCCTGCCCGGGGCCTTTGTTCTGACTGTTCTTTCTACCAGAATGTGCCGCTTCCAGGTATCTGTAAGCCTCATTTCTTTACCTCCACTTCTTCAGATCTTACTCATGTAAATTTCCCTAGTCATTCTATTTACAAGTAGGGAAAAGTTTCCAGACATTCCCTCTTCTCAGCTTTTTATCCATAGCATGTACCACCAACTGATATATTTTTTTGTTTTCTATTCAATTGTTCATTAACAAATTCCCAGTGGCATGTGCAAAACATGGCCACAAATTCTTTGTACCTCCCGTCAATGGGTACGGTACATGTCTCCACCTCTTGAAGCTGGGCTTGGCCATATGACTTGTTTTGACTTACAGGATGTTAGTTAATAGGACACAAGCAGAACTTTGAAAGGAGCTAGCATATTGAGGATTCCTTTCTCTCTCTCTCTCTCTCTCTCTCTCTCTCTCTCTCTCTCTCTCTTTCTCTCTTTCTCTCTCTCTCTTTCTCTCTTTCTCTCTATAGCTGCTGGCATGCCTTCTTGTCACTATGGGAAGAGGCTCAAGCCAACCCACTGGATGGTGACCAAGTACACATGACCAGTGGTCCTCACAGTCAAGCAAGAAGTCTGGCACCAACCACTAGGAACATGAATGAAGCCATTCATTCGAGACCAACCAGGGCCTAGCTGCCCCATCAGTTGACCAAAGAGCCTACCAGTTAACAGCCTCATAGCAATAGTAATTACTATTTGTCAGGGGAGGTAAAAAAAGGTACAGGGGGGCATAAATGGCAACTGGACTTGGGGTGATAAGCACACAATACAACATACAGATGATGTATTATAGAATCGTATACCTGAAATCTATATAATTTTATTAACCAATGTTACTCCAATAAATTCAATTAGAAATAATAATTCCTATTTTAAGCCACTGGGTTTTGGGTGACTGTTTTCGCAGCAAGCTGGTGCGCTCCCCCGTGAGTATGTAAGTTTCCAGGCATTTGCTGCCCTTCTGTATCCCCAGGGCTCAGCAGAGCACTTGGCATAGAGCAGATATTCTAAAGCCTTCTGCAATGAATGTCGAAAGGCAAATGATGGCAAAGGGAACACCCACAAGTAAAATAAAGAAATGCCAGAGATGGCCTCCAGAGCTGTGATGAGAAAGTGGCAGACACACTTTCTGAGTTCACTTTAACCTTTGTCTTTCAGAGTTAGGGTGAACTAAATAAGAGATTTTAACTATTTTGTTAATAGAATATTTTAGTAAAAAAAAAAATCCACATGTTCACATGCAGTGTTTTAAATTGATTCAAAATAGGTCTAGAATAACGGCACTTAACTTGTCTAAGACTGCACAACATGTGACCTTTAGGATATTTTTCACATTATGCAGCACTTACTTTGCTCGTTTTGAGTTAATTCCGATTTTTAACAGCTCGCAAATCGGCGAACCAAATCATTGCATGTTGCTTCAATCCTGTCCTGCCAAAGAAGAAAAATCTGCTGCTTTGGATTCGTTTCAACAGTTGGAAATTCAGGCCATAACATTTTAAACCTCAGATGCTCCCTGCTGTGTCCACATCACATAAATCACACAAGTGCACAGATACCCACATGTTTGCGAAGTCAGTTCTCTAACAACGAGGGCATAATGTCCAGTGGAATAAGGTAGCGGATTTAAGTGGATTCTGCAGTAGTGGGTGCTGTAATCCTGAAAGCACAGTGTGGGCCTTAGAAAAGGCACAAGCAAATGCTATTGGCAAGCAGAGAGCAAGTCCTCTATTAAACAATGATTCAAGGTGCAGAGTTAGCAAGTTATTTTTATTCGGTGAAGGAAAGTAAAAGGCAAACTGTAATACACTATGTTTCTCTCTCCTTGAAAAAGAGAAAAACTCTCAATTTTCTAAAGGCTTAGCACGCATGAACAGGTATATCAGGAACAAGTCTTACCTGCAGAGCTGATCAGGCCAGAGAGAAGCAACACAGTGCAATTTAGCTCTGGGATCTTCAGGGGTTTTGTGTGTGTGTGTGTGTGTGTGTGTGTGTTTTTTCTTCAGGAAATGCAAATCTCTAAGCAATGGAGCCACAAGGCACCCAATACCCGTTATCTGGCTTCTGATTTTTATAAACACATATAATTATCGTTCACATAATGAGCAAAATGTATACTTGAAATCACTGAGGTTTTCCTAATAAGTTACAGGGTTCTTCTTCAGAGTATCACAGAATCCTCTCCCCTCTTTCCATCACATCTCTCAGTCTACACTGCTTAGTCTACACCGCCCTGCTGCTCCTGGGACCCAGGCTAATGGAGCATCCCACCTGGAGCTCCCAGCAAATTGTGCACCAATGGTTACAGAAGGGACATGTCTCACTTCTCACATTTCGTAGGCCAACAGCAAGTTTCCTGGCCAGCCTTACCACCAAAATAGGGGAATACAATCATATCACACAGCAAAGTGGAGAACCAGCAATGTTCAGTGGACAATACTAATGTCTCCATTTACTCTCTGCCTGTGTTTACTCACAGCCATTTATCCAATTCTGAATAGTTTCCTGAGGGCATTTCAATGGCAGAGCATTCCTCTAAAAGCCATATGAACCTCTTTAAGGGGTTTCCATCCAGCAGAGGAGATAAAATATATACAGAATACACGATTAAAATGTCAGAGGCCGGCAAAAAGCAGCAAAGTTCCATGAGAGTTTGAATGAAGGCGGTTTTAGCCACAGGCCATTTAATTTGAGGAAGTGACATCTGAGAAGGGCTTTGCAGAACCAGCGAGAACTGGACGTGAGATGCCCCAGCAGCGGGGATTACGTGAGTATATGTATTTAAACAGAAGACAGAAGATGAAGAGAAGAAGAGAGGAAGAAGGAGGGGAAGGAGAAGAGGAGGGGGGAGTGAGAGAAGGCAATTGATGGGAGAGAAGGAAGAATAAGAAGTAGTCTTTTCGGCCACAGTGGGTTCTGAGAAACTTAATCTGTCTTATGCGGCAAACTTTGAAGGGGAAGGCACTGGGGAATGGGCAGGACTAGTGTAGTAGTCCAAACAAGGAAGTAACAAATGGCTTAGCTACAGTACACCATCACAATAGAGGAGAGGATAGTTTTTCTCTAGGACTGGATATAGCATGGGAACACTCAGCTTCCCCATCTCCCTGTCATCTGACCCAGAAAATATAACTCACCTTTCCTTCCATCAGCCTGAGCCTGAAGGGTTGGTCATTTGAGACTGAGATCTGATCGAAATAAAGAGGTCAGATGGGACGACTCATCTCCATTGAGAGACTGGCTTCTGGCCATGTCACCCAACCAAGGCAGCATCCCTTTTATAATTAAGGGGATAGCTGCTTAAGTGTCCTGAGTTTATTTCCTGTTCCAATGGTATATCGGAAGCCGCTCCTTATGGACTAAGCTGCAAGGTTTAATTTATGTCAGGTTGTCCTGAGAATCTGCAATCCCTCCTCTCATGCAGATTTAGCTTCAGGTTTTGACCCTTCGAAAGCCAAGTAGGTACTGCCCCAAGTCTTTGGTCATCCCAAGATTCTACTGCTTACCTTATACAGAGCCTCAGAACCTTTTGTGTGTGCCCAATTTGGTTTGTTTTTTGTTACTTCCATTAATTCTATACAAACAGTAAAATCTGCCTGTGGTCTGAAACCTATTTTTACTGACCGATTCCTTCACTGGGGAGGGTAAACTCTGTGCTGTTCTTCCCATTGCTCCAATGGACACAAGACTTCCACTGAGACCCCTGGGAGAGGATCATAGCCACCAGGGTCCTTGGAGTTCCCTAAGACCATGGAGAAGCTATCCCTATCCTACGATGACCCGGAACTTGGCACCGAAGCAGACAATGTCACACTGTGTACTCTGACGGTCACACCAAGAATTCTCATGGAAGTCAAAGCCAGAGAGAATGAGCCTGCTGATCATGCCAAGGTCCGATAAGGATTCGGCAATTTCCTGGGAAGCCCTGGACTTTAGATCCACACACAAGTGACTTATCAGCCCTAGATTACTACTTGTCACCACCCGCCTTTACGGAACACACTCTTCGCCTTCCTTATTGACGGATTAGTAGAATTTTTTGTATTTCTTCTCTAATGTTCAGATTTATTTTTCATTTCATACACACTGTATAAAATACATTAGAAGTCAACCAATATTAAATTATTATTAATCTAGAGCAAGATACCATGCTATGAAACAATAAGTCCCCAAAAGAAGGGGAGGGGAGAAAAACTTTACTAAATTCTTAAAGAGAATTTTGAGCTAACTATACCTGTATTTTACCTACACCTATACCTATACTTACAGAGCAAGGTACAGAGGTGACATTGAGATGTGCCTTCAAGAAGAGATAGAATTTCCAGAAGTGCAAGAGGTTAGTGAATATTCCAGGTGGAAAGATTGGCACAGAAATGGGAAAACACTGAGTATAATATCTCAACGAGGAGTTCAGTCTGGCTTTGTTAAGGACAGAGCTGGAGAGACGATAAAAGTATTCCAGGACGAATAGTTGCCATTGAAAACCCAAAGAAGGAATCTGTTTAAACACAGTAAGCAAATGGGAGCTGCTGGTGGCCTCTGAAAGGGAGATGGGACCACTAAAATGAAACTTTAAGATCATTGTCTCCAACTTCAAGCTCAACCACTTCTTCGGTGTTAACTTGACCATGGGTTTTCTGTTCCCCTGGGGCCTTTGCACTTGGCTCTCTCCTCGGCCTGGACCTCCCCACCCCACCTCCATGTGGTTGGCTCCTTCAGAACATCCAGGCCTCTGCTAATTTCCTCCTCAATGACCCCCTGACCAGCTGATCTAAAGGAGTTCTCCCACCCTCAGTCACTTTTTACTCAACATATGTATTTTGTTTTCCAACAACACTTGTAATTTGAAATGATTTCATTCATTTCATTACCAGTTTATAATTTGACTTCTCCCATAATAATATAAGCTCTCATAGTAGTATAAGCATATTAAAGTCAAATATTATAGTACTGTGCCTATTAGAATGGCTGATAAACAATAGGGACTCCATAACTACTTTTAACAGCTTTATTGAGCAATAAATCACACATCATACATTTCACCTACCGTATTTTTCAGACCATAAGACGCACTTTTTTCCCCCCAGAAGTGGGGGGGAAAAGTCCCTGCGTCTTATGGTCCAAATATAGCCTACACATATACTTTAAAAAAAAAGTTTTTTTACTTGCCCGGCTCTGTGTGGTCTGTGTGTGCTTGCCTGGCTCTAAAATGGTTCTAAATGCTGCTGTTTACTTTACAGGGTTGATTACATGTGTTTATGACTGTGATGTTGGGTTTTAATGCACATAAAATATTTTAGGACACTATTTGTTTCAGAATCTTTTTTTCTTCATTTCCCTTCTCTAAAAACTGGTGCGTCTTATGGTCCGAAAAATACGGTACTTAACGTGTACTTTTCCAAAGATTTTAGTATAGTCACAGAGTTGTGCAAAAATCATCACCATCAATGTTAGAGTATTTTCATCACCCCAAATAGAAACTGCATATCCATTAGCAGTCTCTCCACATTCCCCCCACCTTTCCAGCCCTAGGGGACCCCTATACCACTTCCTGTCTCTTCGATTTGCCCACTCTGGACATTTCATGTAAATGGAATCATACTATACATACATGACTTTTTGTTACTGGCTCCTTTCACTTAGCATAGTGTTTTCACCTGGTTCATCCATGTTGTAACTTTTACCACCCAGTAATATTCTATTCCACAGATATAGGAAATTTTGTTTATCCATTCATCACTTGATGGACATTTGAGTGGTTTCCACTTTTTGGCTCTTACAAATAATGCTGCCATGAGCTTCTGTCTACAAGTCTTAGTCAGAACAAATGCTTTCATTTCTCTTAAGAGTAGAATTGCTGGGTTACATGTTAGCTCTTTGAGGAACTGCCGGACGGTTTTCCAGAATGGCTGCACCACTTTACATTTCTGGCAACAGGTAGGAGGGTTCCGATTTCGCTCCATCCTTGCCAATACTGCCATGATCTGTCTTTCCGATTATAGCAAGCCCAGCGAGTGTGAGCTTGTATCTCACTGTGGTTTTGATTTGCATTTCCCTGCTGACTAATGATGTTGAGCGTCTTTTCATACGTTTATTGGCCATTTGTATATCTTCTTTGGATAACTGTCTATTCAGACCCTTTGTGCTCATTCTTTATTGGGTTGTCTCTTTATTACTAAGTGTAGGGATTCTTGATATATTCTGGATACAAGTCTCTCACCAGATATGATTTTAAAATATTTTCTCCCACCCTGTGATTTTTTTTTTTTTTTACTTTCTTGATGGGGATCCTTCAATAATTCCTTTAAAAATAAAACAATGAATAAGACTAATCTTTCAAGACAGAGAAAACCTGTGGCTAGCTCTAAGTACATGGCAGCTTAGTGGCTGGGCAGGACCTAGAAGGGAATGCAAGTCAACTGTTATCACCGTTGAATTCTGTTTTTTGAATTCTATTTGCTGCTTCATTTCAGCATTATCCAACCAGCCCAGCGGCAATGACATCATCCAGTGATGAGTCAAAGAATGTAGCATTTGGTCAATTGGCTCATAGGCACTAGCCCAATAGAAAGATGCCCTGGAGTTACCAAAACAATAGAGGAAAAGGTTTTGCTGGAAGCTAGGCTGTAATAAATTGTAACTGGCCTACAATTTAGTTTTCTCTTGAAGAACTTTTAAATTGACGAATGAGATCCTCTACACACACAAGAAAGAAAAAAAAGAAAAAGAATAGGCCTGGGATAAGTAAGAAAGTATACTTCTAAATTTACAGTTTATGGATATCTGCTTAGAGATTAAGGACTCTGGGGTTGTCTCCCCTCTCCACACTGAATTCAGATTACAGAGCACTGCCCGGTTTTATTTTGGTTGAAAATTTTCAACGAATTAAAACAAGTTATAAGCCCTGGGAACAGCGATATGGAGGGAACTGGCTTATTTTTACAGCTGGAAGAGCTTCTTCACCGAGGAGAAAAATACCAGACCTTCAGTGCTTACTACAAAAATATCAGACCATAGTACTTAGTAGAGACACAAGGTGGTGTGCGTATGAGTGTGTTTGTGTGTGCATGTGTGCTTTTAATAAAAGTTAAGGAGTTTCAATGCTGGCATGGAACCCACAATGTGATTCCAGAGAAATAACCTCTGAGATAATGCACAGAGGGTTAAACTAGAAACTTAATGCTTCCTTTGTGATGCTAGCCCTAAATTAACAATCAGATTAACATACAAATGCCAAGAAAATCAGTCTATTATGTAGAGCAATCTAAAAATAGTATATAATAGAGAGACATCTATAAATACATTTTAAAACACACTTGAAAAAATACATCTTTATTCCTATTAGGCAGAAAACTAATAACATAAAAGACAGGTTCAGGATTTAGCTTCCTTTTACTATATAAAATGATGTATGTAAAGGGCAGAATACGTGACATATGGATAAATTATAGGTTTAATTATTATAACTGAAAGAAGCTACATGACAACTTAAGGGGGAAGTAAACATAAAGTGTGACATGGCATATACCATTTTAAAACCATCCTTAAATATTATTTCTGGTTTCATATTCTCTGTTTACACCCCTCCCTCTGTATTCAGTGCTCAACACCATCTTCCGTTGTCAATCAAATATGGGAAGGCACATTTGGGGGTTGAAAGCAATCACCCAGGTGTCTTTCTTTATCCCTTAAGTTAATACAGGGCCTGCAGTGCAAATAAGAGTGGGCAGATGTGCAAAGGAGAGATAATACCTAAATTATCTGAGGAGAATTGAAGTGTGGAGCAGACTTCATGTTTATCTGCTTAGTGTGTATACTGCCACAAGTCACCTGGAATCTTCATCTTATCCAAACTGATAAGCCTTCCATTCTTCCCAGCCTCACAGTTTAACTCCATCTACCCACTGGCCTTCACATGTTCACCATCTGGTCAGTCCACCAGCACATCCACACCTTATCATCATGGAGAATAGCATTAACCTAGAGCTTACGAGGGGGGGAGGGGACATCTTCTGGGATGGCTCCCATCTTTCCACTTCAACCGCTCTTACCAAACTGGCCCTCCTATCTTATTTTGAACTTCAAACCCCTACACCCACCCTATTGCTTTGGTCCACCTCTCTCGTTTTGACCTCATCAAAGCCTGGACACCACGGTCAAGCATTTCAAAGGTGGTAACCCTTGTATTCAAGAACCATTCTTCTCCCCTACTTCCACTCCCAGCTTTCCACAGTATCTTTTTACCTTCTCTTCCACTCTGGTAAATTCTAACTGTTCTATCCTTTTCTAACTGGAAATTACTGAGCATTAGAGCAAAACCACAAATTAATACAGATTGGTTCATTTTTTTTTCACTCCTTCATTTAACCACTAGTTACTCAACAATAACTAAGATCAAATAACCTCATTCTATTTGGCAATTCTTAGTCATCGATCATTGATTCTTATCAGGATTCCCTAAAAAGTTTCCAAAACATTGGAACACCCAGGTATCAGTTTCACCCAGCTCCCTGTTCACTCTCTCTCTCTCTCTCTCTCTCTCTCTCTGCAGATGGCCTTCCCCTCTGAGTGACTGAGATCCAGGTCATTTTACATGCACGCTCCCTTCCATCCTCCCCAGCGTGTACTCCCCTGAATCTCTACTTCATTCCTCTTCAGTCTCAGTGTTCCTCTCCTTTCCAAATCCGTTCCTCCCTACATAAACCCTTCAGGCTTCCTACCCCAGTGCCCACTGTGCTTGTCCTATGCCACCCACTGTGCCAGATGCTGGGGATACAACAGGGATAAGACACCACCCTGCACTCCAGAGGAGCTCAACAAGTAATGGACGGACATGTGTGCAGTTACACACACACACACACACACACACACACACACACACACAATTAGAGTGACCATACATATCATTTCTCTTCCAAATTCAGACATGTTTGAAAGTGAAAGGGATGTAAAAAATACTCAACGGAGGTGAACTGATTTACCACCGGCAGGCGTAAATCAGGACTATCTCTGGCACAATAAATATTATGTGACAATATAATTGGTCAGACCAATTATAACATAGTATGGTGTTTTCATTTGTACAGCTGTTAAAATTTGTCTAAAATTATTTAGTAACATTGGGAAAAGGCTCACAATAAAATGTTAAGTGAAAACAGCAGGATGAAAACAGTATGTAAAAACTGATTATAACTTGGTTAAAAAAAACACAAAACACCAAGATATAATAACTGAGATTTATTGAGTGTATAGTAGGTGCCAGGTACTATTTAACTACTTTGAAGTAATCCTCACAACAAGTCCATCAGGGAATGCTATTTGATCTTTTTCAAGCATGAAGAAACAGAGGCACAGAGAGCTTCAGCCACTTGCCCAGGGTCCCTGACTAGGAAGTAGCATTATTAGGACTGGTTCTAGACCAGTGATCCCAACTACCCCAATACATTGATGAGAAAGAGATGAAGGGAGAGAACAGAGGTGGGTGGCAGATGTACAATGATAACTTTTGTACTCAATCCCTCTGCCCTTTGACCCCAACTCCCACTTGTTCAATCAAGCATTGGCACTCAGAGCACTGGTAACTGCCTCGTCACAAAATCTTTCAGCCAGGTTTCAGTTCTCATCTCTCTGGAGTCCACAGCAGTTCTCACTATGGTACACCCTATAAACAGGTACCCGTGCTTCCTGCAGCTTTCTGACTGTATCTTCCCCTGAGTGGCATGGCGTTAGGTTCTATCCTCAGCCCTCTTCTCTCTTCCCGCTTCATCCCTTCCCAATCCTATGCGCCTCCACAGCTTCACTGATACTGAGGATGAGTGCCAGCCTTTACCTTGTTCCCATCCTAAATTCTATTCTGCCTAATGGACATTTCTTTTCTTTTCTTTTTAATATATTTTATTGATTTTTCCACAGAGAGGAAGAGAGAGGAATAGAGAGGTAGAAACACTGATGGGAGAGAATCATCAATCAGCTGCCTCCTGCACACCCCCTACTGGGGACGTGCCCGCAACCCAGGCACAAGCTCTTGGCCAGAATCGAACCCAGAACCCTTCAGTCCACAGGCTGACGCTCTATCCACTGAGCCAAACCGGTTTCGGCCTAATGGACATTTCTATGTGTATGCCATTCTACCTACCAACTCCATTAAGGCAGAACCTATGCTCCCACCGACTGTTCTAATTCTGCAAATGAGTCCTCCATTCTCCTGGTCCCATGGCTGTAAACTCTGCAGTTATCTTCACCTTCCTTTCCATGTTCCACTTCCACTCAGTGACCGAGCCATAGTGAATCCATCTCTACAAGAGCTTCCAAATCTATTTCACCTCCACTGTCAGAGCTTCTTGCTCATCACCAATAATCTTTACCAACACAATAGCCTCTTTGCCTCCACTAGCTCATTATACACACTGCTAACAATGGACAAGCCCAGGCAGGGCTGAACCATACTCTACTGCCTACAACTCCATTTCTCTTGCTGAACAACACTTATGGGTAAAAATGTCTCAGCTCCTTGAGAGCAGAGTATCTTATAATGGTACATGGTGGTCTCCCATGTGTGATGAATCAATAGGTTGCTGCCTCCTTTTCAGGGACCTTTAATAGAACTCTTTATCCTACATAATAATGTTGAAACTCCCTAACCTAGGCATGCATGTATGGACTTATACTAGTATAATCTGATCTGTACTAAGGTTTGTCTTGTTTCCTTTCTGGCCTCATTCACCTCCCAGGATTAACCCGAACTGCAGAGTTTATTGGCAATGATTGTTCCTTCTTAGTACACTTAGATATAGCGATGTAACCTATTGAAACTAGTGAGAATGTTAAACTAGTAAACCCATCAGATGAGCCATATCCTCTGTTTCCAATGCCTTCCATATGCACCCAGAACTCACTCTTCACTGTTTATCAACCTTTCAATCATCCCACAAACTCACAGTTCAAAATTAATCAGTAGAGGGGGAGGCCTGAAGAGGGCATCTCTGAGCAAGGATCTTCCTACTGATTTGGAAATGCTGCTTCCAAAGTAATTTCACCCTAAAGTATATGCAAATTTAACTTGGATAAAAATAAAAATTTGCAGATTTACATCTATAGACACATACACACATATATGCATATATATCCTCTAGCATGCATGAATGTCTACAAGCCTTCGTTTTTATCATTCAGAAAGCCAAAGTCAGCTTCTTTGTCAATGAGTCCAACCTGAATTAGCCAAGTAATCAAGTCCCAGAGCAGAGAGATGCCTGGAGATGCTTCAGCCTTGGGTAAACCCAGACACTACTTCACATAACTTGAACAGACAACACAAATACCCCTCCCTACCCAGGGGAGGTTTCTGGGTCAGGACTCCCTCCCTTCACCAAAGAGCCAGACATCCCTGGACCCTTTCCCAGCACACTACCCTGCTTCTCTGGCTGACCTTTAAGGTTAGGACCTCTGGATACAAGCTCATGAAAGATAGCAATAAGGCAAATTCAGCTGCCTTGGGGCTCACAAAAAATGCCATTTTTCATTTCAAATAGACCCCGAAAATCCCCATGGCCACATACAAGCCATTCCTAGCCTCTGAGGTTAATGCAACAGACCTGCCATCATCAGGCCAAGCACTCTGCACTGTTTTGTCTCATGAAAGGTTCCCCTACGCATGAGAACTATGCCTGTGAGAGAGGCCAGCAGAGGTCAGGGCCAAGGTTCATGGGCATGAAGAGCTGCCCGGTGCAAAGCCAGATGGATCACCCAGGGATCAACCTGAGACTCCCACATTAACTCACTTTTCTCCTTACAAAATGCTAGGGATTTAACAGCCCGTTCCCATAGGACCCAGCAGACAAGCCATGTCCCCTGTTTCCAATGACATCCATGTGCACCCAGAACTCACTCTCCACTGTTTCAATCATCCCACAAACTCACAGGTCAACATTAATCAGCAGAGGGGGAGCCCTTCAGGGCGTCTCTGAGCAAGGATCTTCCTACTGATTTGGAAAGGCAGCTTCTAACTTTCCTCATGCAAACTATCTTCGGGATTCAACAAAACACACATGTAAGTATAGTACAAGGAAGATGCTTTATATAATAACCAACCTTTCCAATATTTTTCTTCCCTTTCTTCCATCCCCAGCAAGTTTATCCTTTAATATTTAACGGATCCAGCTGAGAGGAAGGCACTGCCATGGGAAACCAGCTGGAATGATTTAGAATCCAACAGAAAACTAGTTTAAGTTGTTAGTTGATATGGAAAACCATTTCCCCTGTTTACAAAGCTCTAGCTCTGACTTAGCTTTTCTGATCTCCACATTTTTGCATCTCCCATTTAAAAAAATGTCTTCCTTTCTTTCTATCTCAATAAAGTTGGAATCTCACTTATTGCCCATTCAGATTCAACAAAACTTTCATTTGCAAGCCTAAGGATTTGCTGGGCAATGCATAGTCAACTCAATCTATTATCTAGAGACTTATCATTTTACAGATGAATAGGAGCTCCATTAAGTTCAATGACTTGCCTGCTCTCAAAGACCTTGCATGTGATATCATTGGAGTTTCCAAGTCTATACTTTCAGTGGGAACTCCAGGTGAAAATCTTCCTCAGTATTGCTTGAATCTGGCTTTATCCTTCTGGAACCTTACTCAAGGTAAGTTACAAGGAGTTTCTGCTCCTGGCAATCTCAGCTTGAAATCCAGGAGTAGAGGCAATTTGCAGAAGGATAAATGCAGCTACTACACATTGCAAACAACCTTCATGGGGGACCTCCTCCAGGGGTTCAAACAACCAGAAATTAATTCCTCCTGGTTTGTAGATTGAGTCCAATGGTTCATAATTAACATGATGTCAATTCTTATTCCTTTAGGTCATGTGTGTTCTCTAATCACTACATTGTTAGCTGAAAGGGTCAGAGCACACAATTAGTGAGGGAGGGCTTAGGCAGTCCTTTCCATCCCCATGCAGACCAACAGGCAGGCACACCTACCCTCAGCTGGCCCAGCAGGTGCTGATCATACCAGATACTCTGAGGGCTAGGGGTCAGGACTCACAGGGGAAGAGGCAGGGCATTCTACAGCTGACACTAAAACCAAGCAAAATACAATATATGCTGACATGACAACTATTACTACTAATGATGGTATCACTTCAGAATTTAAGGCAATGCCATTCACAAAACATAAACATGATGTTTTTGAAAACCTTCCAAAAACATAATGTGTCTCTATAACCAAAAGGGGGGGGGGGGGGGGGGGGAACACCCTCATTATTGTTCCTTCCAGGAAGTCAAGCGTATTCTGTTTGCCAGTTTGTTAGCCTGCTCACTCTTGTGTTACTCGGCACATCCTATCTTTCATGAACACAAGGGGCACGCCTATCCTTTTCTGTAGAAATCTCCAGGCCAGAAACTTATCTCTGGTGGCTTTTAAATGCTGAGATGCTATACAAAACATCACACTGACATTCTGATAGCCAAAACTGCACCTATACTGTGGTGAAAACTCACTGCCTTACTCACCTAACACATTATACTGAAGACCTCAAAAATACTCCCAGGACTCCAGAAAAAATAACAGGCCTCAGTTCAATTTGTGACACATGGGGAGGAACCCCAAGCCCAAATGGGGAAAAAACAGGAGAATATTCCAGGATCCTTGCACATGAGTTACTGCCCTCAACGGAACCACAGCTGGTTTGTTGATGGGAAGAAAGAATAACAAACCCAAACCGAGGTCTGAAGTGTTAAAAGGTCAGAGCAGTTAAGAATGGATAAGAAATACATTTGGCCCTTACAGTGAGGTGATACTGCAGGTGTGAACTCAATTTACCACCCCAAGGACTTAGCATAGGATGACACTCCTTTGATCTACAAAGAAAATGCTTTACACTGTAAGCATAGCTGATCTTTTTACGCTGCTCATGGCTTTAGTTCAAGGGGTCCTCAGTAACCTCTGTTAAGCCCTAAATTTCCTCATTGGCCTTGTAAAAGCACCATAAATAGTGTTTTGCGTGATGCATATGTAAACTTTCTTAGTATTACTTTTTAAGTGAAAAGATATGGTAGAAGACTCTTTGAAAAAAAAAAAGCCAGGCCCTCACAGGACACTGCAATATGTGCTTGTTCAAAAGCGGGTTTGGGGACGAGAGCTGCTCTGCCTGCCAGGTTCTGCAATCTAACATAGAGTTCCAATACATACAGGTCTTTTGGTCCTTGCAAGTCAGGAAGCTTCTTAGACTCAAGAAGTCCAGGTGTGTCTGAATTAAGACTAGATGTTTGTGAACACTAAATCAGAATTCAGGGAGACAGGGCTTTTGCTTTCTTCCTCCTTCCCTCCATGGGGTGGAGGGAGTCTCTAGAAGGCAGGATTCAAGCAGGAACAGGCCTGGATCACAGAGACCTAGGTCTGAACCATAGCTGGGTGACCCTGAACGTGTCCACTTCTCCAGTCTTGGTTTCCTCTCTGCTCCATGTGGAGTAAAATCCACATGGAAATAATGGTCGTTTGGTTTAGATTAGGAAAGCAGTTTTACAAGGCCAATGAGGAAAGTGTATGTTCAAGAACTTATTCTTCCAAACGTGCCTGGCATGTGGAAGATGCTCCATGTTAGCTGAACCCAGAAAGGTCAGCATAGCTACTCTTTCAGTGTGAGCCTTCCCAGTTACACCCCCAGTCCCAAGCAGCACCTAACTTTAAGCTCATATAAAAAAGACTGGAGCAGGCTCAGTGTTTTCTACCAATGGCAAAAGAGTCCTAACAAGTCATTTGAATTGAATTCTCCTGAAGATGACACACTCTGGCTGTCTTCCCTTACTTCCTTCCAGGTGTGTATCTCGGTCAGGGAGGGAAGGGGGTGAATACAGGCTATGCCCCTAGCCCTGGTCTCAGTCCTCCACAAGACTGGCTTCTCTAGAAGGAGTCCTCCTTCTGGACCAGCAAGTGTAAGACCTGTGCTCCCACTGCTCCGAGCCCCCCAAGCGCTCCCTAGTTCTTTCTAGATGCAGGACAGCAGCCCTGACTTCCCAGTCCCAGGGCTCCAGGGCTCACATTCCTGGATGTGGAGCTCAGAGGCATCAGAAACCGCCTGCACTCTGCTGCTTTGGCGGCATCAGCTGGCCTGTTCTCGCTTCCCCCTGGCAGGGCTTGCAGGGCGCGTGCATGCCCCAAGCAGTCCCAGAAGCTGTCTCCTATGAGGGTGCCCCGCCACTCTGGCCTCCCAATCTCAGCCGTGTCTCCCCAGGGTCTCGCCAGGGCCTCCTTTTCCTCTGACCAGTCCCGGGGAAGCGATTGGGGGTGGGGCGAGACACTTTCTGGGACCCGCTGACACCGCCCTCTCCATCCCATTTCTTGCCAAGAAAGAGGTAGAGGAAGCCAAGACCATTTAGTCAGCAGGTCCCTCCAAATCTGTTGAGCCAACAATCATCCCCATACACCATTCAATTAATTGTCCCCCCCAGCTGGGCAGCTCTACGGAAAGCCCCTGAGAGGTACCCCATAAAAAACCCCGCGCCCCGCTGCCCGCCCAACTCTCCCCCCGCGCCACCTCCCGGCTCCGCACATCCCTCCCGGGGAAAGCTCGCAGAATCCGGTCAGCGGGTCTCGGAGGTCTCCCACCTCCCCTTCCGACACCCCTCTCCGGGAGCCCACAAGTAGATCCCGCGCAAGAGGCCAACAAGCGGGGAGGGCTGCCCCCAAATCTGCGCTCACCCCGGGCCCAGCCCCCTTTCCCTCCCTCCATCCCAGTCCTCTCTTCCAGCTCCACTCCCTGCGCCTCCAGCGCCTCCTGCTCCTCCAGCGCCAGCATCCCTTAGGCTCAAAAAGAGGAAACTTCTTTCTGGGCTAAATTCTGGTCCTAGTAGGAAAGGTTCCGTCTTCCCCGCCTCCCTCCAACTCCGGAGGAAACCACAAGGAGCCGGCACCAACCTTTCCCCCTAATCTCCCACCCCCCCCCAAAAAAAAAAAAATAGAGCTGGGGCTCCTAGTGCTCCCCGACTTTGCAGGTTAACAGGTCCGGTAGGGTCAGGACCACCACGGGAGCTGTATGGACATTCATGATTTTTCCCAGAGACCCTCGTGGCTTGCAAGAAACTAGTAAACAAAACGCAAACCCCAGCAACTTTGGCGAGTGAGTGTATAAATGTGTGCAAAAAACCGAGGGTGGGAGAGAAAGAGAGAGACACAGAGAGAGCATAGCTCAAGAGTTAGAACAGCTGCAGGAGCACATCTGGAAGAGGGGGAAGGGGGGCTGAGAGGAGGGGACGAGAAGCGTGCTGCCAAAGAGGAATCCCCCCCTCTCCCGGGCCGCTCCAGGGCCCAGGACCCAGGGCCGGGCCGGCCGGGGCCGTTACCTGTCCCACGTTGATGAAGCCGTACTTGCTGGCGATGCGGTTGGCCTCTGGGAAGCCGCCGGCGATCTTGACCGCCCAGTGGTTGGTATAGACGCGCGTCCGGCACACGGGGAGCAGGCAGCCTGCGAGCAGCGCCAGCACGCACAGCAGGTCCAGCCGCCCCGGGCAGCAGCCGCAGCGGCCCCCCCAGCCCATGGCCCCGAGCTCCGCAGCCTTCCCCTCTCTCGCTCGCTCGCTCGCTCGCTCCGGCGCACTCCGCGGCGCGCGCACAACTAACTTCTCCTCCGGCCTGGGCCGCCCCGGCTCGCAGCCCCGGGAGATCGGCGGCGGGAGGCGGCGAGCCCCAGCAGGAGGGAGCAGAGTAGCGAGCCCCGAGCCTGCGGCTAGACCATCCCTGGGGCTGCGGGGACCTGCGCTCCCCGCTCTGCCTCCCGCGGGGCGATCGGCGGGGGGCTCTCTCCGGTTTGCGCGCTGGAGGCAGTGGAGCCGGACGGGCGCCCTCCCGCAGTTGGGTCTCGCTGGGCTCGGGTTCCCCGGACTCTTCGACTCGCCCTCGCTCCTCCTCGCGGGGCCCCCAAGCTCGGCGGAGGCGGCGGTGCAGGCAGCGGCCGGCCGGGTGCCCCCTCTGCTGGCCCGGGCTCCGCGCGCTCGCTGCTAGCTTTGCTCCCTGCGCTCCCTCCGGCTGCAAACAGCGCGCGGGGAGAGTGAGCGGCAATGGCAGCAGCAGCGCCTGCTCTGCATAAATGACTCCCCCCGCCCCCCTGAACACCCCTCCTTTCCCCACATCCCCCCCCCCCCCTCCACAGCCCCTCCTCTCCCTCCTCCGCCCGCCCGCCCGCCCGCCCGACAGCGGCCACAGCCAGACGCCTACCAGGTCCTAGCGCCGCCGGGTTTGCTAGGCTGTAACCTCCAGGGTCGGGGCAGTAAAAGGGAGACTTTCCAAAAGGCTGGGAGGAGAGCTCTGGTGGAGACCTCTTGCTTTTAGCCCCATTTTCTCTCCTCCCTCCTCCATTTGTATTAATTTTACTGCCACTTCCCCCAAAGACTAAGATTTACAAGATTTTGGTTCGAGTCAAGCGCCCCGACAATTCATCCTCGCTCTGAACCTGAAACAACTAAGCACGTAAGGAGGTCCCTTGCATGTCAATTACCAACAAATAGCCCTAGATTTTCACTTCGTTAATTCTTCGTGCTTTTCAGCAACTGTGTATGTTACACACTCTGCTCCCAGGAGAAGCTACCACACAGCACGTATGCCCGTCTACTCTTGCAAAAGCCAACCATGGTGCGGCCAAAGCCAAGTGTGCTGCCTGCTGACTTTCAAAATCTGTGCATCAGATTCTAGGCAACACCGCGCGGGGAGAGCAGAGTTACAGCTAAGGAACTGAGGAAAGATGTTTCTATGAATATTTAGTATGAAGTGGATGGAAATGTAGGGCCAATGGAATAACTTCATTCATTCCTTCCATTCAGTCTAATGCGGGCTTTTTTCTTTCTTTTTTCTTTTTTCTTTTTTTTTTCCCTCCCCTCACCAAGGGAAAAGTTTTCCAACTTTTCCAAACAGGGCCCTGAAACTTCAATATAAAATGGACCACCGAGGAAGTTCAGGTGACTACACTGCCTTCATTCCTGTGTCAAGCACTGGCTGCCCGGGGCAGGAGGGCCTTCAGATTGACACCCTTCTGCTGATCAGCCTCCTCGCCTTTTTTGGCACAGGATTATTTCTTGTGAAAAGAAAAAGGTACCCTTTATGAAATAATTCATTGACCTTAAAAAAGTATTCACTATTTCCCTAACTCCTCCATCCTCCTTTTCCCCTTTCCTTCTCCAATCCCCCTATCTTTTCTTCCTAAGCATTGGTTAAATGTATTTGAGATTAATTAACCTTCACACCTATGGCTTTGGGCAATGATCCTTTTATCTGCCTAGGGCTTTACTCCCTCCCCCCCACCTCTTCCGCTCACCTGAATCATATCTGCAAACTCAATTTTCATAAATTTAAAGGTCATAAACTGTGTAAGTTGAATTCATAACTCATAAAATTATTTTATGACATTTACACATCGTATAAGTTATGCTATATTATTTAATCTTGAAAAACAAACAACCCACTAAATAATATTATCCCCCAATTACTGATTAAGTGGAAGATCAGAGAAGAACTATATCATTTGCAGAAGGGCACATATTTTACTCATTTATTTGACTGATTCAACACATCTCTTTTGAGCACCTAAAAGGTATCAGAAATTTTGCTGGATACTAGAGAAAGAGGAGAAGGAAGGAGAGGAAGCACAAAAGATTAGTAGAATTCAGATTCTCTAAATAAATGTAATTTATTATTGCCCTGCTCAGGTGGCTCAGTTGGTTGGAGCATCGTCCCTGTGTAACCAAAAGGTTGTAGGTTTTGTAGGTTCCATTTCACGTTGGGGCACCTAGGGGAGGCAACTTACTGATCTCTCTCTCTCTCTCTCTCTCTCTCTCTCTCTCTCTCTCTCTCTCCCCCCCCCCCCCCCCCCCCCCATATCTTCCAGTGAGGATTTGAAAAAAGTGTCCCCACACATGTGGCTCACTTGGTTGAGTATCCTCCCATGCACCAGTGGTCCTCCTGTTGATTCCTGGTCAGGGACCATGCCCTGGTTGCAGGCTCGATCCCCAGTAGGGGGTGTGCAGGAGGTAACCAATCAATGATTTTCTCTCTCTCATCATTGATGTTTCTCTCTCTCTCTCTCTCTCTCTCTCTCCCCCTTCCCCTTCTCTCTCTCTCTCTCTGAAATTAATAAACACACACACACACACACACACACATATATATTTATTATTATTATTATTATTAAGTGGTGTATTGTTGTTGTTTGCAGATAGGAAAGCATAAGCACTATGTATGCTTGAACTTATGAGTTTGGGCCCAGTCTCACTCCTGGCCAGTCTCTTGGGACAGATCTCTTCCTCCTGCCCTAACCTGGAATCCAGAAATTTTACCATCTATTAGGTCACAGTTAATTGCCACCCAGACAGACTGCATCTATCCATGGGGACATTGGGTTATTCCTCCAGAGGCTTGTGGGATGGGATGAAGAGCTCAGTCAGGATCCAGATCTCAATATACATCAGCTCTTCTTTCTTTCCTTCACAACTGTGGGCATTTGCTGACAAATGGGAGGAGGAGCCCGCCACCACTGCAGGTTCTTGGTGATCAAATGTGAAAGATGGCCCGGAGGTTTCTCCGGACTCCGGGACATTATTGTTTAGGACTGCAGAGGCAGCACAAAATGCTTCCCTCTGAAAGCCATGCCGCCTCTGGGCTTCAACTTCTGAACGAGATGAAGAGGAATGGCTGCATTAGGGCTCCTGAGGCCTGGCGGTTGTTTCCTAAGAGTGGCGAAATTGCTCACTGATATTTTTTCTCCATCGTGTCTTTCTTTCTTCTTTTTTTTTTCTTTCCACTAATACTCTTGCCTTCTGTGAGCATGCCCTGCTTGGCACACACACACAGCATTCACTGCGCTGAACATGAGAAAGAATTGGAAAGTGAGGTAGGAAATGAATGGGCAAACCACTTTTCTGCTTTGTAAACCAATCCCTGGGCCAGCACTTAGCGTACTCAAAGGGGATATTCTTCCATTTGGATGCATATGTATTTAGAAGGGGAAAACCTTAGCTCTGTTTAAAAAAAATTTTTTTAAAGAGTTGGAACCCCATTCATCTGCCAAATCAATAGATTTATTCATCTTATTGTCGATGGCTTCTATAGTACTCTTCCACTTCAATTACATGTGCATCCTCAAAGGGTATGATTCTTAAACCTAGACAATACCAAAGAAGGCCATCCCCCATTGTTGCACAGGCACATTCTGTGCCTGCTTTAGGCACATCCTGCCTCCTACCTTGATGAACTCATTCACTTCCATGATTAGAATTAATTGGCCCAATGAAGTCACCAGGTAAGGGTCAAAAGCTGCAGCAAAAAAAGTATCTTTTATGACATCCATCCTGTTATCAAGGTCTCAGTAGCCTTAGAGACAAGGAACTGACAGAGTAGTTATGGTAAGGGCAAAATCATCACTGACATTGGAATAGGAGCTGATCCAAATCTTGCACAAATGTTCCCTTTCTGTGTGCAAAAAGTAGCACTGTGGGCTTTGACCCTGGACTCTCCCTCTATAACTTGCCACATGGCAGGAAACCAGGCAGTTTTAAGTTCTCCTCTGCCTTATACTTAGCAACATATTACTTGAGAAGGAGGCCCCACTCGTGTCTGGCCTCTCTGCCAAGGTCCCTCATAGCGCTAAAAGAAACTCTCAGTGGAATGTAATGAATAGCAATCCGGGCAGTTTGGTAGAAGTGAAGAACTCCTTAGGACTCATCTTGAAACTCTGTAAATGGGAGTTATTCTGGGAAGAGTTTGCCTCCTTTCTTTCTCTGCCACATCTTTTGCTGGAAATGGACCTTTAAGATCTCTTCTAACCTGAGATTCTGTGAACCAATGATGCATTGTTAATGGAGTGTGGAGCTGACCAATGGGGTTAAAGTTCCCTAGAAATGCTACTGCCTAATAGAAGAGTCACCAACTTTATGGGGAGTCAAATTGGTTTTCTAGTGTATCAAGTTCAGAATTGGCAGTGAAAATTTATCAGATTTAATGGTGATAATAATAATTACATGCCAGGCACTAATCTAAAGACATTTCAGATTTTCATCTTTCACAGAGCAAGGGAAGAACACTGAGGCCAATGGAAAACGAATTTGCCAGACTGTACTTCTATTATGGAAAAATAAGTTAACAAATGGGTGCATAACAGAATGAAAACAAAGGAAGGGCTGAACTGACCACAGATGATACCCTGTTTCCCCGAAAATAAGACAGCGTCTTATATTAGTTTTTGCTCCCAAAGATGTGCTAGGTATTATTTTCAGGGGATGTCTTATTTTTCCATGAAGAAGAATATGGTACACATTTATTGTTAAGTGAAAATAAAGGAGATGTATTACCTGTATACGGTACGGTAGTACGATAGTTGTCAACACAAACCAGACAAACTGAATCCTACAGAATCAAGAATTTACTCATTTATTCAATGACAATCATGTCATCATCCTCTGGAACATCATCATAATAATCCAATTCCTGAATTTCCTGGTGAATTTCTTGTGACTCCATTTCTTTCAGAATCAGTGGACCAAATCTCTCATGTTTAGCAATAGCATTCTGAGACAGAGCCTAGGGGGGCCTTATTTTCGGGGAATGCCTTATATTTCACTCAGAAGAAAACCTGTAAGTAGATCTTTTTTCGGAGGATGTCTTATTTTCGGAAAAACACGATAGTACTCTATGAACTTGGATTAACATTAATCTAATCTGGATTAACAAAACAAATTCAATCGGGAGCATGGAAACTTAACACTTCAGATTTCTTAGATGCGTAACTCTGAAAAATATGATGCATGACACATATGAGCCTAGGACAAGAGTTAATCCAGGGCTTGATTTTACCCTTTTTGCACAGTATTTCTATAATGGGACACCTACAGGTGACTAAAACCCGGCAGGGTTCAGGAAGCTTCATCTTTGTCTTGGACCTGTTGGAAGTTGCCTTAGATTAGCACCGTTGACCCGCTTATGTAAACAATGAATTCTTATAATGACAAGATGGTTTCCATAAAGCTTTCCAGGTGGAAGCAAAGTGTAAAGGTTGCAGGTGACTTCCTTCAGATATATATGAAGTGACACCAAATGTCTACTACATTTTAGCTTCTACCCTTGGTCCCAGAGTACTATCCCCTTCAGGATGGAGATAATAGATGATGGGATGTTCTCCCTCCTCACCTCAGACTCTAATTCAAGGGAAAGCAGGTGAGGAAAGGGTGAGGAAAATAAAAGCATTAGTCTTGAGTGTTGGAGTTTCACCCACCAAAAGAATATGTCCTATATCAATGTCAGCAGCCTACCCCCAAGAGTCAAGACTTGCTCTTTTTGTAGTGTCTCTGGACCCTTTTCTCCAAAACATTTTATTGGCTCCTTAATTCTTAAATCACTCGAAGAATCAGAGGTTGAATAACTGCTGACTCAATAACTTGATCTTGCTTAGGAAGACCAAGTTAATTTAAGACCAAGCCCTGGGAATGAAAACATTTTTTGAGTCCAAGCAATAGCTCTAACTCATTGATGCCAAATGATAACATTGTAATTCATACCGCATTCAGTATGACTTTGACTTGTTTATCTGAAGCAAGATAAATGATGACAAAATTATTTTTCAAATACCTTATGTCAGTATATGCTTTAGGCTTATTACATTCTGCCATTTCCAGAAATTGTAACTAGACCATTCATCATTCACAGTGGATGATATAACTTCATCCTTTACATGGTGTTTTTGGGATGTACTTATTACACGACCATTGTGTAGCTAATTATTTCATCACCTCCCTCCCAACCTTCCCTACTCCCACTTCAGATTTTAGTAATATATGACAAAAAGGACATCTTTTGTTGTCCTTAACCTTCAGATGCATGTAAAGGTGTTTATTAGTGATATACTCCTGTGCGAAACTTCCTGAAAGAGGAGGAGTTCAGTTTAAACTTATGCCAACAGCCTCTTCTGTACTTTCCTATTATCTATAACTAGAGGCCCAGTGCACTATTGAAATCTCGCAAGGAGGTGCCCTGCCTCCCGCCATTTGAGGAGGCACCCCAGAGGAGGCCAGGACCCATGCCTGACCCACATAGCACAGGCCTCCGTGTTGGGTCCACTGAGGTGGGAGCAGGCGCTCCTGTGTGCTGTGTCTCCACTCTGGCCTGCCCCTAGCCCCATCCTCCCCAGAGCTGCTGGGGTTGGGGGCAGCATGCAGTCCCTTCCACCCCATCTGTGCGCATAGCTCCTCCTGAGTGGTCGTGATGCCCAGCAAATTAGCATATTTCCTGTTTATGTATATAGATAATAAAAGCATAATATGCTAACTAGATTGGATGTCCTTCCAGACAACCTTCTGGAAAAAGCCAGGGCTGCAAGGGAAGCCTGGGTCCTGGATGCAGGAGGGAAGCTGGTACCAGCAGCTGGGGGAAGGAAGGCCTACTCTTGCACAAATTTTGTGCATTGGGCCTCTAGTGTGCATAGAATGGCAGCAATGTTCTATTTTCCAAAAGGTTACTCCTTACTTACAAAAATTGTATTTTCCTAAAGGCAGTGGAATACAATTCAACAGGAAGCTTTTCGGGCTTTTTAATTTAAAAAAAGTGTAAGATTTCCCTGGCTCTGTGTCTAAAAGTTCCCTGTGACAGCTCAAAACCAGTCACCACAAAAAAGAAAAACAGACTCTGAAAAGTGCTACCCTTTTAAATCCTCTGAGTGCCCTCAGAATACCAAGAATATCGGGAACTAAGATCCTACTAAATCACTGGAGACCCCTGAGGCAGCTTCTCTCTTCAATTTTCTGCAAATATGAACAGTGAAAACCTGTTTCATTGACATACTAAACAAAACTGTAGTATCCATTTGCCTTATAAATGCTAAACATTGCCTTCTCTGAGTGAAAATGAGATCAAATTTTAGAAAAATATTGTGCATCATTGTCCTAGAGATGGATGAGGAAAACATCTTTCCCTCTTACTGCTATTTATTTATTTAAAAAACTAGAGGCCCAATGCACAAAATTTGTGCAAGGGACTTGGCCCCAGCCCCTGCTCACCACTTCTGCCATCATGGCTGGGTACCTCTGCCACCACCACTGTAGCTGGGGGTCTCTGCCACCTCTTCCTCAGCCCCCACCCTCTGTGGTTTTGTCCGGAAGGAAGGACTCCTGGTCTAATTAGCATATTAAGCTTTTATTATAATTAGAGCATTGTTTTTGAGATCTGGTGACACATTGAACTATGAAAGGTAAGCATAGATTGAATCCCGTGCAGAAAGAACTGGCCATATATTCAGTGTCATTAATCATTTCTCATTCCAGTCTTTGTCATATATTAGTGTGTGTGTGTGTGTGTGTGTGTGTGTGTGTGTGTATCCATACAGAGACAAGTAGGCAAATTCATGGAATATTTGTATGTTGACATTTTGGCAGAAAAATGAAAAAATGAAAAGAATCTTGCATAAAATGTCAGCAATATAAAACTTAGTGACATTCTATATAAGTTGGCTAAGCATTATTAGAAAAAAAAAGTTAAGGATGGTGGAAGTTAAGAATGCTAGGCTCGAGGGAGCTGGATGCTAGATGATGGGTGGAAAGCAAAAGTTAAAACTTATGGGTAAAAAGCTGACCCCCTATAGATGAGTGAAATATTCAAAGCCACAGCATTTACCAGATAAAAGAATTGAGCCCCCGGGGAACTGATTTTGCATTTAATGTCCTTCACAGTCTGGAAAACGTGTTTTCTACCCAACTGCATGTGTGTGACAGGGTTCAGGAGCTCTCTCATGGTTTGGAAGATGTGAGGTTACAGAAGTGGTCCAGTTATGTGTGGAAACTAATGACTCTGAAGCAAATTATCTAATCAATATTCTATTATCCAGGAGCCCCTTTACTTCACTGGGCCTAGAATGTTGCAATTTTCTGTGTTAGTCATGCTCCCTGTATGTTTAATGACAAACTCTATGGAATGACATCTAGGCAGGAGCCGGCCTTTTTCTTCCTGTAAATTCAAGGTAAAATTCCCTAAAAATATCTGGGGCAGGAGCAAAGAGGACATTGGTGAATCTACATAGTCAAGGGGAAAGTAAACCCCCATCATACTGATTGAATAAATAATGACTCAGGGTGATCTTGGTGACTATTGTTGACAGAGCACTGATATGGGACTTATACAGATACTTCAAAGTACTTTCAGGTTATTGTCTTATTTACTCCTCACGGTAACCTGCCAGATACGTGGAGACATTGTCTTCTTTTCACACCGTTACCAACTTTGCAATCACTTTACAGTTATGGACTGGAGGTGCTGACCTGATTTCTCCAACTGCACACAGCTCAGTGAGTGACTGCACTTGGGCTGTTTTTGTGCTAATTCCACCATCTCAGAGTTAGAACAGAGTGGCTACAAAGGTAAGCTCCCTATAATAATATATATTATACTTCTGCCCTGGTCCTTTGCACATTTACTAGTCATTCATTGTGGAAAATTGTGTGGTTAGTTGAGGAAGAGAGACTGGAAAATTCACAGCTAAGGGCTTCCTGAGTCTTCAAGTAGCACTTACCTCTCACCTCCTCCCTCATCTCCTTTTGCCTTGAAGTCCAGTCATTTCTCAGCTCCATCCCCAGGTGTCTAGGAAGAAAGCAGACAGATGATTCATTGTGTCTCAAATGCTTTTCTCTCTTCCTGACTGAATTCAGGTTTCCTTTTCACTTGCTAATTTATCCATGTCCTAGAAACTACAGACGTGATTAATTGCAATGTACTCATTATGATGAAATTCCACTAGTTTTATGAGAACCTATTGTGAGGTCTTGTTGGAATCATTATGATGAACATGCTTATAAAGGATTGTCCCAAGGTTCCCAGTAACATGGTTATTTTATAACTGGGTTCAATTATCAGGGTGGTTTTTACTTGATGGTCAAAGGTGCATTTTTTTTTTAAATTGAACCTTCCCCTTATATCAATTACTATGAAATTTGTGCAACAGACTCAGCCTGTGCAGCCTCAGCTGCGTCTGGAAGGTTGTCCGGAAGGATGTCCAGAAGGTCATTTGACTGTTCAGTCTAATTAGCGTATTATACTTTTATTATTATACATACCTCAATAAAGCTATTTTACAAATTGTGTTCTACCACACACACCAGACACACAAAATTATCAGTTGAACTCTGAGAATTACAGAACAAAGTAAGTGCAAAAATGAATGAATAGATGACAGATGCCACAAGAAACATTCATCATGGGTGAGGTGGCATTAACTGAATCTTCTTCATCCCTTTATGGCAAATTTAATTTCTTCACCTTACATTGTCCCCATTTTTCTTCCCATATCTCCCTTTCTCAAGTTTCCCACCAATTTATTTATCCGTCACATACTGTCTTTTATCCCCCTGATCTTCATAAATAATAATAAAGAAAAATATGTAGGACAGCTTGAAAAAAGGCAAGATGGAGTAATATTTCCATTGCTGCAACATAGCTATTCTTATATTTACATACTCTTTTCCTAGTATGGCCTGAAAACAACCATATCTTTATTAAGTTATAAACCCAATACATACACACTTTTATATTCTGCATTTTTCACAGGATATATACTATAAATATGTCTCCATGGGCTTTGTAATTATCATTTTAATGACCATACTCCATTGGGTTGATGTAGCATAATTTACTAAACTCTATTGTAAGACATTTAAATTGTTTCCAATTTTTTATTGTTGTAAATAATACCATAGAGACTATACTTCATGAACAAAGACTGCGTATTTTAGATTTTTTTCTTTAGGATAAATTAACATCCTTTGGGTCTCTCATGCTCCAAAAATTAGAAAATAATTTGCAGCCTTAAACTCTAGAGAAACCAGGCACATAATTTAAACAAGTGAAGTGGGCCAATAAATATTATAAATGAATCAGCTCTTACCTTAACTCTGACAACATTCCCCAAATCTACCACCCTAACTACCTGTATTGCTGCATCCATCCATCCTTCCATCAGCCAGTCAGTCAATACTGATGGTAAAGACAAGAAAACAGGCCTTAAATGTTTTCACTTGTGCTAAATCTCACATCATCAAACTGAGACTTCATTATAACTTTGGTTCTCTCAGAGATGGAATTATAAACCAGTCAATCAGGCATTGCCTGATCAACATTAGTTAGGTAATCTGCCCATAGCTCCCTGCCATCCCCTATATGGGAAAGCAAACTTGCATGCCAATCTGCTATTTTGTCTGGTATAACCTCCTTCTTCCTGTTCCCTTCTGCCAATAAAAGTCTTTCGTTCTGTATAGTTCCTCTCAGCTCCTTTCTATCTGCAAGATTTGATGCTTCCCAATTCATGAACCTCTGAATAAAGCCAATTAGGTCTTTAAAATGTTGTTTTATGAACACTGGGTGAGGTGCTATGACATTGACTAGTATAGAAGGCCCACGTTTACAAAGCTTTCAAACATCTGGTAAATCTCTTGAACCACTATTATTATTATTATTTAATTTGTCTAATTGTTGATACTAAGTGCTGACGCACAGAGTGAAATGAGGGGGTGAAGATGCTGCTGGAGTAGTCTAAGCAAGTTATACGGATGCGGGAGGTAAATTTTAAGAGGTATGGGGGTTGGGTTTGAGTCGAATGAAAATACCATCTGATTCTAATATTTGGTACACTTCTCAGTGCCATTTATTAGGAATCTTAAGATTTTAGGAATTTTAAAAAATACTGTCTACCTAGGAAACATCCAGTCTCTGTGGAGAACTTTTAAAAATACTGTCTACTTAAGAAACATCCAAACCTGTGGAGAATTTTTGAGATTATTTGAGCCAGACTGATGACACTTGCCGGAAAACAAAATCTCAATAGATTGAGAAATGCTCTTGAGAATGGAAGTCTAGCAGATTATTTTATTTATTCATTCAAATAAAAGGAAGAGATGTAAGGGCAGTTACCTGAAATTCATTGGTAATAGATAAGAGGGCTGGAGAAAGCAAAACTGGAAATCTCTGGGTTTGGATAAAGAGTTCAGAGGAACAGGACAGTTAATAATCATCATTGATGTACATAGAGATAGTATTCAGGGAACAAGGTAAAGGGTTCTGTGGTTTCCTGCTCCTTTGCAGTGGGTTTGCCCCCTGGGCGTCTGAATAAAGAAAATTACTCTGCATTTCAACAGTATGCTATCTTAGATGCAAAAAGATAACAGACAGGATCACCTGAGGTGCAGATTGAACTTTGTCAAGGAGGCTACAAGCCTAGAATGTGACTGCCCACCATGACTCACTTTTACTTAGAAAATTTTGAAGATTGTTTTATAAATGTAAGAGAATCATGCACTTTTAGTCTTTGAGTTTATAAGGCCCACCATACAAGTCTCCGCTGAGCTTGTCAGGTGTAGTATGTGGTCCCCTTTTCATCCACAATACCTTTTACCAAAGCTCTTCAATTCCTCTTGTGGAAAATACCAATTAATTCTTCTTCAACCAATATGCATCTTTATGACTTTGTGTCTTCTCTTAAGCTTAAAAGTCAATTTCTGTGCAAAATATGAGGCTCTGGGCTCTTGATGGGATTAGAGGAAAATGCTCTGTTCTCTGAACCATTTAAAGTTCATTCAAAATAATCTGCTAGTCTCCAACATGTGGAGAAAACCAGGCTTGGGTGGCAAAATGGTAAGCCATTAACCTTCCCCATAAAGAGTGCCAGTCTGCCAATAGGGTCCCCACAGGTAGCTTTTGCTTCCATAGAAACCAGAGAACAGGACCACGTTTCCAATGAGTTCAAACATCCTGACTGGTGCTTGATAGGTCTACAGAGTAATTTAAAATTTACTTAAAACTCTTCAATTTAATCAATAATATTAGAGACCTTACTTAAATGAGACAATCAACAAAAATCACCAATTTCCTCTCTAAAAAAAGAATGGCCATTCCCTCTGTCCCTTTGGTTCTCATTCAAGTTGTTTCTCTTTAAATAGCAGATACATTAAAGATCTCAAGTATTTTCTCTAAAAATGTTAATTTCTTCCCTTTCACTCTTCCCTTCTTTTCTGCTTAAAGTCCTTAATAATTCTTTTTAAAAATATTTTTATTGATTTCAGAGAGGAAGGGAGAGGGAGAGAGAGATAGAAACATCAATGATAAGAATCATTGATTGGCTGCCTCCTGCACAAACCCTGCACTGGGGATCGAGCCTGCAATCTGGGCATATTCCCTGACTGGAATCAAACTGGTGACCTCTTGGTTCCTGGTTTGAAGCTCAACCACTGAGCTACACCTGGCTAAGCAAAGCATTTAAGACTTCTTGTCTGCAGCTTTAATTATTTAATTTCTTCGTTGCATTATTTAAAGAAAATACAGTTTTGAGGATGCAGTATGCATGAAGGATGAATTCATACAAAATGGAAGGAATGTAACACTGCACTGTGGCAGAGTATTTAACATAGAATATACGCAACCTCTAATCATCTTACAGTAGTTTGTCCTCCTGCAAATGTGGACTATATGACCATTGTTTTCACCATGTCAGATAAGTATCAGTAAAGGAAAGGCCTTCAGGAGCTCGAAGAAAGGCAATGTATAGGAAAGTATATCATTATTTTCTGTTAAATTCATTTAGAAATGGGTCAAGATAAAGATAAGACTAGGAGTGCTATCACAGCATTTCAATAGAGAGCTTTATTGGAATCTTCATCCCAGATTAAAAATAAAATGGAATAGCAGTAGCATTGGAATAAAAATCCAATTTGTAAAAGTGCATGAATCTCTTACATTTATAAAACATTGTTCAGCTAGAGTTTTAATTACATCAAAGATAGAGATAAACATAGTTACACATAAAAGGTCATTTTCTTATTGGATCAGTGTAAGTTTATTGTAAAAAACAGTAAAATAAGTAAAAATATTCTATACCCTCACCCAAACATCTCTGATCTAATCACTATCTTAGCATTTATGTTTCTCTATCTCTCTGTATATATAGATGTAGATATAGATATACATATATAATTTGTTTCTGAAAAACATACATTAGTGCCTATTTTTACTAACCAAAAAAAAAAAAATCTGAAAAAGAGTTTTGCTTTTATATTACTGTACTAATGTAGGCCTTTCATAAAAGCAAAGTGATATAACTCAAACTTTCATAAAAACAGTATTTTCAGATGTGGGAAAACCTGAGTGTGTGTGTGTGTGTGTGTGTACATTAGGCAAATTATATATATGTATGTGTATAATGTATATATTTATATATAGAGACACACATGTAATTTTTATCCTATTTTAATTATTTTCACTTACATAGTTTAAATATATCCTATATCTCTATTTTTAAGTATGTCTTTTCATGGCTACAAAAGAGCCTATCATGGATGCAATGCACACACACACACACACATACACACCTCTTGTATATACACACATACAACTATTACTGTGTTGCGGATAATATAAGCAGTTTCCAGTTTGGGGTAGTGGTTATTACAGAGAATACAGTATTGTCATCTATATAGAGGCACATCTTCTTGGTCATAAGCTATCAGGGTCAAGTGATTTTCCCAGAGCAAGCTTCCCAGTCTCAAAATGACCCATGGTATAGCCTGACTTTACCTGGGAATCATGAAATGTCAAAAAATCTATAGTGAAGGTACACTGCATAGAGTGGACTCAGAAATCACACTAAGCTCAAACACCATTTTACTGCTTGTATGATTGCGGCTAAATTCCTAAAACTTTTCCTGTCTATGTCTTTATCTGTAGATTAAGATGCCCTGAGCTGTCTGGCAATAAGTAATCATATTTGCATCCTTTTCAGGTTTGGGGAAATCCCTTTAGCCATTCCCAAACAGGCGATAACATATGTGACTCAGCCCTTGTTGAGTCCCCAAGTTTCATCAACCTTTCGGCGAATCCTTGAAATTATGACATGCTGGAACTGGCTTACATTACATAGTGTGGACACTGAAATCACACTAGGCTCAAATACCAGATTTACTGCTTGTATGATTGCGGCTAAATTCCTAAAACATTTTCTGTCTATGTCTTTATCTGTAAAATGAGTATAATTCTAGCATCTACTTCATATGTTTGTTGTGAAGACTAAATAAAATAATTTATAAAAAGGGACTTAGCATGTTACTTCACATAGTAATTTATTAATAGAAGTTAGCAATATTATTTTATTAACATCAGAATCTATGAAATACTGTATAAATAACAAAATGCCTCTGAATATAGACTATCTAGTGGTATTCCAATTTCTCCCTGTAAATATTTTAACAATTTTTTATTGGCACACACACACACACACACACACATTCAACATTTAGAGGTTCTATTTAATTGATTTAGTTGGCCTGTCAGCTATTATTCACCTGCCTTTTCACATTACACCACAAACACTACATCCAATTGACCCATTGGGTTATCTGATGCAGAGATAATGGCACTGAGCCACCGTACACAGAATATGCCTTCTGATTTGCCCAGATCCACATTTATCCCCTTATAGGTCCAAGAAGAACTCTTCTAGGCGGGCCAGCAGGATCTAAGATATAAATGCTAGTGCAGCATGTCGAGAGGCCACAGATAAGTAGACCTGTTCTCATTTTGGAGGTTCTGTCTGGAATGAGAGTGGCCATCTGTCAGAGTGGTCAAGTGTCAGAGAAATGCTAAATGGCCCCTAAGGAAAGTTGATTGGACAGAGCAATTTCAACAGATGGGCATATGGGCATTAACATGTTACAGAATTAGGAGTTTCATAGGGTTCTTCCCACTTACTGCTTAGAACTTCCTTCAACCTCCAAGTCATCATCTGGTGATAAATCTCTAAAATTCAATCATGAAATCTGTTTTGACAAAAAGCTTTCCCCAAAGTGTTGTCCTCCCTTGCCCACAACAATCAAAGACTGCATTGTAGACAACTCAGTGCTTTTCATTTCTTGCTTCCCTGTCCAGCCACACACACACACACACACACACACACACACACACCTCTTAAAACTCCTGAAGACAGATACATGTCCAATTCTATTTTCTATTACAAGTAACAAGCATGTGTTAGGTGCCCAATATCTGTCTGTCGAATGAGTAATTCTGCAATCTTCCCTTTCTGATATAGCCTGATGGCTCACATCAATTTTAGAAGATGTGCTGATGAATTAGTAATATTGACAAGAATTAAAAAGCATGTCTTTTCCAAAGTGGGATTTGCCTCAAAATAACCCAGCTTTTTTTTTTTTTGGGGGGGGGGGGGAGGGAGGGGGTGGGTGAAGAGGCATAAATTGTAGGTCTTAATGGAAAAAAAAAAAAACACAGCCAAAACCGGTTTGCTCAATGGATAGAGCGTTGGACTGCAGACTGAAAGGTCCCGGGTTCGATTCCGGTCAAGGGCATGTACCTTGGTTGCGGGCACATCCCCAGTAGGGGGTGTGCAAGAGGCAGCTGATCGACGATTCTCTCTCATCAATGTTTCTAACTCTCTATCCCTCTCTCTTTCTCTCTGTAAAAAAATCAATAAAATATATTAAAAAGAAAAAAGAAAAAAAAACACACAGGAGGGGGCACATATTGATAACTATTTAAGCTAGGTGATGAATAAGGAAGAGTGAAATATACTATTTCTTCTACATTTCTATTTGAAATGTTCTGTTGTATATTTGAATATTTTCATGGTACAGAATAAGTATATGTACACACACAACCACAAGACAGAACACTAGAAAAGCACACCCCAGGAACACGGACTTTGCAAAGCTGGTGTCTTAGAGTGGGGCCTGCAATGATGGAGCTTTTATTTTTGCAGCACATGGCTGTTATGTTTGGGGGAATATGATTTGAATGAGGCTCCATGCATGGTTTGTTCTGCCATGAAAGGCTAGCTACCGCTGTCCCCCAGCCAAAACTGGTGGGATTACAAGAGCTAGGTGGATAAAAGTCTCCTTTATATGAGGACCCAAAGGCAGACATTGAACCAAAAATAAGAAGAAAGAGAAACAAACTATGAGCTACAGAAAGAAAAAGAAACAAGCTATAAGCTTCAAACGTTTAGCATGCAGCCAATGAAACTCATCTGTGCAGTCCTGGGAGATGGCGGCAGGACCGAAGTGCTGGTGCGTCTGTTGACATTGGCCGCCTCATTCCCCTAAACACCTTAGACATCTCTAATTAATCCCCGTGGCGCTCCAGTGGCTGGAATTCTCAGCTCGCAGCCCTGCCCCATGCCAGCCACATGTAATCCTGAGACGCTGCATGTCCATGTTATAAGGGCGCATGAGTGTCCTTCAAATTTAAGGGTTATATCTGATCGGTTAGGCTTGGAGGTCTCAACCCTGGCTGCACATTACAATCCATCAATCCAGAGCAGAAACTGGATGCAGGCACTTTTAAAAGTTGGCCTGGATAATTCTACGGTGTTAGGCTAATACTTCAAAAGCTAAAAGACAGCGGCTTCAGGGCACCGACAGAACTGAGGACGGAGAAGATGAAATTCTGTAATTGGCCACTGAAGTGGGTGCCAAGGTGTACTGCTCCTGGGTTCCCTCTCCATCCTTCCAAGACCAGGGCTCATTCCCTGAGGTCCTGTCCAAGACTGTTGGCTGTGGTAGGCTCCCCTCGCACCTGATTCCTGCCTGGAAATTCTCAATCCAAGGAAGTGTTC
This sequence comes from Pipistrellus kuhlii, assembly GCF_014108245.1. NCBI lineage: Eukaryota > Metazoa > Chordata > Mammalia > Chiroptera > Vespertilionidae > Pipistrellus > Pipistrellus kuhlii. The sequence continues at coordinate 26,451,484 of NW_023425427.1, forward strand.
ATCCAAGGTTTCAGGTGTCTGCAGGGACAGTCTCCATCCAATGCCCACACAGGTGAAAATGCAGACTCCTAGCTTCAATCTGTGACATCTATGAAAGCCCATCCCTGCTTCAGGGCTCTCTGTGGGGTCACCTGAGCCTCTCCTGTCACTGCATTGCAGGTTAGTTCCTTGTCTAACCAGTCCTTCTCTGAAGGGCCTCTGCTTCCCAGTACCTCCTTCCCCTTTCCCTCTCCCTCGCCTCCCCCCTCCTCATCCTGTGGTTCTGTATGGTGCCTTCAGGAAACCAGCTCCCTGGAAATCTCCATGTCAGAGGCTGTTTCCAAGGCATCTGACCCAGTAGAGGTGCATCTCGCAAGCAGGGATAAGAAGTCCTGTATCAATTCAGAAATAGACTAAAGCTGCTTTTCCAAAAGTCTCATCGTTTCTCCTGGTCATCATAGACCAAAATTTGAGGCTATGATCCCTAATTAATGTATCCAAACTATTATAAGGTTGAGAAAAATTTATCTCTGTACTCCAAGTCAATCAAGGAATGTAAACAAATGAATGTTATTTTTCTCAAATGTCACCCAAATCATTGCAGAAATATCTGGATGATTTTTTGGGGGCCATTCCAGCTTTCTGGTGCTGCCTTATTTTTCCTCAGACATCCTCGCTGCCTGGTTCTTTGTTTGCTGCATGGTCAGTGCAGGCAGACTGATGTATGCTTCTACTGGGAAAGTCTGTTAGGAATAGATCATTTAGTTCATGGAAACCTAATGAGTTATTCACAGAGAGCAGAGGCTGAGTGTGTAAATCTGCTGACCTTGAATCTTACTCGAAGCAGAAACTCTCTGACTTATAGACTGGAGGTTATATGATAGACGGAGTGGTAAGATGCATGGGCAGGATAAGAAGTGTCTTTGGGGATCCACGAATCAATGTCTCTCTCTCCAGTCACGGGTGACTACAACCTGCATGGAGCGGAGCCCAATTTATGAGGCTGGGTCGGCGGTGGCTCGCTTCACAAGCTTATGAGATCCAAGAGCTTGTAATTTTCTTCACTTCAATAAGCCAACTTCAAGTTGTACCCAGGTACAGAACAAACAGGACCGTGATTGGTGTTGTAGGAGTTGGGTAGGGGACTTAATTTACTCTTGCTGGTCACCATGTGGCTTAGGAAAGCAGCAGTGTTGACAGCACCTGAGAAATGCAGGCTTTCAGCCCCCAGATCGACTAAATCAGAAGGTGCTTCTTAGCAAGATGATGCAGTGTGTCTGGGAGACATCCAGCTGTTATTGATGCAACTGGTCTACAGAACGCATTTTGAGGCTTAAGGCTTAGGAGATGCTCTCATTTTTCTAGTAGTTACAAATCTCGGCCCTTACAAGAAGCAGGTGTGGGTGTGTCCTCCTGTACCCTTGGTGCTGTGTTTGGCCTACCCACCCATGGCCACAACAAGCCCCCAAAATGATGAGAGACAATTAGTCAAGAAGCAGCATCCAAGTGATGATAGGTGATGGCTGTTCTCGCCCAAATACAGAGAGTCCTTGTTTCCTGGCTCAAACTGCTTGTAGCCCAGCTCTGATAAACAGTTCACTGCCTCATAGAGAACACGCACCAAGAAGCAGCTTTCACATCAGGGAGAGTGTTGCCTGCCCTGACGGAGGTGGGCTCTCTACCTGCTCTGCTTAGAGGCAGCAGAATGGGGGAACCTTAAGAAAATACATCTCTCCATAGTGTAATTCAACTTTCAAAATATAGAGAAAAAAGCCTTTGACCAGGAGACAGGAGCCTGGATACTGGATCTGGGCTCTGTCACCAGCCAGATGAAAACAAAGAACTCTAGTTGTCCTTGCTTGGGTTTCAGATACCTCCTCTGTAAAATCTTACCCAGCTCTTTAGCATCCAAGAACTCAGCTTCTCTAGAATTTTTTTTGCAAAAACTACTCTGGCCACAAGAGGGAGCTCTCTTTCTGAAATCATAGAAATTTCATGTTACCACCTTTAATGAGATGATTTAGGCAAACAACATCTGAGCACTCAGAAGTAAATCGTCTTTCATAAACAATTAAAACAAAATTTAAAACTCATGAAAAAAATTTAACCTTAAATGATGACTAATTCTTTGCCTGAACAAAGCAAAAGAGGAGACAACTTAGGAAGACTGACAGGGCAGTCAACAAAAACATATTATAGATCCAGAGCCTCTGAATATAACCCAGGGGGATGTCCTGACTTTCCTTCTTGGCTTTATTAAGAATGCTAGGCCTGTTCAGTGCTTCTCTCTTTCTTCTCAAACTGGCAAATCCTGGGGGTGTCTTGGCTCTGTGATAAAGATTTTATGTGTCTGAGAATAAGTATGAAACTCAAGGTGTGTCTAAATAACAACAAATAATTCTGTCAGGGAATAAAGTGGTGCAAAAAGAACAGGAGGCACTGTGTATAGAGTTCCAAATATGAAAAGAGAAGTATTCCATTAAGATTTATCAGATTGCCTCTATGAGATATGTTTCAAATACCCTAATGCCAGCTGTCATGTGAGTTCAACCCTTAGCTGAGGAGCTAAGATTTTCCTCCATTTGTCCTGAAGTCTCCTGGTTAAGTAACTGATCTCACCTCATTTCCCCCACCCCCACCCCCCCGTGTTGTTAAAGAGTTTTCCACCTTCACCAGGTAGAGAACAGAAAATGGGACATGACTGGGAAACAACAGTTGAGGGCTGGGAGACATGGAAGCCTTAGCTGACCTTTGGGGGGATTCCAATGGCACCCCTCCTCCTTGCTCTGACTGGAGGGTGTGTCTCAGACTCAGAGAGAAGTGCAGGAAGGCGTTCTCAAGGCCGCTAGGCTGATGTTTCTTAAAGTGTAGGGAGTCTTCCATTCATGGTTACTTAAGCTCTTCGATGGACATGATAAGACCATTGGATCACAGAGGGAGGAAGGCAATTCCTTGTTTAGGTCTCGGGCATTTCTTCTAATGGCCATGAGAGAGAGGCCTCAGTCTCCTGCTGGAATGTCTCTCAGAGAATGTTACCAATTTCTCTTTACCAGAGAAGGGGACCTCGAGAATCAGTGCTTTCAGCAGGCAACCTATCTAGCTAGAATATGGTGGTATTGCTTCATTTATTGCGTTGAGTTTTATGATTGTGTTCTATTTATGGCAATGATATTGGTTTTCCATCCATAATGACATCAAATTTGCTTAAGTAAAACATGTGAGTTGACTTAGAGAAAGATATTATGTAAGTAATAATTCAGAGACGCACAGATAAATAAATTGTGCAGGTGGGACAAGAGGGAAGTATTATAGAAATACTTTACAGTAGATACCAGTTCTATCTCCTGACTCTGACAAGTTTTCACTTATGGTATGTATCTGGTTCTGTGCTAGGATGGAGTGTGTTACTTCAGTCCATAGACTGACACAGAAAAACATAGGCTGACATGGGAAAACGTAGGTTGACACAGATAAACAAATTTGCACTAATTTTATTTTAACTAGTCAAGTTTTTACTTCATGACATTACTAGTATTACTAGTAAATAGCCAATACTGCTCCTTGGAGACAAACAAGGGGAAGAGGAAAATTTCTTTTGTGCCAAATAACACAGTTCTATGTTAAATCCCATTGCAGCCCACAGGCAAAATCCCATAGCTGCCAATGCCATTTCAAAGAAGGTTTCCTATTTCCATATCCATGTAGCTCAAAGTTAATAGTACTTGGTTTACTTAATTACAACAAATTCTTTACAATAATAATCCTTACAACGAGTGCTTTTTCTGGCCCAGAGCCAGGCACTCAATAAAGCAAAGACCTAACTGTTATTTCCTTTAGTCAGGAAATCCTTTTTCTATTACCTTGGATATTTCTTGTAATTTGTATGTTTATCAACCAGTGCAATCATACTCCTTGAACTGTATGAGTGCTTTGAAGGTAACTCCCTCTCTCCCCCCCACCCCCCTCTCTCTCTCTCTCTGTCTCTCTCTCTGTCTCATTTGTTTACTGCTTGGAATAGTGCCTGCTCTTCAATAAACATTTGTTGATTAACTGACAGATTAATTAACTGCACTGGTAGGAACAAGTCTTCATTTGGAGGAATTGCTTGTTTATGTAAAGCCTCTGAACATCTGCTCTGTGTAGGTGCGCATCACAGATGCAGTTTTGGTCTTCAAGGGGGAGATAAAGAACATACTAGCGGTGTAGGCTATGCTCAGCTTGGGAAATCGTTGATTCCAAAGAGTGCCAGAGGTTACCTACTCTCACTGAGCAGTGGAACCATCCCAGGTGGGAAATGCCTATAATTGTCCAAGGCCATCAGGAAAGCAGATTGGTTGGCAACTTATTGTATGTTGCTGATAGGTAGGTGTTCTTCTTATGAAATAATACAGTTTTCCAAGTCTCCTGAGGTTATTCTGATGTCTTGCTTTTGTTTTGGCTTAGCTAAACATTCAAGTGGTTTAATGTTCACTTCAGATTTCATATTGCCAACAAAAACAGTTTGGGGGGAAAATACAAAATCAACAGGAAAAGTCAGGATCACAGATAGAATTGTTGGTTTTGAAGAGACTGGTCCCTTGAGTCTCACCTGTAACCAGGACACTCCGTTTTCTTAACAGATATTTACGTGTCTGAGAGCACTGGCAGTACAATTTGTAGTCCTTGCCCTTAGGAAATATAATCATAGCTGAATGGGGGAGACAGAAATAAGAGCCAAGTAACTATAATTCATATGTGTCATGGGTGCTCTAAGAGGGAAAAGTGCACAGAATTGGTGGAGCATGAGGGAGGGGCATGTATCCAGTCTCTAAATTAATAGTAGGGGCTGGGGGCTCAGGGAGAGCTTCTGGGATGAGGTGAATAACCAAAACGTCTTATAGGATTTAGCCAGTGAAGATGAATAAAATGTTCCCGAAAGAGGGAAGAGCATGCTTCCCTTAAACAGGTCTCATCATGTTTCTATCCTCGGATTGCCTTCTACTTTGCTCTGTGTCCTGTTTCTCTTTGCATAGCCTAGATAAGTCATTACAAAAGAGGGGGAGGTCATTGCTATAAAGTGAATGTATGTGTCCCTCTCAAATTCATATGCTGAAGTATTAATCCTCAAAACAATGAATACTTGGAGATAGGGCCTTTGGAAGGTAAGTAAGTCATGAGGTGGAGCCCTCATGAATGGGATTAGTGCCCTCTCCACCATGTGAGGACACAGCAAGAAGGCAGTCATTTGTAAACCAAATCCCTACTGGATAAGAAATCTGTAGGCACCTTGTTCTTGGACTTCCCAGCCTCCAGAACTTCGAGAGATACTTGTCTGCTATTGAACAGACCCTGTCTATGGTGTTTATTGTACCAGACCAAGCTGACAAGAAGGTGGTGATAAACTTCAGTCCAGCCCTAGCCCATTTGGCTCAGTGGATAGAGTGTTGGCCTGCAGACTCAAGGGTCCCAGATTCGATTCTGGTCAAGGGCATGTACCTTTCTTGCAGGCACATCCCCAGTGGGAGGTGAGCAGGGGGCAGCTGATCTATGTTTCTAACTCTCATCAATGTTTCTAACTCTCTTTCCCTCTTCTTTCATCTTCTTTCATTACCCTGTAAGAGTATAATCTGACCACTCCTTCGAATAAAAGAGAGCCATAGTGCCTCCTTTGTTATCCTGATAAAACCTTTTATAAGTTGAGATTAGAGTTTGGTCAGTGGCCCTGATATTGCCCTTGAGCCAGGTGACTGGGTGGGAAATAGAAAACCTAGAAATGCTCCCTTTCTCTAGAAGCATCAAAGCTGTTACTGCTGCCAATGGTGTGCACAGTACAACACAATGTCCAGTGCTTAGAGTGCACATATTTTTAAAACCTGGCTCTTGTCCTCAGATGATAAAAGAGAGAAGTCTTTTTGAATTATAAGCTGTCTTTGGACAAAGAAAATTACAAATGCCTCTGGCTGGCCCTGGGAGGGAAGGAGTAGGTGACAATGACCAAAATGCCTTCTAAGTTTTCCTCAGAGACTCTCCCAAGATGCCATCCATTCTTCTTTAGAGCAAAATAGAACAACTGATTTGAATTTTTTTTAAAGCGTGCTGATTTTTAAATAACTTAAAGGAAACTAAGTGCTATACAAAGTTATCTGGCTTACTTAAAATACTTTAAGACTCACAAGAAGTTGCGAAAATAGCACAAAGCTTCCCATATACCTTTCATGTACACAACCATAGTGAATTATCAATTTTTATTATTATTTTAGTATGTTTACTTTCTAAAATGGGAGTTAAATTTGTCATACATTTGTTAATTTCAAAATTTATTGAATCCATAAATATTTAATGAAGGCTTACTCTGCTCCAAACATTGTACCAGGCCTCGTGGTTAAAAGTTGACTAAAGCATGGTGCATTCTCTTGGGAAACTTATGATCCAGGGGTGGGGACACAGACCATGATCATTTATAAGTTCAAGGACACAGAAGCATCACATCCCCAGAAAATAGAGGAGAACTTCCAAGCCAGATTGGATTTATAAGGAGAAAGTGATCTTTAATGACCCAAAGGGATCAGAAAATATTTGAGGTAGAGGAATTACATGTATTAAGTGTCAGAAAGATAAAACACCAGGATTCATTTAGAGAACCAAACTAGATCAATTTGAATGGATCAAAGAGCATGTACTAGTATGTGCTTTGGGTAAGTGGAGGCAGGGAAGAGAAGGAAGAGACAGCAGATAAGTTACAATAGGCATTCAGGGACCAGACCATGAGAGGCCCTGCTTGCTAACCTACCTCTGGAAGTTAACCTACAGTTCAGGGTGAGCCATCGGTGGGCTTTGAGCAGAGAAATAATATTACTCATTTGGGGATGATTACTCTGACAGCAGGTGGAGGATGTATTGAATAAAAATACAAAGGCAGGGACACGGGAATCCCCGTTTAGTATAAAGCAGAAGGAAAGGCCAGGCCCTGAGGCAGTAGGAAAGAGAGGGGGCAGAATCAATAGACTTCAGTGACTGGTTAAATGATGGGGGTGAGGGCTGAGTGAGAGCACAAGTCTAGGCTGACTTTTAGGCCTCTGGATCTGACCACTGGTGGTATTAATGGAGACAGAAAATAAGAGGAAGGGGGAGACTGGAGAAGAAACTTAATTTTGGAGACATTAAGGGAAGATGAAATTATCCAGTTGGCAATTTGGGCCATAGGTCCTCCAATATCATCATTTGATGTCATTTTCTTATAATGTTGATGAGCTTCCATAAGAACTTAGCCTATGATAAAATTGGTTTCATCACACATCATTTCACTTAAAGTTGCAGATCCTATTGATGGTGTTGTGAGAAATTTCTTTATAAGGCTGATATTAGTGATGAAATATTATTAATTATTAGAGCTTACCCCTTCGGTACCTAATTAGAGCTGATGGTTTACTAGACTGTGTAAGTATTTTCTACCTTACTCTCTTATCCTTCACTAGCTGACATTTCATCTGTATGACCCCAATTCCCATTTATTTCCTCTTCTTCCCTTTCTTGGAGCTTTGACAAAAGCCACTAGAGGGTGACATGACAACACCCACTTAAGTGGCCCAACAGAGAAAGCCTTCCTTATCCAGCAAAAGTCAGAATGGCAGGAGATACGCACCCCGTCCCCAAATCCGTGGAGAGAAGTGGGAGGTGGTGTCACCAAGAGGCAATGCATGTAATTGTCATGCTAAGGATGCCACCATCACCACACCAGAAGAAACCTCACATCTCCACCCCCAAAATGCTTAGGGCCTTCTGACAAGATAGGGGTCAGAAGGAACTCCGATTTCTCATCCCATTAAAACTTAAACTCCAGAAAAGTGAGCTCCTTTTTTTTTGTTGCTGTATTTCTCACCCACTGAATGGAATACAATATTTATTTTTGCTCATCCTTTCTAACTTTTAAGATGCTATGTAATGTCTGTACTCCAATAAAACAGCAGAGTAAACAGTAATTTTTTAAAGCGCACTCTTGAAGTACTTAAGAGTTAGCATAAAGGTTTTCAACTGAATTTTGGTAAGGATTCTGGCAAATCAACTTATGATGATGATATTAAATAAGTAAATAAGAAAAGAACTTGGCAGCATCAGTGAAACATTAATTCACTCTTTTGCTTATTAAATAAATACTCCTTGGGTGTCTATTGATACAGCAACAAAATAAGGAGCTCACTTTCCTGGAGCTTAAGTTATAATGGGGTGAGAAAATCGGAGTGCCTTCTGACACCTCCCTGGGGGTAGAGTGTCTGGAATCACATGATATTAGCAATCGCCATCATTGTCCTCATGCCTGTGTTTGCACCCCACTCCACAAAGCACCTTCCCATTCATTGTTTCATTTCCCACCACATAGGGAGAATAGATGTTTTAGGAGATGGAAAGTTTAGGAAAATAGAAGTTCAGAGAGGCCAAGCTCAGGATACATTACGTGGGTGGGTGTGGTCTGGTGGCAATACATAAGGTTTTGTCTTCAGAACCACTAGTGCCCCAAGAAAGATCTGATAAAGAGAGAAGTGTCACTTGTGGATTGACAAGTTGGTGGCATTTAAAGGAGTGACAAGCAAGCAGCTCTTTCTGTTTTCCCACTTCTCTCACATTGGTTGGAAGGACTCTGTTCACAATGAAAGAAGTGGCAGGAATAAGAGCAGGGAAGGGGAGGATCCTCTGGGGTGAAAAGATGTTGAGAAACTTGTCCTCTTCTTGAGAGCCCAGAGGAACACCCCCAAGTCCTCTGGGGTGGGGCCTAGAGAGACACTAAGATGGACTTCTCACTCTATACCCCCAAGTGCCATCATCGCCCTAAGGCACTCCCTTAAGAGAGCTGCCATTTCGGTGCTGAAACCTCCATTGTAACTTCTTCAGCAACTAATTCTGAGTACCAGAAAGGTAAGAATCAATAAATATTCATCAACTAGCTAGATACATAGACTATTTTAATAATTTAAAGTCATTTTACATTCTAATACTGTTTGTACTATTTCTACATTCATTTGCCATGCATTCATTTGCCAAATTTTTGTCCATAAAAAGATGTTTCACTAGAGTGCATCCTCTTTGTTGTTAATAAAAAAGTATTCCTTTATTTTTGAAAAACAAACAGAGCCTGGTGACTGCAGGAAGCTTCTTCTGACTAATTCTATGAGACCCACTGTTCATTGAGGCAGATAATGTAACTCCTTTAAAATGCTGGCATTGGAGCCTTGCAGGCCCATCTCATTTAGGAGATTTAAAGGGACAGCAAAACTTCTAACCCCAAGGTCAGTCTGAAGTCACCATCAGGCGTGCTATTATATTGATAATATTATACTATATTTTCTTAAAGTTTAATAAATACATTTCTAGTTGATGCCAATAATTCGTTTTGAGTCCCTGTGTGTGCCAGGCTTGTTGGCTTTGTTTGAAGAAGTAATCTTGAAAATGTTTGTGAGGATGATTTGCAGGATGGGAAGACACATGAGGATCCTGACACTTAGGCCACCTTGCCTCTCCTTTGGATCATGTGACATTGGAAGGAGATTGTCTCCCTGGATAGACAGCTGTTATACTACTTTGCACATCTAAAATGTTATGATTACTATTGCTTATGTTTTGTGCTGATTGAGTTAGAAAAAAAAAATAAGCACAGAGGGGAAATTAAATTGGCAATAGGATCCCTGCAAGGGGAAGCAAAAGCAATATCTGAGGATTGCTGTTGTCTCTTTAATATAGAGAGGTGTCAAGGAAAAAGAAAAAAGATCTCCTTTGACACTATCTATGCTCATTTTTGCTGTTGCACATATGACTATAATGATGGCTATGTCTCTGTCTTTCCAGACATCTCTTAGAGGGAGATGACGATGTATTTTGCATAGTGTCAGAGCAGCTGAAGCCACAGCTTAGCAAAATGATTTTCTCAGGGCACTGAGGCCTGGGATTGAATGAATGGGTAGTGGGACTGCTGCTTTTCGGAAACTGGCCCTTCCCTTCCGCCTGGCATGTTTCAGAAGGGTTGTTATCTGGGAGAGACCTATTCATTCAATGAAAGGGTGAGGTCATTGGGATGCCTCCACCCTTCCTACATTTACAATGCTGAGACCTTTTCTACCAGCGTCAGATGCCAAAACCTGATGAGGGATGGAGTCCAATAACCAAACTGAACCAGGAGACTTGTCTTCAAGGGAAAGTTGATTTCTATTAATATGGGCAGAGAGCTGAAGACTGTGTATGGGAGACTGGCTTGGGTTAGGAAATTTTCAGATGCACAGAACTGTCAAACAAGGAAGAAAGGGGTTACCTAAGTCAACCTAATAGTGTGCCAATTAAAAAAAAAACAAACATGAAAATGATATAACCTTTTTTTTTCCTGACCTATTGCTAACAATGGAGAAAATTATATTGTTTTAAAGAAGTTAAGCATCAAGTGCAATACTCATGAGACTTATATGACTCAGAAATTTCCTGTTTTGACTCAAATTATATAAGCTAGTGCTTTTACTAAATTCTAATCCCTAAATCCTGATGTATGATTCATGCAGAGAACATGCTAACATATAATAGGTGATCAATGCATGTATTTGAATGAATTACTTAAAAAGTTAGAGCCTTCTTTGTATCCAATACTAGGCATTTGAGGGCCATTGAGATTAATTCACTAGAGTTCTTATTCCCAATAAAGCTACAGGTTAATAGGAGAAATAATATTGCTTAATAAATTAGTAGCATACAAAATAACAAGTAATTTATAGCACTTATAGTTTATTCATTTAACCTCAACAATGACCTGAGTAGGTTGATACTATTATCATCACTATTTTACATAGGATCAAAAACTAACCATGAATCCTGGCTGGTTTGTATGGTGGATAGAGCATCTGCCTGTGGACTGAAGGGCCCCATGTTTGGTTCCAGTCAAGGGCACATGCCCGAGTTGAGGGCTCAATCCCCAATAGGGGGCGTGCAGGAGGCAGCCAATCAATGATTCTCTCTCATCATTGATGTTTCTCTTTCTCTCACTCCCCCTCCTTTCCTCTCTGAAATCAATAAAAATATATTACAAGAAAACTAATCATGATATCTTTATGAAGGAGAGGAATATGTAGTAAACCTCAAAAAACAAGTAGAATCTGGGTGTTTCAGGGATGAAATTTGTATCAAGAATTGTGGAGAGTTTGAGAAGATTTTACCTACTTGAAAGCTAACAACATAGCCTGCTCCAATTTCATGGGTGCTGGTAGAAGACATGAAACTCAGGGTGAATTTATTCATAGAGATATTATTATTATTATTATTCATAGAGATAGCAGTAGCTAGAGTATTAGCATTTTTAAATGTTTGTTCCCTGAGTTCTAATTCCCCCAGGACAATGTAAAGATGGTCAGATAATACTTGCATGTGTTGGAGAAAAGAAACTGAGTTTAGGGAACCCAAATCTTTTATAATGGGCAGTAGGCACCTTTACTTTTGAAGGAGACACTATCTTTATCTTCTAAGGCTGCTTTCTATACAAACATCTTTGAAAAGATAGTCTAGAACAAAAAATAGTCAGTGCTTTTGCTCATGAAGCACATAGAAACATGAGACCCAAAGAGAAATATGTCTCAGCAATAGGTTGGTGATACACAAGTCATAGGAGAATGAGATGAACAAAGACTAGAAGCAGAAAAGTATGGGTTACGCATGGCAAGTAGTAAGTAGCTGAGTGCCTGGAGGGAATGAAAGAAGTGGCCAAAAAGTAGTGGAAAGCTCTTGGGGGCAGATAAAGAAGACCTTTAAGCATGTGGGAGAAATTATTCTTTAATGCCTTATTTTTGCTTTTGCACTCGTCTTGCTGCTAATAATTCCAAATGATTCACCCTTTCATTGGGCCATCCAGGCTCCAATTCACTGAGCAGAGGAATATCTCTCTTGAGGAAAAACATGCTTCCTCCTCTGAGAGAGGCGACAGCTTCGTAGGGTCTAACACTGTTCTCTCCTTGAAAAGAGGCAATTTTTCAGTCATGGCCATCTTCCCTTGGCTAACATTGGGAAGGTGAAAAATGTAATTGTGGTTTAGTAGATTACAAGCCCACATGTGCTCGCTCCCTTGCCTGTATATGGCACCACTTATTAATTATGTCATTGTCTATTTTCAGAGTGCCATCTGCAGGAGGCAGTAGTGAAGATGCCCAACTTCATTCACCTTGCACAGATCGTGTGTGTGTGTGTGTGTGTGTGTGTGTGTGTGTGCGTGCGTGTGTGTGTGTGTATTGATTTTAAAGGGAGGAGGGAGAGAGAGATAGAAACATCAGTGAGAGAGAAACATCAATGAGCTGCCTTCTGCACTCCCCCTGCTGGGGATCAAGTCCACCACACAGGCATGTGCCCTGCCTGGGAATCAAACCAGTGACCTCCTGTTGCCTGGGACATTGCCCAACCACACCAGCCAACTGGGCTGCACAGATCTTTAATTCTTTACATCTGTTTCCAAATGGGGAACTCCAGAACAACAGGTCTAGCTACATGTCACTCCAGCACTTGGAAGAAATTATGCAGGTAAAGTATTATTCTACTGGGAATGACATTACTTTGGGTTAATTCTAAGTTACTGCAGAATTGAGTTAAACTCCTAATAATAATAGTAATTCTTAACCTTCTCTTTATTGGAGTAGGAAAAATGAGAAAGACCATCGTGAAAGCCCTATGGGGCTTTGTGTGCATTTAGCTATGAAATTTGTATTAGCCCGCTTGCTGCCATAACAAAATGCTGTAGACCAGGTGGCTTACATAGCATAAATGTTTCTCCTACATTTCTTGAGATCAGTGTACGCACGTGGTTGGTGTCTGGTAAGAGTTTCCTGCTTACATTGCAGATGGCTGTCTCCTGCTGTCTGCTCATATGGCCTTTCCTTGGTATATATGCACTGGGCAGGGCACACTTTTACTACTTCTTTTAACCTTAATTATGTCCTAAGGATCTATCTTATCTCCAAATACAGTAACATTGGGGGTGAGAGCTTACACATAGGAATTTGGGGTGAGAAACACAATTCAGTCCATAGCAATATCATTTAATTCTCAACTAACTCTGGAAGGTCTTGATTTACATTATACAGATGAGGAAACTAGCTCAGAAAGGTTCGGTGAACTATGCAAGGTTATGCTACTGATAAGTGAAAGAAGAGCCAGAGTTCGAAAGCAATTTTCTGGTTTCAGAGCTCATTTTGATTCCAACATCACGGGCTGCCCTGCAGTGGCCATTTGCTAATATGTTCTATATACCAAGTACTACCAAGTGTCAGCAACTTTGCCATAGAGTTTGCAAGCTAATTTTTTTAAAAAAATGTAAAGCTCCTGAAAACACAGGGAAGGCTCGAAGAAGTTAAATGACTTGCCAAAGAGCACAGGTAGAAAGTGCAATGGTCAAAAACTTAAATCCAGATTAATTTTATTCCAATGCCAACATTTTCTATTATATTTCCCTGTAATCTATTTTTTGGGGGGTTTGGTCAATTACTAATCAATGATTTGATTAGAATGCATTATAAGCTGGTGTACTTCCAACTTTCCAAAGTCATGAACATTTTCTAACATGAAAAATAATCCATAGAAAATTGGTCAGGCTGCAAATTTTTAATATATGTAGTGACAAATAACAATCAAAATCAAATTCATATTGGCATATGCTTGAAATTCCGCGTGAAAGGGAGGCTGGTATGAATTATAATCATATGAAAGAAACATTAATTGGTGGTGGGTTGCAGGCCATGCAAGTTTCAGTAAAATGGCTTTTGTTTCAGTGTGTCTGGTCCAGCTCAAGTTTTGTTTTTTTGCCTAAAGGTGGCAGCACATGTACTGTTGCTTTTTGGCATGCTTTTGATAGCATTTAACACAGTGGAGACTTGGAGTGTGTCAAGGGCCTTAAAGATCCTCTAGGACAGCCACATCCTTTTGAAGCAGAGGAAGCTGAGGCCAACAAAGATTCTATGACCTGCTGAACACTCACAGCTTTTTAGAACCACAGCCCACACAGCAATCTAAGTTACCCGGCTCTATAGACAAGGCTTGGTAACAAATTCACAGCTAATAGGTGAAGATGAGAAAGTAAACTTGATTTTCAAAGAAGAAAGGAAGAAAGGAAGGAGGAAAAGAAGGAAAGAAGAAAGGAAGAAAGGAAGGAGGAAAAGAAGGAAGGAAAGAAGGAAGGAAGGAAGAAAGGAAGGAAGGAAGGGAGGGAGGGAGGGAAAGAGGGGAAGGAGGGAGGAAAGGAGGGAGGGAGAAAGGGAGGGAGGAAGGAAGAAAGGGACATTGGATATAGGAAAAAATACTTGATGCAAAGGTGAAGTCTTGAAGTAGGCTGTAATTTCACAGAAACTTCAAGACCTTAACCCCACTTATGAAATACATCTCATGTTTTAGGAAACAGTTTGACTTCCTTGTTATGTATAATATGAAATATATATGTGCCATACATACCAAGATAGCACAACTGGAAACTTTTAGAAATGCAAGGGCTCAGCCCTCTTGCTTCTAGAATTGCTGAATTAGAATCTGTATTTTAAAAGATTCCAGACAAAGTTGTAGAAACACTGATCTAGAGTCTAGATTCTAGACAATGGCAATGGTTCTCAAAGTGTAGTCACGGGGCCAGCAGCACCAACATCACCAACTGAATCAGCAGCTCTGGGTGGGGCCCAGCAATCTGTTCAATCTGTTTGTTACAGGCCCTTCCGGTGATGTGGATGCATGCTGCAGTGTGGGAAGCACTGTGGTGAACTTTGCCAACTCATTTGTCCTCAAAAGTCCCACATCTCTGGTAACTGTATCTGTCGGACTTGTTTTAAATTGTGATGTCATCTTCCACCTTTTGCCCCATTGAGTGGTTTATAGCAGACCTACTCACATGGCTTGGCTTCTGTATGCTGGCTTAACTTCATACCTATACCTATACCTATACCTGTACCTGTACCTGTACCTGTACCTGTACCTGTACCTATACCTATTCTTATACCTATACCACCTATACCTATACCTATACCTATACCACCTATACCTATACCTATACCTATACCTATACCTATACCTATAGTCATGTCCATACCTATATTTATCAATATATAACTGCTAAGTAATGAATTTTCTGGTTAAGGTACCACTAGGTGCCATTAGTTAGTTTGGGAGAATGGCAGTGTCTGAAATGGGGAACTTTGAAACTTTCAGAATTTACCAAAGATGAGACTGTAAGATTTGCTATCACTTTGTTCTGACCCAAGTCCTGTTATCACATACAGAGATAGATGCATAGGCCTTTTTGTGTACCCCTCAATAGTTCAAAATTCAGAACCCTTCTGTAATAAGATGTTGAATGGGTGCATTTTCACAGAAGCATGTGAAAGCACACACCAACACCTGCTCTCCCTCTAGGAGAATGAGGCTGAGAGGTCACTAAGGGGAAACAAGAGACCTCACAGCCCTGTGTTCATTCTGTAAATATTTTTGGAGCACAGGCAGTGCTGTCTCAGACAATAGGTCCCACAAAGATTTAAATAAAGAAAACAATTTCATAGGAGCCTGGTGCATCCAGATGGTAACAGAATCATATGAAAAGGAATTGTGTAAACATGCCTTTACATACAACTGTATGTAATATATGCCAACAAAGTTTCCCTTATCCTGAAATATTTGTGTTTTCTGAACCTGGGCATTTTCAGAGCTTCTTTTCCCTGTCATTTTCATAACAAACAACTAAGAGGTGCTGTTTTGCAGGTTAAACTAGCACTGGGGTTGGCAGGCGACTCCTGGCAAATTGCCTAGAGCCTCCTAATCCCCCCCCCCCCCCAAAAAAAAAGACAAAAAACTAGAATCTGAACCTAAGGCCTTTTAGGTTCCAAACTGTACTGTAATAGTTGGTGAAAGGATTTGGGGATAAAAATCCCATCTTTTAAAGCATGTGAAGAGGTCCCAACACTCTATAGAGAATATAAAAATGTAAAACAATTATAATTACAGCAAGTGGGAAACGAGGTTGTTATTATTGATAATTTGTAACACTCTTATAGAACACTTCAGAATCTGCAGTGTGACTTACCTGCCTGAGCCCATGTATTCCTCTTTAACAGATCTGTAAGGAGAGCAGGGGAGGTGGCAGGGTTTTGCCTAAACTCCTAAAGCTTAGCTGAGCCTTGTTATCTCTCACCCCCAGGTTTTCTGATCACCTCGCCCCATGCTTTTTCCATTAGAAGTTTAGGATTTGGGAACTGTCCAACCTGAACTGCCTGCAGTGGTTTAGAAGATAAATTAGTACAGCCCCCAATTGCAATGGGATGTATCCATTCACCAATGAGCAGAGTCGAGAGGCTTTTTCTAGCCCTACACACACAGCATTGGTTTTGGCAGCTTTCCAGCGCATGCCTCATAACTAGTAAACAGAAGCCTTGGCACTGGAGTTTGGGATTCCAAATCCTTCCAAAGCCTCTCCTACCATGCTATTAGCACATTAATGAGCTTACATGCATTTACTTATTTACCTCAGAGGCTAGATTTGGCCAAAGGTAGGGATGGCCTTCTCCATCTTAATTTTTATTAAATCTTTAAAAAAGTGAGGCATGCCTTATGTATTGCCTTTTACTTTGCATGGTTCAACAATGACCTTTTATTTCCTTCTTTGGTATACTCAACACATCACTATCCTGAATTCTGCCATACTTTAACTATACATGGGATAAGATAATTTCTGGTGAGGCTCCTTTTTCTTTTTAATTATTTTAAAATTTAATTTTATTGTTTAAAGTATTACACATAGTAGTATATATATCCCCCCCCCCCCATTGACCTTCCCCCAGCCTCCCCTAGCCTCTGTTGCATGCCCTCAGTCCCTCAACCCCCAGGGTCTTATGTCGATTTGTTGTGCTTATATGCATGCATACAAGTCCTTCTGTTGATCTCTTTCAACCAATACTCTTCCCCAATATTCCCCAGCCTTCCTGATGTAATTTGACAGTCTGTTGGATGCTTTACTGCCTCTGTATCTATCTTTTTGTTCTTCAAGTTATAATGTTCTTTATTTTCCATAAATGAGTGAAATCATGTGGTATCTCCCTCTATTTTTTTAAAGTTATACCTGAGCTATAGGATTATACTCATTGTAAAAAAGAAATTCGACAAATAAGAGGAGGGAAACAGCAGTTTTTGCCTCCTCTTACCTGAATCCCATTTCCCTTCTTAGAGGTCCCCCATGGTAACAGCTTGATATGTTTCTCTTTAAGAATTTTTTCTTTGTTTTATATAGTTTTTCCAAAAATCTTATGAGCCATGGTTATAAGTGAGGCCTCTCAGGGCACATAGTGGAGTTTTTTTGTTTGTTTTATTTTGTCTTTTGGGGGATTGGATATTTTAAAAAGGTTTTTAAAAATTGAGGTATAATTGCCATGTAACATTAGTTTCATGTGTATGACATAATGATTTAGCAACATATACATTGCTAAATGATCACCACAGTAAGTATGGTTAATATCCATCATTGCACACAGTTACAAAATTTCATAGTGGAGTTTTGACGACACCCAAGGTTATATACACTGTCACAGAAATATAGTGATGGTATTGTTAGAGAATTATTACCATACTTTTATTTTATTTTGGTACTGAAAACCAGGACAAAACCAAACGTAATTAAAAAAAGTATTTTATTGATTTTTGGGATAGAGAAAGGGAGAGGGAGAGAGAAACATGGATGTGAGAGAGAGGTATCCATTGGCTGCCTCCTGCATGCCCCTGCCTAGGGATCAAGCCTGGAAGCCAGATATGTGCCCTGACTGGGAATCAGCCACCTTTTGGTATATAGGACAAGACCCAACCAACTGAGCTACACCAGCTAAGATCAAATGTAATTTTAAATTTGCATCTCACTCCCAGACTACACTGCCTCAAGCCAACAAACACAAAATATATATTAAAGATTTATCACTCTAATCTAATCTATGATATATATCACATCACATGTTGCTATATGTAACATATTAAATATATATTATATATTGATTATATTTATAATAAATCCTGTATTTCTCTTGAGAAGAATCTTATAACTTTCTAAAATTGTTAAATCATTACTTTAATGTCAGCCTATAGGATATCTCTCCATTTCTGTGGATTTGCTGGTAGACCTCTCATTTACTAGGAGGCCATGAGCCTCAAGAAATGGACATGGCCTCTGCAAAGCACTGGCCTGGGAGGCAGCCGTGGCTCTGTTGTTGGTGCTGCATCACACTGGTCTGTGTGACCTGAGCCATCACATGGTCAGGCTTCTCTGAATTCGTCTTTCCTGCAGGACACTTGGCCAGGCTGCCTTTCCTCCCTCTCTTCCTTCTGTCTGCAGCCTGTCTCTCCCTCTGGCCCCCCACCCTCCAATCAGGATGCAGAGTGCACCAAAGGAGTTGTCACTCAAGTCATCATGCTGTGGATGTGTATGAGAGAGCAATGTATGAGGCACTCCTGGTGAGGAGTTACACACAAAGCCCCCAATCTAAATAGCAAAACTTCTAAAAGTTCAAAAATTCCTAAGGGGTCTTTACTGCTCTATAATTTTAGATCATTTTCAGGGCTTGAGTTTCTTCATTTATAAATGAGAGGGACAGACTCATTAGATAACTTCTGAATTCACACCCCTCAATTTTACATGAAATAAGTATGAATCACTTGTCGATTATGATCAAATCCGTATGCCTTCATTAGATGCAGACAGTTTCAAACTTCTTTCCTAGTCACCTGCTAAAGTTTGCCTGAGTCAATGCTGTTGTTCTCATGTGAATATCTGAAACATCTCAAATGGCATGGCATTTCTCAACTCATGAAATTATCTATTAAAATAATTTTCGCCTTTTTATTAACAGAAAATCATTTCCCCCGTAAGTGAAGATAATTGGATGCATTTCATGAGAGGAAAGACATGTTTTGCTACCTTGCCTGCTGTTCAAAAATTAAACCTTATAGTACACGAGAAAATGAGATTATTCCCAGAAAAATATCATTTGCTCTGGAAACTGTCCATGTTACTAGTTCCAAATTCTGTCAAATTGACACCTTCTCAACAGCACACAAAGAAAGGGATCAGCAACTGTACCTCCAAATGGGAAGTTAGAAATTATGTGCAGCATCAATTAAATTGGTGTCAGTTTGGTGGTGGTATTTATTTATGGCAGGGGCAATAATGGCCCTGGAGATATCCAGGTTCTAGTCCCCAGAAACTGTGAATATGACCTGATATGGCAAAATGAATGATAGGTACGATTAAGTGAAGGATCTTGCCAGTGGGGGAAGAGATTATCCTGGATGGTTCTGGGAATAACAGCTGTCCTTACAAAAGGCAGGCAGGGGGACTTCAAGAATATCATAGTTAAATAAAAAGTTATGTTAATCCCTCCTGATAAAGGAATCTTCTATCCCATGGGCACATGAATAAAAAAAGATGCAAATATGCTAGGATCCTTGCTTCCTGCAGAAGTTTGTTTGTATTATTTCCAATCAATTCATAGATGTATGTGAATATAGAACACTGTCAAACAAAAGTGAATGCATGGAGCTGTTTGCAGAAACCAGGTGTCCTAGAAATTTTTTTTCATGCATAATAAGCTCTAGTCATAAGACATTCACTGGAGTTTGAGCCTCCTGATAGAAGACAAAATTGTAGCCAGATTCTTAAAAGAACAAAAAAGAAAGACATAAATTATAAAATGTTTTCAAAGGCTTACCTACTTTTCTTTCAGCCAGTCTACAACATTAGGTAGTGTAAATTGTTTCAATAGATCAAAGAAACTTGCTAGCCTACACAGTGGAAGTGACATCAGGAAAGACTTCTTTTCAGAAATTCTAGGTAATCTATTCAAGGTGAAAAGCAAGGCCTACTGCGGCTGGGTGAGGCGAGTGAGTTCTTATAGCAACATATGCTCTTTCATGTAACGTGGGCCTTTAAAGGCAATTATTACACCTCTTTCTTAGAGAGGCCCCTGTGTTGCAGGCATTTTTTCAGGGTTTATTTATCTTCTAATAAATATACTAGAGGCCTGATGCATGGATTTGTGCACCGGACAGGTCCCTTGATCTGGCCTGTGAGGATTGGGCTAAAACCGGCTCTCCCACATCCCCAGAGGGGCCCGGATTGTGAGAGGGCACAGGCCAGGTTGAGGGACCTTGCCAGTGCACGATCGGGGCCAGGGAGGGGCTGTGGGAGGGCTTAAGGGCATGTTTGCCCGTTTCTCCCAGTCCCCATTAGCAGGACCCCATTAGCAAGCTAACCTACTGGTCAGAGTGTCTGCCACCTGCTGGTCAGTGTGTGTCATAGAAATTAGTTGAATGGTTGAATGAATGGTCAGGCACTTAGCATATTAGGCTTTTATTATATAGGATTGGTGCCCAGAACTGTGTGCAAATATTTACAGGAGTAATTCAGGTTAACCAAAGAGCAGTCTGAGCTGGATTGACTACAAATCAGTATTGCTCAATAAAAATATAATGTGAGCTACATATATAATTGTAAATTTGCCACTAGCCACGTTAAAAATGGTAAAAAGAAACAGATGAAATTAATTTTGATAATATATTTTATTTAACTCAATAGGAGAAAATGCTACTTCAACATCTAATCAATATTTGAAAGGATTGACATATTTTACTTTTTTTTTTTTATTGTCTGAAATCTGTTATATATAGGGATGGGCATAAGTAAGTTCACAGTAGTGAGTATACGGAACACAGAGTTAATCCAGCGATTGCAATAATCACAACCTATATGCCTTTTTCCATGTGAACCACTGTATACCTACTTTTGCCCATTTCTGTATTTTATACTCCTGGTCCATCTCAGTTCAGACTAGTCACATTCCAAGTGCTCAGCAGCTACATATTGCTCTTAGCTACCATTTTGGCACCTGCTCTAGATGAAATACCATAGCTACTACCCTCATGTAGCTATTTAAATTTTTTCATTAATACTAAATAAAATTAAAAATTCTTCAGTTGTGATAGATTTCAAAGGCTCAATAGTCACATGTGTCCCATTAGACAGCATTAATATAGACCATTTCAATCATCATAAAAGGTCCCATTGGGCCCTAACCAGTTTGGCTCAGTGGATAGAGTGTTGGCCTGTGGACTGGTCAAGGAAATGTTCCTTTGTTGTGGGCACATTCCCAGTGCAGGGTGTGCAGGAGGCAGCTGATTGATATTTCTCTCTCATCGATGTTTCCCTCTCAGTAAAAAAATCAATAAAAAATATTTTAAAAAATAAGGTCCCATTAGACAGTGCTAGCTTAAAGAGTTAAAGAAAGAGGTCCCTACTCCTAATCTCATCCCTCAAAGGATCAGGTTTCTCTTCTGTCATCCCTGTGCCTACAATCCCTGATTAACAACAGAGCTAGTCTACAATAAGCATGCTCTGGGCTCCAAGGTTAGATTGTGACCTTCACTACTTTCAAATGGAATTTCAGATGAGTCCCTCATTGTCAAGGCATCACTCAAGGTGGAAGAGAAGCCTTAAGCAGTACCAACCTTTTTGGCAGATGCTAAAGTTGAATCTGAGATTAACAGGATCCACTGAAACTTCATCAAGGCACTAACTTCAGGTTTGTGGAGGCAATACAGACAGAGACATTATTCTCTAAGTAGCTCTCAGATTGAGTCTTAGAATTGGTCTTTCAAGATTATAGACATAACTAAGAGGGTTTTTTCAAACTTTGCTTTTTCTACAGACTTTGGGTTGGTTTTCAGAGGAATCTGAATTGAAGATATACATGTTTGTCTCCAATTGCAATTATTTCCTCAGCCAAAGGGGGATTCCAAAGAGCATAAAGGCATAAATAAACAAAATTGTGAAATAAGCAACTTCATTTCTTCAATAAATATTTATTAAGCTAACTATGAGTCAGGCACTATACTAATTGCTAGGGAGATACAATGAAACATAAGACTTGCTCCTTGTCCTTAAGATGCGTGAAGGTAATTAAGGAGATTAAAATAATCAGTCATGATAATAGCTTTCCTTATGTAGTGCTTACTTCATTCTATAAACTATGCTTATTATTTTATATAATTTCTCCCAAGGCTTCTCAGAAAATCCTAGGAAGCAAATAACTGGGCAACTGTCAAAGAGAAGATGAAATAGGACCTAAGGAGATAGTGAGAATCTCAGCCTCTCCTTTATCTCAGGGTGGAGACAGCAGGCCACAGGAACAAACCTTCCTATTCAGAATAGAGCCACAAAAGTTGCATACTCAATTTTATAAATTATAGTACTGAGAATGTTTTCTTTTTCACTTGACCAATAATGCTATTTCTCTAGGTCTTTGATATGCAAATCAGGTCCTAGGAAGAGATGGCCCAATTTATATAAGAAGTACAAAGTTCTGAGGAAGAAGAGGCAAATACCACCACCCTTTTCCTATCTTCCCTCTGAGACTTAGAATTATGGTGGTTGATCAGGGCAGGCTAGGTGGCTCCCAACCAAGACTCTCTGGTTGGTGAACTGAAACAGAGATAGGTGTCTCTGTGTTTGGTCAAAGTGAGATAACAAGTATTAAACATGGTTGCTAATGGAAATGCCAGGGTCATGATACCTTTGCTTTGGTGCCCAAAGTCTCAATTCTCTAGAACAGGGAAAAGCAGGTTAAGTGGGGAGCTTCATAATATGTATTAACTGAAAAGAGTGTCTGGGATTCTCAGAAACAAAACCTGTACATTTTGCTGAACCTAGAGTTTCCGTAAGTAATTTAGTGATGTATGAAGAGAGGGATATTGTATACAGCACTGGTCCTGAGCATTTTGTGAATTAATGTTTCATGGAACACCAGTTTGAGAAATGCTACAGAGATCTGTCTTTTTGAGGGCTGTTCTCTTTCCTACCCACTCCAATCCTGCAATATATATGTACTAGTTTGCATATAAAATGGATATGGGAGGGCTACCAAATATTTACATGCCAGAATCAAGATACAAAATGATTTTAACTGAGACAAATAAAACCATAGTTCCCAATTTACATGCTGAAATTTGGATGAGGATGATGTTTATGAAAAAACATCAATTATACAAATAGTGGGTCTCAGTTCTGTTTCAGTGGCAGTTCATGTGAAGAAGAGGATTTTTAATGTCAGAATGTTCAATATGAAACAACTGTGTCAGAACTAACCAAAAAAATCAAGATCACTTTGATGGCCCTAGAAATTTCACTGACAGCCCCACTGTGCTACTCTGTTGTGTTCTGCTTGACTTCTATTGTTGGCAGCATATTTATGAAGGAGGTTGTAAAACCAAAGCAATTCCATGTTTTGTGCTGTATTGTTTATTGTCAACTGGGTTATGATGGAGCTTTTCTAATTTCTCTTCACTTTATGGTTCTGAGTTAGAGTTGGACAAAAAAAAAGCTTCTTTTTGGAAATCTGGGTGCAAGTCTAGCAACATCCATTGCTTTCTGAAGGTTGTGGTGTTAGGTGAGGTGAGAGCCACAGATGACAGGTTGTCCTTGTTTCCTACTCTGCATCCAACTCTTCTTCCTGACAGCAGAGTCTGCTCACCATCACCAGAGGCCAGAATGCATCCATTCCCATAGGCATCTCCATCAGCTCCCTGTTTGTGACACTCCTTTTGGCAGTCAGCTGATAATGGTCTCAGAGCAACTCAGAGACTCCTAATTTTTCAACCACTCTTTTCAGACTTTGACTTCCTGGCTCCTTTCCCAATTATAATTCTTATATTAATTCCCTTATTCTATAGTTCATATCTGATTCCCCAGATGAACCCTAACTGATTCAACTAGAGGCCCAGTGCAACTAGAGGACCCCCAGTGGGGTCCCTCAGCTTGTCCTGTGGGGATTGGGCCAAAACTGACTCTCTGATATCCCCTGAAGGGTCTCAGATTGCAAGAGGGTGGTTCTCGGGTTATGCACCCCAGAATTGGGCTCCCTCCTCTCTGGTTCTGGATACATCACCTGAGAACCAAGCTGCCAAGTCACCACAGCTCAGCAGCTCCTGCATTGAGCATCTGGCCCCTGGTGGTCAGTGCAAGTCATAGCTACTGGTCAGATAGTCAAATGCTTGTCCAGTCACTTAGGCTTTTATATATATAGATTATCATAATTGACACTATATAATGTTTAGCTATTATTGCTATGTATCTCAAGAGTGCTTACTCTTTGCCAGGCACAATTCTAATAACTTTTTCATAATAACTTATTTATTTTGCATAGTAGTCCCATATAGTCAATACTATTATTTTCATTTTACAAATGAGGAAATAGAAACACCAAGAGGTTGTGAAATTTGTTCAGGTTTCTTAAGTTAGTGAATGGTTGTACTGTGATTCAACCATGAATTCTGACTCTAGATCTGTTTTAACCGATACAGAGATGAGGCCAATCAGCATGCTAGAGAGGCAAGATTGTCAGAAAAAGAATGACTGAGAAATAATGGAAACCTCTAATCTAAAACATAATTCACAGTAAAGATTTCCAACTTATCTCAGGAAGAGTAACTGTAAGAGAGAGTATGCTTATTTATTTCTATTCTGCTAGAAAGTAGTACAACCACCCTGTTTCCCTGAAAATAAGACAGTGTCTAATATTAATTTTTTCTCCCAAAGTTGTGCTAGGTCTTATTTTCAGGGGATGTCTTATCTTTCCATGCGCTAGGTCTTATTTTTGGAAGATATCTTATTTTCAGGGAAACACAGTATTTGGTAGAAACTAGGAAGATCACCTTTAATACTTTTCAAAGACTCTAATTACTAGAGCCATTAAAAAATAAAATGTCCTGCAATATTGATATTGTTCAACCAGAGACAGTCATCAGTCAGGAAGACGGCCAGAGAAGGTTAGGCCCATTATGAACTAAGTGCTCTCTCATTCATTCCAGAAGTATTTCATGAGTACTAAGTATTATGCTCACACTGGACATAGCAAACAGACATGGTTCTGAATGTTTACAATCCAGTAAGTACAGACATATATTAAACAACAATAAAAATCATATACATACACACAAATACACATGCATATATAATAAAGATACATATATATATATACATTCATATACACTAAACAGCTAATACAACCTGTGATGAATACTCTGAAGGGAAAATAGAGCACAGAAAAGAGAATGTGACCTAAGCAGCAACTTCAGAAAGGCTTCCATGATGAAATTACATTTACTCTTAATCTGCTGGCTAAATAAGAGTGTTTCTGGATGAGCTGATGGGAAATAATAATACTAGGCAAAGGGAAAGTCTATTCATAGGCCCATAGGCAGCAAAGAGTATGGCATTTCAGAGGAAATAAAATAAGGCCAGATGGCTAAAATGCAGAATTTGAGAGAGAAAGGGAAATCATATGAGGCTTGATAGGTAGATGGGCAGATGGTGTAGAACTTAAGAAGCCATCAGAGGATTTCATGAGAATCATAGTTTACAAATGTCACTTTGAATGCAGTGGGATAACGAGGTAAGAGTGGACCAATTGAAGAATCAGGTGGCTCTTAAAGTAGATCCAGTGAAAAATAAGAGTAATCTGGGCTTGGGCAGAGGTGGAAAGAGGTAGATCCAAGATATTTTTTAAAGGCAAAAACCTAGCTCTAGCTTGTGTGACTGAGTGGGTAAAGCTTTGGCCTGTAGATGGAAGGGTCCTGGGTTTAATTCTGGTCAAGTGCACATACCTCTGTTGCAGGCTGCTCCCCGGCCCAAACCCTGATTGGGGTGCATGCATGTTTCTCTCACATTGCTATTTCTGTCTTTCTCTATCTCTTCCACTCTCTCTAAAGATCAATAGAAAAAAAAATATCCTTGTGTGAGGATTAAAAAAAAAAAAAAAGGCAAAAATCTTTCAGATTATGTGCATTCTTGGGTATGGGATGTAATGGAGAAATTATAGTGATATTACCCATGGTTCTGGTTTGTGCTACAGGATACAGTCTTAAAATGCATTGAGATAAGCTCTTTGGGAGAGGGCCAAATTTGGGGGACAGATGGGAAAGAAGAATACAAGGTCAATTTTGGAAAGATTTTATTGAACTGTGTTTGAAACCTCTGATTGAAGTCTTAAGTAGGCAATTGGCTGATTGGGTTGGAACTGGGAGAAGTGTGGACTTGAGATATACCCAGAAAAGATATTTGCACACAAATAGAAATGTAAATTACGGAGGTAGGTAAGAGGGCTTAAGGAAAGGGTGCAATGTAAGAAGAGAAGAGGGGCCAGGGATGAATCAGGAGGAACTCTAATATTAAGAAGCCTGACCCTGGAGGTGCAGGCAAATGAACTTGAAATGAAGTAGGAGAAAATCAGGACAGGGTGGGGTCTTGAAGCAAAGAGTAGGGGAGTATTTTCAAACAATAGAACAAACTATATGATATCAAAGATGGTTTCTAACCCTGAAATTTTATTATATTGTTTTATATTTTGGAAAATGACAGTATGGAATTTTCTATTGGATGATTCTATTTTGAAGATCCCTTAGCACAATCAATGCAGATAGCCAAGAAACAACCTGACATAAAGCTTGACTTTGTATAGTGCTTCCACATGTATTATCTTGGCCCTCGTACATCTGAGAAAGAATGAGGAATATATCAGTTGTTTTCAAGCAAGAAAACTGAAGTTGAGGAAATTGGTTGTTTTGCCTAAGGTTATGTAGCTAGAAGAGCTATTCTGATTTCTCGGCTGATTGATTTCCTTTCACTTCTACAATGTCTCTTCACATATAGTATGCAATGGACCTCCTATCCATGGTTTTGCTTTCTGAAGTTTCAGTTACCCGTGGTCAACTGTGGCCCAAAAATATTAAATGGAAAATTCCAAAACTAAACTATAACATTTAAATGCATGCTGTTCTGAATAGTGTCATGAAATCCCACACTGTCTGACTCCATCCTACCTGGGACATAAATCATCCCTTTGTTCAGCGTACCCACACTGTATGCATTACCTGCCCAGTAGTCACTCAGTAGCTGCCATCTTGGTTATCAAATCAACTGTCACAGTATTACAATGCTTGTCCAAATAACCCTTTCCTTTACTTAATGATGGCCCCAAAGTGCAAGAGTAGTCATGCTGCTAATTTGAATATGCCAAAAGGTTTTAGGCATCCATTGGGGTTCTTGGAATCCACCCCTGAAGATAAGGGGGGATGTTTGTAGTATTAAATTTCAGCCAGTCTCTCTTTATAAGAAATTGTAAATATTTGGCCTATATATTTTTGACTATAGAATATATTTCTAAAGCTCAAGCTTACTAGTCATAAAGCTGTATGGAAGTGTGCCTAAAAATAAAATTTAAAATTTATTATTATCTTATGCCAAGAAATTTACTTGGATGTAAAATAACCATTTTTTTTCTTAATAAATCATCTATTTCTGGAAATATTTCTGATCAGTTCAGTATTTTAGTTCTCTTAAATTATTGCCATGGAAACATGTGCAGGTTATAAGCTGTTATGGCCAAATTTACAGTTGTTACATGGTGAAGTCCCCATTGATGATGGCTGCAATCAATGTTTGCAATTGAAGTTTTGACTTATGGCAATAATTTAGTAACTCATTTTAAAATCAATGCAAAAGTAGAACAAGTTCATCTTATAGAAAAAAAAATGCTTGCTAAGATTGGCAACAAAAATGAATGAACACACATTAAAAAAAATTTATAGTCTCTGACTTTAGCCATAATCTATTAAGAGCAATGCAAGAAATCTGCTCAGAAAGGTATTGAGGAAAATAATGCAGTCAAAAGAATAGTAAGTAACCACATAAATAAAATATTGTTCATATTATCTTAGAAGCCAACTCAGTTCATTAAGGTAAAAGAAAATGAAAATTATTAAGCTGCTACCTTTTTATTTCAGAAATTGATGGTTGAATAAAGCTGCCAATTTTTCTCATGTTCAATATTGTATAGCTATTATCTGATAATTAAAATACCTTAAATTCTCATATCATATATGTCTTAAAATTTATTTTTCTTTACTTTTCCTTTGATCTATAAAGTCACCAAATGATTCTCTGCCTGCCCCCAGCTCTGATAACGTAATCTCCTTTCATTCTCCCCTTTCTTCCTATTCCAGGACCTACAAGCTGCCTTGGATGCCCCTCCAGCCCCAACATTCTGTTTTCCAAATTCAGCATTACCTTATTATGTTGCCCCCTTCCTTGCCCACACATAAACTAAAAGTGTTCTGGTTTTGAGTCCCCCTGGCCTGGCAATATTTGATAATCTTATTTGTTTCTTTCCATTAGAGCTTTTTTCTATGGGTACCAAATAACATTGCACAGAAATGTACAAATCAGAAAGTGGTAATGCCCGATAGCCTCACCCTTCTCAATGGCCACCATTCCGTAAGTACAAAAATATATATTTTGTTTTATAAGAAGCGATACAATTTTTATATTTTATGTGGCTTTAGGCTATATTAACACTTATGCAACTCACTTTTTTCAATTGCATCATATTGATTAGTTTTCACTTTCCCCATTTCATACAGAATTTACATAAAACTTAATGTTAAAAGCTGAAGTAGCTGGTGTTGGCTCCGTAACCACTGATTCAGGAAGTCACCTTTGATTCCAGGTCAGGGCGCATGCCTAGGTTGTAGGCTCTATCCCCAGTAGGGGGTATGCAGAATGCAGCTGATCAATGATTCCCTTTCATCACTGATGTTTCTATCTCTCCTTCCCTCTCTCTTCCTCTCTCTAATATCAATAAAAACATATTTTAAAAAACCACAATGTTAACAGCTGTAGTGAACTCTGTTGAATGAATGGACCAATTTAACTTTCATGTTATGCTTATGATATCTGAAATGGCATATAAGCATATATAATGACATAATAATGACATATAATGGCAGAAAGAAAGTTATAGTATCCAAAATCGATATAAAAAGTCAGCAAACTTTCTAAGTGATTGTAAATATTTTAAGCTTTAGTGGACTATATCGTCTCAGTTATAACTACATAAGTCTGTGTTGTGGTGCTAATGCTGCCATTGACAATACATAAATGAATGGATATGGCTGTGTTGCAATAAAACTTTATTTAAAAAAGCAAGCAGTGGGCCAGATTTGCCACAAGGGCCATAATTTTCCAACCCTAATACAACTGTTTCTTTTCCTGCTGTGTCAGACTACTCAGATTCCACATCCTCCTTCTGCTCTTCCTCCTATTTCTTCTCCCCATATTCCTCAGAGATTTGTATTACCCCTCTTCTCTGATACCAGAGCCCCTGGCTTCATTGTTGAACGATAGATTCAGATTTAGAGGTTCTGTCCTTGGCTGTAAAATTTTTTAAGATTTTTCACAGTGAACAAACACTTTCTCCTGCTCATATTGTTTTGTTTTCTTTTTTAACATAATTTCCTTAAAATATTTACTACCTGGCCCTTTACAGAAAAAGTTTGCTGACCTCTGTTTCATATCTATCTTTGGACTCAGAACTGTTCTATTGCCACAAGAAACTTCCTTGTGCTACCCTTTTATAATGGTACTCCTCCCCCTCACTCCCACCTCTGACAACCACTGATCTGCTCTCCATCTGCACAGTTTATAAATCTCTCTTTTTTTTAAAAATCTTTGCATCTACATCACTCACTATGAGATCCTAAAAATGCAAGTTATTTAATATATACTGAATGAAAGAATAGAAACAAAGTTAAATATACCTAACGATAGAAAAAAGAATTTCATATTCATTAACAAAATTGTAATCATTTTAAAATTATGATTACGTTTACAAAATAATTATAACCACTTATACTAACATTTTATGAATAATGTTTTCTAAGGATGTAGTTCACAGACTAGTGAAGGAGATGGGGTTAAGACATTGCAGTGACCTTGTTGGAGGGCTAGCAAATTGTGTTACACAGGAAGCGTTATCCTGGCACTTGACAATGGGCAATTTTTCAGCTCATGGGCTGATCAGGAGGTGACTGTGACCAAGGGAATTGAAAAGACCCACCCTTTCCTGTACCACAGCAGAGGAGAATGGAGCAGGTCTTTGAAGACAGATTAGATCAAGTCTGAAAGCCACAGTTGTTCACTGTCATTTCTGGGTCAAACCTTTTGGAGGGCTTCTGGAATAGAGGAGTGTTAGTAGAAACCTTGGACATGCTGATAAGTGAGAAGGGCATATGAATAAGTTAAGGGACCCATGTATGTCACATCCCATACAAACAGTAAGAGCCTCACAGAGGACCACTACCTGAACCTAAACACTGCAAAGGGAAAATGGACTAGGCCAGTGGCCCTCGCATTGGGGTGCACAACAATTTTCCAATCTGGTTTTGCAGACACAGATTTAGATTTTTCAATTTCAGGCTTTTAACTTCCATTTACACTCTTCCTAAAATTTCAGTAGCTGAAATTGAGTTTTAGTTTACAGCAGCTCTTTTCCCACCTGACAAAACAAAGGCCTTTCTTCTTATCCAGCCACAAATCTCCTCTGGCGTGCCAGACGAAGGAGGAGGCTCAGCTAACCATCAATCAAGTCATCATTACCTGGTAGGACATCTTGTCTTATCCATTTTTCTAT
The DNA here is from genome assembly GCF_014108245.1 of Pipistrellus kuhlii. Classification (NCBI taxonomy): domain Eukaryota; kingdom Metazoa; phylum Chordata; class Mammalia; order Chiroptera; family Vespertilionidae; genus Pipistrellus; species Pipistrellus kuhlii. The sequence continues at coordinate 26,481,978 of NW_023425427.1, forward strand.
TAAGGGTGAAGCTTGTTCTTAGAAAATGGGTGTGTTTGTCCTTGTTGACATACTCGGAATTCAGATAGAGTAGGTGGTGGTAGTAAAGATAAATTTCTTCAAGTCCCTGACTATTAAGACTAGTTCTGAGGGAAGATCCCATAAAAGTGAAGCAAAGTGGTGGAAAATATTGAACACTGAAAACAGCTTTAAAAAAGATTAAAATATGAATTAATTTCAGCTATTCTCCATACTTATCCTTTTGACATATAATTAACTGAGAACAGAAAAGCACCTTCCAAAAGCTGAAGCAGTATAGATTGGTGTTATTGATTCTCTTAAATATAATGAATATTTCTCAGTACCTACTAAATTTTCAAGACACAGTGGAGAAAACTTGGATGAAAATTTTATATGATTTCTTTAAAATTCTTATGCATTATTCATGGTAGTTATTTGATTAATAAAAATATGTTTTAAATTGTTTATTTCCAATATACAAAATATTTAATTTTATCCTAAAAGATTTAGTATTTCTATATCTTAACAAAAAAAATAATTTTTAAGAACATATGCTCTTCTATTAAGTACATAGGCTTAATTGTAATGTCTAATGAATAAATGGAGTTCTTTATTTCTGAGTTTTAAAATTTGATTCTTACTCTTAAAATACAAGCATCAAAATATATTCACTGAATTATATGTATTTTTGTCATACTTCTTGCTTCATAAATACCAACATTTTAGCAACATTTTACCTTCTCACTAAGTAGGAAATGAGTAATAGGATATTGAATTATCTTAAAGCTTATTATACGATGGATGTAGTAATTATACTAGATCTATAATTTAATCCTGAATAATTTTAATAATGTATTTTGCAAGATGTAGTCTATTTTTGTGTGTTTTTTAAATTCCCTGGATTGCCTTATAATATGCTTACTGCAATAGAAAAATACAATCAGACTTCTTCTGATGGGAAATAGGTCTTCTATGGCTGTTGTGTAAGAAATAAAATTCATTCTTCCTAAGTTATAGGCAGTGAATTCCCATAACTTCAATAAACAAAATCTGTAACACCAGGGATTTGATAAAGCTGTTTAAATCTTGTGACTAAATAAAAGTATTTTATAAAAAATATCTAATGCAATTGTAAAAGTTACAGTACAATATTTTTATTTTTCTCAATGCTTTCAGAAGTTTAACAAGATGTCTTTAAATTAAGTAATAAATATAATTAATAATAATTTTCTAAATTGGTATAAATACTATATTTTCTGAAATATAGAACATGATTGAATTAAATGTCTAATTTGTAATTTTTTCTGCAATGCAAGCATTTTTCAATATTCCACATTTCATAAGGTTACAGAAGGATCCAGTTAAATTTTCAGCTGTTACATCATTTTAAAAGTCAACTTGATGGAGTTTAAATAATCAAGTGACATTATTTTTTGTTGTTTTTAATCCTCATCAGAGGATATTTTTCCCCATTAATTTTTAGAGAGAGTGGAAGGGAGTGGGGCGTGGTGGTGGAAATACTGAGGTGAGTGACATACATCAATTGGCTGCTTCCTGCACATGCACCAGTGGGATCAATTCTACAGCCCAGATATGTGCCCTTGACTGGGAATTAAACCCACAAACCTTTGGTGCGCCGGCTGATGTTCTTGGGGCTTAATCACAACAAACAACAACAGCCTGTAATTATTGGAATCATGAGGCTAGGTCAGTGGTCCACAAACTCATTAGTCAATAGAGCAGCAAACCGCGGCTTGAGAGCCACAGTTTGCTGACCACTGCTCTAACCACTGAGAACACTGGCCAAGGCTAAAGTAACATTGCTTTTTTATTTTTAATTAAAATTTTATTGTTTAAAGTATTACATACGTCCCCCTTTTCCCACCATTGACTCCTTCTAGTCTACCCCTATCCCCTGCCACAGGCCTTCACCACCCTATTCCCTGTGTCCATGGTTATGCATATATGCATACAAGTTCTTTGGTTGAGTGACATTGCTTTCTAAAAGAAAAATAATGTCCATACATATGCTAATGTGAACATAGTTTCTCAGTGCTTACCTTTATAGAACTAGAGAATGAATTAAAAAAAAAATCAATAGTGATCCTCATTTCATTTTAAAAATAAGCCATTTTTATCCATAGATACATGAACTAATTGAGGGAAAAAAGCCAATTAATCTTATTGGAGAACTCTTGCACTAAAATTGATTCTTATATATTAAGTTACTTATTTAAATTTATATTATATAAATGCTGTGATCAAATATTTACAAATAATAATTGTAATGATGACTCATTTCAGAAAAAAATGTGGTCACATTAAGACTTAAGGTCACAGAAAATTAAACTCATTTTAATATTTTACATGTATATCTTGTTGCAGTGTGATATAATTAATGCAAGATTTTCAACATTACATTTAGGAAGAAAGTAGAGCAAAAATGTGACCCCCTCCCTTTAAATAAAATAAAGGAATGATAAAAATTTCTGATTATTAAACTGAAGCTTATGTATTTTTTTAAAGGATGATCAAGTATTGCATTATTACTGATATGTAATTTATGAGATGAGACCGGGGGCCATGGAAGTGGCAGCCTGGGGAGAGCCAAAACCATGGGGAAGAGGCAGTCACCCTCAGAGATCCTCCCAAAATCACACAAAAATGGGTGGAGTGATGCCCCGGCCCCGGCTGCTTTCCATTGGCTGAATCTCGCTAGCACAAAGTTAGCTGGCAAATGAGTTTGGAAAACATAGTTTGCAGGAGAAGGTCATCAAATAGATCAAGAGCCAACAAGCAAATGATGACATTACATAAGCCAAAAAGTTCAAAGACATCAGACCAAAGCCAAACCTTCCAATATGGAAGATGAAGAATTAACTCCTTTCTTTGTGCCATTTTCAGCACTTTCCATTTTTCTCCTCATCCCTATATAGTTATGTCTTAATTATATGAATGGACAATGCTAACATTACATATGTTCAGTAAATAAATGTCTTATAGTTGAGCCACACAGTATATTGTACTCCTTTCCTTCCAGAACACATTTGTTGTTGTCTGTGTACCTAATATTAAAAACAAAAAAATGAAATATACACAATAGTATAATAAGCCTCTAGGTACCCAGCACTCAGTTATAATCATTGTGATCTAATGATGATTACTTTATCTACATTCCATTTTGCATTAAATTGTTTGCGGAGAGAGGAGCAGGAGGGAACAGATTCCAGATTGTATTGTCCTTTTTCTGTTTGCTAATTAAAAAAAAATATATCATTACACCAAGTTCTTCAGTTCTGGAAAATAATTCCATTTTTGAATTATTCAAACTCTTTACCAGTTGGTTAAATCCATTCTCAAGACATGCAAACATATAGGGTATCCTATCAGTTGCATCCTGAAAAAGGCTTTTCTGGGACTTTCTCACCTGTTCCAATCTGGGCAAGTTTCTCACTATGCCTGATATGCACCCATTATTCTGGGATCTCCCTTCATTTTATACTCACCCCTGATTTTTCCATCTCAAGCCTTCCTTCATGTATGTGTGTACGCATGTGTGTATGTATATGTGGGTATGTTTGTGTTTGATTTTTCAATTCATTTAGTAGGGGTCACTTCTGAGATGCAGGCAAGGTAAACTTTTTGAGACATCACATGTCATGTCTGAAAATGTCCTCCTTTTACCCTCATCCTCAACTAATAAATAAAAAGTTTGTGCATAGAATCCCAGGTTGAAAATCCTATTCTTCAGACTCTCCCAAGTGTTTGTCCACTGTCTCCTAGCTTCCAGTGTTGTGTTGAGAAGTCCCAAACCTGTTTCCATTCCTGATCCTTTGTGCCTGACCTATATTTCCCCTTGTTGGAAACTTGTAGTGTCTCCTCTTTGTTTCAAGTGTTCTGAATTTGAAAACTGATGTGCCTTACTGTGAGTTCATTTTTATTTATTGTTCTGAGCAGTCATCAGACATCTTCCACCAGGAAACACAAGTTCTTCAGTTCTGGAAAATAATCTCATTTTTGAATTATTCCTTTTATTATTTTCTCCCTTCTCTGTGACTGGTTTCTAATTTTCTTATTTGTTCTAATTTTCTAGCCCTTTTGTTCTACTATAAGGAAGATTTCCTTAATTTTATCTTTAAACACCTTTAATGTTTTATTTGTGATTGTGTTTTTAATTTCCAATTGTCCTTTTCTTGTCCTCTGTTATTTTCTATATAGTATTCTGTTCAGAAAAGACGACTCCAAATCTTTTCTTACCTCCATGAGCTTATCAATGATAGATTTCTTTTATTTTTAAAGACAGCTTTATTGAGGTTTATTACATACCATAAAATTCACCCATTTTTGAAGGATACAGTTTGATGAGTATTAATAAATTTATACAATTGTGCAACCATCACCATAATCTAGTTTTACAACAGTTTTATCACCCCTAAAAGTTCCCCCATATTCATTTATAGTCAGTCCCCTCTGGATGCATGTTTTAAATTTCTTCTTGTACCAAATTAAAATTTAAAAAATTATAGCTGATATTCAATATTATATTAGTTTCTGATATATGCATAGTGGTAAAACATTGATAACTTATGAAGTTATCCCCTGGTAAGTCTAGTACCTACTTGGCATCATACAGCTGATTACAATATCACTGACTATATTTCATGTACTATATTTTTCATCCTTGTAACTATTTTGTAACTGCCAGTTTGTACTTTTAATCTCTTTGCTTATTTTTTAGATCCTACATATAGGGATAGACAAAAGTAGGTTTATAATTGTTCACCTGGAAAAAATATAAATTAATAAATAATAATACAATAATAAACTCTGTGCTTCAGTTACTCACAACTACTTTTGCCCACTCCTGTATAAGTTGAATCAGAGAGTATTTGTCTGCCACTGTCTGTCTTATTTGACTTCCTATAATTCTCTCTAGATTCATCCATGCTGTCACAAATGGTAAGATTTCATTCTTTTTTATGGTTGAGTAATATTCCGTTGCATATATGTACTGCATCTTTTTTAGCCAATTGTCTATTGGTGGGCACTTAGGTTGCTTCCATATTTTGGCTATTGTAGATAATTTTGCAATGAACATAGGGATATATATGTCTTTTTGAATTAGTGTTTTAGACTTCTTCAGATGAATACCAATAAGCAGAATTGCTGGGTAAAAAGGTAGTTCTATTTTTATGTTTTTGAGGACCCTCCATACTGTTTTCCACAGTGGCTGCACCAATCTGCATTCCCACCAACAGTTAAGGAGAAATACCTTCTCTCCACATACATCTGTATGTCCTCTTTAAAGAACTGTCTATTCAGATCCTTTGCCCATTTTTAAATCTGATTGTTTGTGGGTGTTTGTTTTTTTGTTTGTTTGTTTGTTTTTTGGTATTAAGTTACAGAATATTAACTCCTTATTGGATATTATGATAGTTTATTTCTAAAGTTCTTCGTCTTCCTGTAGTTTCTGTTTGCTCTAATAATTTTTGTTTTTCTTTGTTTTTGTTTGTTTATTTTGGTCTATATCATTTATAGTAGGCCCACTAGAGTTATGGACCATTGAGTAATTGAAATTTGGCTAGTCCAAACTGAGATGTACTATAATTGTAAAATATACCCTGATTTTGAAAACTTGGAATGAAAGAAAGGGTATAAAAGGCCTCATTAATGTTTTACATTTCTTATAAGTTGAAATGACATTATAGATATATTGGATTAAGTAAAATATATTATTAAAATTAATTTCACCTATTTCTTTTTTACTTATTTAATGTGGCTACTGTAAAATTTAAAGTACTTGTGTGGCTTGCATCATATTTCTAACAGGCAGTCCTCTGTTAGACTTAGTTCTCAGATGTCTGACAAATCTGTATTTATTCCAGTATAATTCATTTGCCACAAAATATACCCTTTTAAGGATACAAGTCAGTAATTTTTAGAATCCTTAGAAATTAACATAACTATGAAATAACAGAACATCTACATTACCCTAGAAAGAAACACAATGTTCCTTTGCATTTACAGACAAGTGGACTTGGAATAGCTTAGGAAGGCCCCATGTTTAGGAACTTCTAGACCCTAACCTGCTCAGGAGCTTGTGGCGTTTCTGTAACATGTACACACACAGAGCTGTCCATCTTCCTTACTGTCATAGTTATCCTAAAGAAAATACCTCTCAAATTACTGTGCCTTTCCCTGCCGTTTGCTATTTTCTGATATAATTCCCCGCTGGTCTGCAGGCCAGGCTTACTTGAGGTTAGCTTTCAACTGAGAGAACAGAAACAGTTCAGTCGGAGATAGGGGGCTGCTTCCGTGTGGATTTCCTGGTCCTTTCTGATATATCCTTCATGCTGATCACATGAGTTGGCTTTGGACCTCCACTTTGCTCTGCACTTGGGCCATATATTCTCTTGGCTTCCCATGATTTTGACCTATTTGGAAAATCCTTCAGTTTTATATTTGCTTTAATTTCCAGTCTAGGTGTTGCTTTGATTATTTTCATTGGCTTGGTGGAGTGAGCCCTGAGTTTCCTTTTTGTCCAGACCAACTCTCAGCCCTGGCTACTCCAACTCCATATCCAGCCTTACTTTTCCCTGCTCTCAAAACCATTTCTTGCCAGGGCAGTGTGGCTCAGTGACTGAGCATAGACCCATGAACCAGAAGGTCACAGTTCTACTCCCAGTTAGAACACATGCCTAGTTGCTGGCTCAATCCCCAGTAGAGGGTTGCAGGAGGCAGCCCATTGATGATTCTTTATCATCATGAATGTTTCTATCTCTCTGAAATCAATAAAAACATATTTGAAAAACCACACTTCTTGTCCTCTGTACTCCCAATTCATCCAGTCACAAATTGACAAAAGGGACTAATGTAATGCTAAATGCCAGAGCACTTCCTTTCAGCATATGAAAATACTTGAATACTTTTTGCTCTTGAGTTTGGACACAGACAGGTATGTTGGGTGCTTTGGAGAAGGTGAGTGGGTAACAGACTGTATAGACTCAGAGCTGAGGAGATCACTGGCATAAGGTAAGGCATGAGCCACCCTGGTCTAGTACCTCAGGGGTGCCTAAGTGTCTAGAGTAGGAAAAGGGTCTATAATGAAACAACTAGAACCTCAGATAACTTATTGAAACATCCTACTCTTACTTCACAAACAGTGGAACATGAGGCAGTAAATAGTTTCATTAGCTGGAGATGTATCAAAGGTGAAAAGCAGATCGGGAACACCATATGGACAGCCCAACCGAGTTTTGGCAGCTTGGAGGAGCGTGGCAGGTGACATTTGGTGATGGAGATTCACTGCCAGGCAGTTACAGAGCTCCAGGTGGCAATAGCACTAAGAGTGGACATTGCAAGGGCACTAAAATAAAGACTGGGTCAGTGATTGCTTGTAAGTAGCCCCAGGAGAGTCCAGAAAGCATCCCAAGCCAAGTGCTTAGAAAACAGATCAGAGGAATGGCAAGAGTTTGGCAGGAACATAAGGACAGTGGATATACATGCAGTAGGGGAAATGACATGTGACCTCACACCCATCTTCTTTTTGGGACGCTCAGCTACACATAATAAAGGGGAAGAGGGGCTGCATGCTTGTCTCTTGGAAATTAGGAAGTTGTAATCCAGGAGGACCTATGAATAAACTGCGGTCTTAACCTGTGGTTCTTAAACCAGTATGGACTGGGGCTCTATGCACATTATCTGGAAAACAACATTGCAGAGTACCAAATGCTTCATGAGAAATGGAATATTTATGACTCATTGTGCAGCTCTTAATCACTTGACAACTGACTTTCCTATTTATAACAAATACACTTGTACATAGCTGTTTCCTTCAGATGTAAGAACACACACACACACATACACACACACACACAGTAATGCCTCATCAAAAGGAATGGAGGGTAATAAAGTAGAAAATAGTGTTAAAAACGGAAAAGACAATTGCAGTTTAGCCCCCATTTTAAAGTGTGCTGTCCATTGCAGTGCTGTTCTTACCTCCACTGTTTTGGGAGTTATTGGAAATGATAACAGTCTTGCATTTATAAACCAGCTTATTTGTAGAAATTCAAAATGCCTGTCTGTGGTTGGAGAGCGGTCTTCATTTGCCATATCAATACATGTTTCCCAAGAAATCTGTGTGGCGAACACAGTGTCCCAGTTTTTTATTGAATGAATGAACTCAAAACAACCAGCACATCTTGGGTGGTCATTATGGCCCAGAGACAGCTGTTGGCAGTGAAACTTGGCATGGGAAGGGGAGGAGAAATTCTTGTGACCAATCTCTCTCACAAATCAGAGAGAGATGTTGGTTCAAACTCTTGGAAAGAAAGGATTGAGATATTACCAAAACAAGAGGAAGAAGTTGAAGGAAAGCAGGTCAAAGAGGTCATCTTCAAGAGAAGTTAAGACCAGATGCAGGGTGAGGTATAGGCCTGGGATGCTCAGAGCAGAGTTAGGAGCCTGAGTCAGATGGAGATGCCAATGGTATTGAAGACTCCTTCACTTATCAGGTGAGTCACCGTGGGCTAGTTACTTCATCTCCCTGAATTTTTAATGGGCCTGATAATTATACCTACTTTGCAGAGATTATATAAAGATTAAATAAATTAGTATTTATAGAGTTACTAATTATTTTAATGTGGCTTAGACTTCGCCTTCAAAGAATGCTGAAGGCTGATGAAGATTGCTGAACATTGGGTTTCAGTAAACAAACCACAATTCAGCTTTACTAGCCTTATGGCTTAGCCAGCTCCATCTCTCCTGTGCCCAGCTGAGCCTTGCCCGCTATGGGTGCTCAGTAAATACTCGGCGAACTGCCTTGATTTCGTACCATGTCCTGTGATTTGACACAGACACTTGCCTCGCACAGCCCATTCTTGGCAGGTACTTTGAGATGATGGGTCTTAGTCAGCAGGTTGTGTATCCTGAAGCCAACCTCTGCATTTGGGTCAGTGCTACTAGGGATGGGCATCCTAGCTGAGTGGAACTTTCTCTCTGACATCAGTTGCTTTCCTGTCACAGTAGGTTCACAATTTGACCATCCACTTAGGGATGTCCTATCCTGAGTCTATTTTCTTAATAATTATATCAACTATAATAATATACTAGTACATTATTATTAGCAACCCAACATCTTTTTAAATAGCAAATCTGCGCTTGAAATCTATTAGTAGTGTTTCTCTCCTTAGTGGTGTAGGAAACTGTAAAAAATGTTCAATAGTTTCTGTATAATCTCACCTGGGTATGACACGGTGAGCATTTCTTAGCAACCATAACCCACTGAGGGCCCCCAGTTGGCCAGCCCTGAGCATAGGTATGCAAAGGTAAGACTATATGCTTTATGCCTCTAGCTCCTGGCATCATGCCTAGCACTTAACACAGCACTGAAAATACATGCCTGTGGAAAAGAACTGGCCAGTGCTTAAGGACTGGTGTACTGCACAGCAAATGCTGTCCTGAAATATATTTAATTATTCAACGAATGTTTATTGAGTTTCCACTAGGTGCAAGGTGGTCTTTCAGTGCTCATCTTTTATAGATGATGAAAATATAAACAAGAAAAAAAAATTAAATTCAGATAAGTACTCTGATTAAAATGCAACAAGGTAATGGGAAAGGTGCAAGATTAGTCACCACTCCAGATATTCTGAGGCAGTGATTTTTAAGCCGAGACTTGAAATGGCCAGAATGCTTCAGATATGCAATGATCTAAAGTGAAAAAGAGCTCGGTGTATTAAAGAAATAAAAAGAAGGTTCCTTTCTATTTGGGGGCTAATATAGAAGAGAAGGAGGCAGGGATCTGAGGGAATTGGGCTTTGCAAGTGGTTTGGATTTTGTATTATGTGCAATGAGACGCGCAGGGAGATGGGTTTGTGTAGGGAAGTGATGCGGCCTGCCGAGACAAATGCAGCAACTCAGACTGTCCTACCTGCAGGGGCGATCGTAGGATCAGGATGACTAGGTAGTAGGTTATTTCAGTGGTCCACCTAAAAGAAAACAATAGCTGGGACCCAGTTGCTGTGGGCAGAGAGAGAATAGACAATGAAGTAAAGAGATGTTTCGGAGTGAGAGCCAAGAAGATTTGCCGATGGGTTGGATGTTAGAAGTAAGAGAAAAGGAGGAACAGGGAGCGTAAGTAATTAGATGGTTTGGGGTGCCATCGACTGCGATGGAGGAAACTAGGGGAGAACAGGATTGGAAGGGTTAGAATTCAATAATCCTGTTTCGCGGACATTAAGTTCAACATATAATATCGCTTCACAGTTTTTCATTTCCATCCCGGTGAGCTACGTGGAAATTCACTGGAGAAGGCTTATCGGCTACATTTTTAGGGGGGAAGTAATTATTGGAGAGGCGGAGAGAAATGGCTTAGATCTCCAGGAGCACAGGCGGGAAGCTGTGAGGTCCCCTTCCTTCCAATAAGCCCCGAGGCTCCCATAGCTCTTTGTTTCCATCCATGCTATTGCAAATGGCAAGATATTTATTTATTTATTTATTTATTTATTTATTTATTTATTTATTTTACCACAGTGTAGTATTCCATTGTGTAGATGTACCACAGCTGTTGAATGCACTCATCTGCTGATGGGCACTTTAGGCTATTTCCAAATCTTAGCTATTGTGAATTGTGCCGCTATGAACCTAGGGGTGGCATATGTTCTTTCCGATTGATGCTTCTTCTTTTCTACTTTTAACTGGGTCTTCTGATTCCTTTGGGTCTATTGCTTCTATCCTGCTTAGTTGGATTCTATGGTTAACAACTACTTTTCAGCAGCAGGGAGCCTCCTCTTCCTGTTGGTTACTCCTGAGTTGAGGGAGAAAGGAGCTGCCAAGCTTTATGTAAACGGAGGGGGATCTGCCTTAGAAGCCAAACGGAGTTGGTAAGTTCTGAAGGTTTTCAGGCTCCAGGCCTCGTCTTACAGCAGTCCCATTACACTCGCCTCCTGGCTCAGGTCCTGTTCTATGGGTTGGCTGAGTCTTTCAGTTAGTATATCTTGCAACTAAGGGGCTCTTCTTAGAACTGTTGAAAGTCCAGTGGCTTTTTACTTTCTCTCCGCAGATGATGTTACTACATGAGTCTTGGAGCTGTCTTGGTTTGTCTTGATAAACTCAGGAGTTTGTAGAGGTACCTTGTCACCGAGTTTTGCCGGAGAGATATTTTCTAGGGGTTTTTGATTTTGTTATCTTAGTGTAGCCCTTCTGTTTGTTTTTATGGGAAGGTGCAGGGAGATTAAAAAGCAATGCTGTTTCCACTGTCAGCTCTACTTTAAAAAAATCTACTTACTCCTTAGATAAATTCACATACAGAATTCTGAGCTTAAAGAATTCACTCCTCACACATACACAATTTGGGAGCCTTCTAATGGCATTTTTGCTCTCATCTCTGACACCAGCTAAATCTCTCTGTGATGTATTGTCCTCCCTGCTTTGCTACACTCTAAAAGGAATATCCCCAATATTACATTTGAAAGTTTGGTTTGAAACAGACTGGCTCCATTTTCCCCTTTCAGATTAAGTGAGATCAATTGGAAAATTTCAGTTTATAAATAGTTTTCAACAGTTTTTGCTAAATGGTTATGGAACTTTCCCTTTCTTGCATTTTGTAAACACAGGTTGCTACACTGCTTTAATTGCTTCTTACATCATTGTAGGATAATGTCAGTTCTCTCCAGGGCACTGTTATGCTGAGAAACAGAAATGTTACCATGGGCCACTGATAACATCAGTGGTAAGAATACTAATAATGGCATTAATAATAGCAGTAAGTATCATATACTCAGCACTTCTCTTGTGTCAAATCAGGACAGACAGAATTCTAACATGGTACCCCCCACCCCTTTCACAGATATAGAACAAATAATCCTAAATTTTGTTTGGCAATCCAAACGATGCCAAATAGCCAAAGCTATCTTAGGAAGAACAAATTGGAGACACCACACCCCCTGATTTTAACTATATTACAAAGCTATAGTAATCAAAATAGTATGGTATTGCCATAAAAACAGACACATAGATCAATGGAATAGGACAGATAGCCCAGAAATAAACCCACATGTGTGTGTGTGTGTGTGTGTGTGTGTGTGTATATATATATATATATATATATATATATATATATATAGTCATTCTATGGCAAAGGAGCTAATTCTATATAATATATAATATGCAAGTGATTATCATGATGTCACACTGTAATGACTCAGACACTTAACACTGGGGTGAGAGGAATGGGGATCAGCCAGGTACAAATGAGCTCACCAGAGGGGAATGGGGACCAGCCAGGCTGCAGTCCAGGAGAGGGACAAACCACCTGCCCCATGGTCCAGGGTGCCAGCAGCTGGGCCTGCAGCCTAGGAGAGGGACAAGCAGCCTGTCTTGTGGTCCCGGGCACCAGTGTCTGCATCTGCACCTGTTGCCAAGGAGAGAGACAAGCTGCCTGCCCCACAGTCCCAGATACCAATGGGTGTGGCTGTGGCCCATGCAAAGCCACCTGCCCATGGTCCCCAATGGCTGCAGCCGGCCCAAGTGAAGCCAGCCTAGGTCTTGGGTGCCTGCGGCTGGCAAGAGGAGGGAAGCTCAGGTCCTGGGTGCCTGTGACTGGCCAGAGGAGGGAATCCTGGGTTCCAGGTGCGGGGTGGGGCAGAGGCGGTTAGAGGCAATCAGGCTAGCAGGGGAGCAGTTAGGGGCAATCAGGCAGGCAGGTAGAGGTGGTTAGGGACTATGAGTCAGGCAGGCAGGTGAGTGGTTAGGAGCCAGTGATCCTGGATTGCGAGAGGCAGTCAGACATTCCCCAAGGGGTCCTGGATTGGAGAGGGTGCAGGCCTGGCTGAGGGACTCCCCTTTACATGTATAAATTGTGTGCTCCAGGCCTCTAGTAATAAAGGGAAAGAATGAGGGAAGGATAATCTCTTCAATAAATGCTATTGGGGAAACTGATCAACTGCATGCATAAGAATGAAATTGGACTACTATCTTATACCATACAGAAAATTAACTTAAAATTTATTAAAGACTTGAGTGTAAAATCTGAATCCATTTAGACAAAATCATAAACAGTAAGCTCTCTGACATCAGTCTTAGGAAAAAAAAATATTTTGGATTTGACACCAAAAACAAATGCAGCAAAGGGAAAAGTACATAAGTAGGACTACTTCAAACTAAAAAATAAGCTTCTGCACAGCTAAAGAAAGTATCAACAAACTGCAAAGGCAACCTACTAAATGAGAAAAAAGGTTTGCAAATCATATCTGATAAGGGATTAATATCCAAAATATATAAATAACTTATACAACTCATTAATGAACAAAAATGCACAATTTGATTTAAAAAATGGGCAGAAGATCTAAGTAGACATTTTCCAAAGAGGATATACAGATACCAACACGTACATAAAAGGTACTCAACATCACTAGTTATCAGAGAAGTGCATATGAAAACCACAAGAAAATATCACCTCACAACTATTAGAGTGAACATTATTGAAAGAATATAAAAAATAATAAGTGTTGTTGAGGCTTTAGAGAAAAATGAACTTTGTTTACTGTTGTTACAACCACCACAAAAAACAGTATGGAGATTCCTCGAAAATTAAAAATAGAACTACCATATGGTCGAGCAATTCCACTTCTGGTATTTATTCAAAGAAAACAAAAATACTACTTGAAAAAGATACCTTCACACCCACGTTCACTGCAGCATTTTTACAACAGCCAAGACAAGGGAGCAACCAAAGTAGCTATCAATGGATTAATATGGATAAAAAATGTAATATATATTCAATGGAATATAATTTATCATAAAAAAGAATCACCATTTGTGACAATATGGATGGAACTTGAGGATACAATACTAAGTGAAACCAGTCAGACAGAGGACAAATTCTACATGATTTCACTTATACCCGAATCTTTACAACAACAACCGAAAACTGAGCCCATAGGTACAGAGAACATACTGATGGTTGCCGGATGTAGGGGGTGGTGAAGGGTGAAATGGGTAAAAGGGATCAAAAGATACAAACTTTCAGCTATAAGTAAGTCATGGGGATCCAATGTACAGCAAGGTGGCTCCAGTTCATACTGACTTGCCTAGTTGAAAGTTGCTAAGAGAGCCCATTTTCATCACAAGAATAAAACATGTTGCAAGCATGCATGCATGGTGGCAGATGTTAACTAGACTTACTATGGTAGTCATTTCACAAATATAAACATATCAAATTATTATGTTGCTCACTTGAAACAAATATAACATTATGATGATTATACCTCAATTAAAAAAATTAAAAAGTTTTTAGGATGATTCTCCCAAATTCCTGGCATCTGAAAAATATACACTATGTCATCCCCTCACCTTGACTGTGAACAGGACCTCTGAACAGAACATGGTGGAATCCATCACCTCATTAGGTTACATTATTCTGCAAAAGTAAAGGGCTTTTGTGGACAGTGAAGGTCTCACTATTCACAAAGGTAGGCACAAGGGAGATTACCATGGGTCCGTGGTCAGCAAACTGCTGCTCGAGTGCCATATGCAGCTCTTTGGCCCCTTGAGTGTGGCTCTTCCACAAAATGACTTGGACGAATCTATGTTGAAGAGGTGGCATTAGAAGAAATTTAAGTTTAAAAAATTTGGCTCTCAAAAGAAAGTTCAATCGTATTGTTGATATTTGGCTCTGTTGACTAATGAGTTTGCTGACTACTGCCCTGGGTGAACCTGACGTAATCAGTTCAAAGCCCTTCACAGAAGGACGGGGCCCTTCCTGAAGAGAGAGACTCCTTCAGTGGCTTTAAAGAAGACAGTCGCCATCGTGTGAGAGAGCCCCATGGCTGTGACCTGAGTGATGCTTAAGGAAATGAGAGCATCCCCTAGCAAGAAAGCGGGGAGCACAGGCCTCCCCACAGCAGAAGGGAGGTAAATCCTGCCAACAACCAACAACCGGAGGGAGATTGGAGGTGGATCTTTCCTCAGGAGAGCCCACAATCTGGCTCGCCCCTATCTGCAGCGTGGTGACACCCTGAGTCCTGCCTTGGCAGACTCAAGAACCACTGAAGTGGTAAGATAGCATGTGTGTTTTAAATATGCAGCAATAGAAAATCAATGCACATACCTTGTACTATGCTTTTTTTTTTTTTTAAACCATAACCTTTTAAAATCTCATAACAAACCCAAGGTGATGATGGTGTAGAATCTATACATTTAGAGAGGTTAAGGAATGCACCTAGGGTCACACAGGTAGGGGGTACATCTGGGACTCACACTTAGAATTGCTTTGTTCTAGTCATTTAGCCTCTACCTTGTAGTGCTTCATTACTCCTCTAGCTTCTGCAGAAACGCACACTAGTATCTTGTAGATAGTACTACAGAGAATGCATGGAGGGTTGGCGTTTAAGGTGCTATTAGCAGGATAGCAACTCTGATGTGGAGTAAAAATGCCATATGCATCCTTTACACCTTGCCTCTTAAAATACTGATTCTTATCTGAGATAATAGAAGCTCTTAGTCAATTACCCAATACATTAAATATATGTACCTAAATATCGTATTTCTTTCTTCTGAAAATGTCCAAGGGCTCAAAGTAATAATTTTATTTAAATTTTTTTATTAAAGTTAACATCCTATAACACTCACCCATTTAAAATGTACAATTCAATGGGTTTAGTATATTCACCAAGTTGTACAACCATAATCACTATATAATTGCTACACATTTTCATCACCCCAAAAAGAAAAGGATGAGCAACCCCTCCCCATTTTCTTACAAGCTGCCCTTCTCTGCAGAGCCTGGAGCCTATTTTGCTTACTCTGGACATTTCATATCAATGGAATCATATGATATGTGGCTTTTGTGTTTGGCTTCTTGGACTGAGCACGGATATTAAGGGCTGATTCATATGTAAAGCAGTATCTCATTGTGGTTTTGATTTGCATTTTCCTAATGACTAATGATATTGCGCATCTTACTATGTGCTTCTTGGCTACTGTGTATTTTCTTTGGAGAACAATACAACACATGTCAATGTAGCTATTATTTAGACCTCGCCACATTAGCCTCATGAATGCCCCCTTTCTTTGCTGAAGTATTTAATTCAAATCTCAGTCATTATGCAACTTTATACCAATATACTTTTATCTATATCTCTAAAATGTATAGAATTTTCCACATAAATTATTCCTTTAAAGTACTTTATTTGTGAGTCTACCATAAGTGCTATGGAAAGTTAAGAAGAAACAGAAGCCTAGCCAGTGTGGCTCAGTGGTTGAGCGTTGACTTTTGAACCAGAAGGTTGCAGTTCGATGCCTGGTCAGGGCACATGCTCAGGATGCTGACCTCATCCCCAGTGTGGGGCATACAGGAGGCAGCCGATCAATGGTTCTCTCTCATTATTGATGTTTCTATCTCTCTCTCCCTCTCTCTTCCTCTCTGAAATTATTAAAATTATATTTTAAAACAGAAGAAGTAGAAACTGTAGAGCCAGTCCATTCTGAATGAGTTTAGGATAAAAATCTGAGGGGCAGGCAGATGATGCAAAATTCCAAGAAAAATATAACAACATTTTGAAAACACTGTGATGAGGGTTTATATTCACCATCAAGTCAACACATCAAAATGGAAAATGCCTGCAGGCTTTATCAACTGCTTTGTATATTTCCAAAGTTATTATCTGAAGGGAATAACCCCTGTTTTATTGCATTTTAAACCAACTCCAGCTCAGCTATAAATTTTAATGCTTTAAAAAATAAACAGTACAAAGTTCTAGATAAAACTTTATCTTTGCTAATATTTAGGCTTGAGCTCAAATTCCTACTAACTGCAGAAAGAATTTTTTTAAACACTCACACACACACACACACACACACACACACACACACACACACCCCTCTGCTGTTGACTGTTGAAACGGACAGTTAGGAGACCCAAAGATAGCAAGCTGTATTTTCCTAATGATTACAGATCCAGCCTCAAGTCATTGTCTACACACCGTGGTATGGAATGTGAGGTCTTCCTCCTTACATCTGTCATTTTGGGAAAACAAAAGAGTTAAATTCTTTGCAGTATAAACATTATCTTCTTTTATAGCTATCATTGTATAATTAAAAGAAAATGTTTGTGAGGATATTTGTTAAATATCTCTCTTCTCTGACAAATGCCCCCTAAGTCCTCACCGAAATGGAGCTCAGATACCCATGCTTATGTCACATGATCCTGTCCCTCAAATTCTGTCCCCACATTGACAATGTGTATCAGACCACCAAAGGACATCTGACATGCACTTAGAGGGAGATTTGATTCCTAGTAACTTGGATTTGGAATTCAGAGAAAACCCATTAATGTCTGCCTATGGATATAACCTAGGAAAAGTAACTGAGGGGGCTGTAGGCTGCACACCTGCTGTGTGCAAGGAGATGGTGAAAAACTGCTCAGCAAAGAGAATAACAAAGACACACAGAGAGCCGAAACAAGAAACTGAGAAAGAGACAGCTAGGTGACTCTTGATTCCCAGTTCTGGCTGCAGTTACCTGGTGCTGCCCAGCCTCTCAGTAACTTTCCAATAAGTGCATTTTCCCCCTTCAAGTAAACTTGGGTTGCTGTCAACTACATGCAACCAGAAGAACCTTGACTAGGGCAGTTTGCCTACATTTCAGGGGAAGATGGAATAATTCTGATCGTCGATTATATACAGTCTTGAGAGTCCATTTCAAACAGGCTTTTTGGAAAGTCAAGTTGTTTTTATTGCACCACTAATCTTCTCTTATTTAGATGCTGTCAATAAATCCACTAATCTCGTTCCCCTGAGACGAGCTTCTCAATGTTGTCAGCAAAACCAGTGGGAAATGAGACGTTGATCCAAACTCTTTTGCCCCATGGTCATATAAAACGGTATAAGTTCAAAACGACACCGCAAACAAGGTCTTACTGAATTAGACCAGAGTCTTTTTGAGATAAAAGGGCTTTATTAAGATGTCAAATCAACAAAGCAAGATGGATTTCGGTGGCAGAATGATGGACAGGCCTCTCGTTAAGTGAATCGGTTGCCATTTTTTTCTTGCCCACAGGGGGATGTGGATCCTCTTTTATCTGTGTGTTTGTTTACACGGGACATTTTATCCCAGTGGATGAATGCTGCCTGAGAACCCCAATCAAACCTCCAATTCTGAAGCTCGCAAGAGCTGGCAAGGACAAAAATGATTCCTGTAAGTTCCAGGGGACAGTGTTTTAGCCTGTGTTTCAGCATTAATATTACTTCATCGTTTTTAAATTCCTGCACCACTCTTTGGGGAAAAATAACTTTTTATTAAAAGACTGTTCCATTAAAAACAATCACTGGTTACAGAAATAGCCTTTCAGGCGATCCTAAGGGAAACCAGATTCTTTCTGGTCTTGCAAGATCACTCCCCAAGGCGGTGCTTGATGAAAGATCTCTCCTTCACCAATGCACAGCACTTTCTCCATCCACCCCAGGAGCATAGAGCTGGGTTCATGCCCTGGGCTGCAGCAGGCTCAAGCATGGATGAGGACATCACTTTAGTGCTGGAACAAGGCTGTTTGTTTCTTATTGAACAATAGCAGCTGACAATTATTGAACTCTCGCTATAGTCAGACATTGATATATGTTAATATCATCTAATGTATCCCTCACATCTTTATGAGCTCTAGGTAGGTTTGCGATGATCCCATTTTATCAGTGAGAAAACCAAGGCACATAAAGCTTATGTAACCTGCCAGGGATCCCTAAGTAGCAGGGCTAAGCTTTGGACCAAGGCTGTTCCTGAGCCTTGGTTAAGCATCACCATGTCATGAGGGCCTCCTTAAGTACATGCTGTTGGCTTGACATACTTTGCCTCTGTTACAAAAAAAATAAATGAAAAAAATATATAAGACAGGTTTTGCACCCATTTTACATTCTTATGGTTTAGTTTGTGATCTCTCCATGTTTTGCCACCTCTCCTAAAGGCCCCTCCTCACTCTCTAAATGCATTCCTTTCCCCTTCTCATTCTTCATACACCGGCTTTGAGGGCTACCCTGTGCAGGAGACATGGATAAGGAAGAGCAATAGCAGAGAGTAAGAAGAATTTCCCATGGTCCTTCACCCACAGGGTTTATATTGCTCCAGAGCTAGTCTGATCTAAAGATGCGTGTGAAACTCAAAAGCCCAAATGAGTAAAACACAACCTTGAACCACAGCCTCCTCCAGCATTTATAACAGCCCCAACACCATGATGGTCACTGGGATCTCTTCAGTTAAAACAATTCCAACATTATTTACTACCTAAGCAGTAAACCTGAGCCCCGTGAACAGAATGTTTTATTTTTGTCTGAGTTCTTGATCAGCGTGTCTGCCTCTCTCTTCACAGGCTGCATGGTTTTGGAGCAGCCTGATTTAAATTCTAGCTCTGCTACTCACTAACTGTGGGCCCATGGACAGGTTGCTTAAATTCTCTGTGTCTCAGTTTCCTCAGGTAAAATATGGACAAGCAAGTGTTCCTACCTCACAAGTTGTTCTAAGGATTCAATGAGGCAATCCATATAAAGAACTTAAGATAGCACCTGGTTCAGATAGTGAGTACTCAGCAAATGTTTTAGTTTTGTTTCCATCATGGCTCTTCTTAAATTAACATGTCCTTAAGATGAAGAGCATCATATAAAAGTTGTCCTATCGGTGACTTGTTCTCATACTAGAGAAGATTTCTTTTTAATTTCTTTTTTGATTAAGGTATTACATATATGTCCTTATCCCCCCATTACCTCCACACTCCATTATGCCCCCACCCCATTGTTGTCTGTGTCCATTGATTAGGCTTATATGCATACATATAAGTCCTTTGGTTGATCTCTCCACCTTACCCCCACCCTCCCCTACCTTCCCTGAGGTTTGATGTTCTGATTGATGCTTCTCTGTCTCTGGATCTGTTTTTTGTTCATCAGTTTATGTTGTTCATTATATTCCACAAATGAGTGAGATCATGTGAGTTCATCTTTTGATGAACTATGTAAATGCTAGAATTGATTCTCATTTTTGCTGTAGATGCGTTCTATAAAGCTGCCGTGGACACTGAGTTAGTGAGTGCTGAGCCATTGCTCAGAGGAGAAATACAGGGTAGCTTCATGTGAACCTCTGGTCACGTGCTTGTGAACCAATCAATACAGAGCCTTGTTTTATGTGTGTTTCTACTCAAGGACACCTTATTTAAGCTACATTGATTCAATACCATTATGTATATTGCATATAAAACATATGTGCTTATATACTACACATAGCCTTTAACTCAGGCCTGAACGAAGCTTATCTAACACACACATTTTCTCTGTGAGGCACACCTGCCCTTAAGAACACTAGCTAGCACTTTAGCACTGTGCTTGGGGCCCTTTTAAAGCATCTAATCACCAGCAAAAAGCATAGAATGCAAAAACCATGCCACTTAATAGATGGCAAAAAGGACACGTGTTTACAGTACGAGAAGCAGACATGGGAGGGCAGAGCCCCACTCTGCTCCACTTCAGCTGAGAACATACACTTTGCGTGACAATTTCCTTTGCCTCTCTATGTCTGCGAATGACCACCAAAGTGGCATGAGTATTCATCTGGGGGTTACAAATGAATTTTAGTGAGTAGGCAGATTTGCAAATATAAAACCTGCAAAAAATGAGAATTGACTGTAATTGATTCAACATTTTTGCACAGCTCAAGGCTTTGTGAATAGGGGTGAGGGTGGAGGAAGATTATAAAAGGGTTAATGGAAGCATTAGCTTGATAAAGGAAAGGCATGATGTCCCCAACTTCTGTGAAGGTTAATAATTCCCCCAAATGTATTTAAATGTATTGAATAACGCCAAAACTGTGCCCGCACTGCAGGAAGCTTCAAAGTCTTTAATACACTAATGCACATTGTGAATTTCTACAAAATATAGCATTTCCTAAATGTGACCATTAGACCCTTTGGGAAATGCTAATCTGAGGTATTTCTGACAGAATCATCTGGGATTTATTTAATCCTAGAGCTCAGAAATGTTCTATTTGAGGAGAAGAGTAATTTGTATGGTAAAGGCTTGTCATTCTAACAGCCAAATGAACATGCTCTGCCATGCTTCTCAGGGTTGGTGAGTGCATTAAGACTATTTCCAGATTTTTGACACACTGTAGTCCTCCTCCCATGTTCTATTCGATAAAATTATACCTGCATGGCCTGTGTGGACTTGCCTGGAAGAAAGGCTTCTAACAGAAAATTTGAATTTTTCTTGCTTTTCTCAGTTGTGCATTTCCAATTTTTACAATTTAATTAATTAATTAATTTATTTATTTATTTTAGAGAGAGGAAGATATAGAGATATAGATAGACAGACAGAAAGAAACATCAGTGTGATAGAAAATCAATTGGTTGCCTCCCGCATGTGCCCCAACTGAGGACGTGCCCTGACTGGGAATTAAACCCACCACCTTTCAGTGTACAAAACAACAAAGCTCCAGCCCACTGAACCACACCAGCCAGGGCTGTACAGTTCCTATTTTAATAAGAAAGCAAAACAATGTATGTCAAGAGGCAGAACCAATGCATCTCCACTTAAAGCTTTGCTAGGAGAGAAAAGATGGAGAGCGTTATGGTTGAAGATTGACAACTAAGCCTCTGCTCTATGGGCAACCACCATGGAACTAAACTACCTTAACGATAAGCAGAGAATTAGCTTTGGAAAAGAAAGATGTTTTCACTCATTTGCGGTTTATTCCTCCTGAGCACATTGTAAGACAGAGGCACACCCTATTGGTTTAGGACTTTGTTTAGAGCTTTCTCGTGTTTCTCAGAGAGAAATATCATGAGCAATTTCTTTATGAAAGTTTTCTCTATCTTAAGGCTGAATGCTGTGAAGCATGCTCTGGACATTCACTTTTTTTTGTTTTTCTCTGTGTTGGAACCAGGGAAGTGCAATGACTGGTACAAGGTTTGAGGGATGTGCAAAGGCCCTGAGGATATGAAGGAAGCTGAGAGAGCTCAGAAGCGAATGCTGGAAGCAAGGTTCCAAGAGCCGCTGGCCTGGCTCTTATCTAGTCTCTCCACTTCCTGTCTGAGAGATCTTGACCAAGTTCCCAAATCTCTTTGTGCCTTGTTTCCTCACTAGAAACGTAGGGATTTAAGTAGCACCTATTAATGAGTATTTGAGTTCAGGGGCTTAATCAAATAGTGCTTCTTTTTCTAAGGTAACAAAAAGTCAGTAAGCAATCCAGGGATGGAGTAATGGCTCTAACAGACTCACAATATTCCAGACTTTTTCTTAGTTGAACAAATATGTGGCTTTTTAGTCCTATGGTGTTGAGATGGTTTTTGCATCTACAAATATTCACAGTCCTGGCAGAATGAGGAGGGAAGAGAAAGAGATAAAGCATACATGACTTCTCTTGAATTGTTCTGCCTTATTGTTGGTGACACTGGCGCATCTCAAAACCTCTGACTCTATCTCATTGTACAGACCTGCATCACACACCCACGCAAGGGGAGCTGGAAATTTTTCTACCTTAGCTGCTACATCGCCATCCTCAAACAAAACCATGGCATTGTTTATGTGGAAGAAATGGGAAAGGGGATACTGACTAAGCAAATAGCAGAATTACCAGACATTTGTAATGATGTTGTGTGGGTCAAATGAGTTAATATATGTAAAGAATGCAGAATCTCAGAGGAATGTAGGAAATATCCAATGTTTTTATAACAAACTTAGCATGAAGTCCAGACTTCATGTGGATGCCTTTGATGGAATAAGTATAAACAACTCCCCATCTATCTCCACCTCCTACCCTGACTCCCTGGCCCTCCACCAAGTGGAAACTGCTTTTATTTATTTATTTAAAAAAATATATATTTTATTGATTTTTTTACAGAGAGGAAGAGAGAGGAATAGTTAGAAACATTGATGAGAGAGAAACATTGATCAGCTGCCTCTTGCACACCCCTACTGGGGATGTGCCCGCAACTAAGGTACATGCCCTTGACCGGAATCAAACCTGGGACCTTTCAGTCCGCAGGCCAACACTCTATCCATTGAGCCAAACTGGTTTTGGCTGGAAACTTCTTTTAAAGTATGTTCTTGTCTCCTGGTTTTCAGCTACTCACAGGTCCCTTGTTTCATAAAATGGTGACTTTTAGCCCAAGGCTCTTTCAGACAATGATAACCTGTCGTCTCTGTCTGGAGTGCTCTCTCTATCAGTGGAGTGTATCACCAGGAAAAAACACAGGGCAGGTGAATTCCAAATGGCCCCAATGCAACCCAACACTTGAACCCGGCAAAATGGCAGCTCTCAAAACCTCCGAGAAGGCTTTGGCTCTCAAACTTGAGCTGCGACTAACAAAACACTGCACAGGCACATGTTTTCTTTAGACTCTTCCATGACTATTTAGGTATGAGGCACAAGCATCTCAGAAACTGGCACCAAATATATTGCATTCTCAAAATAGTGAACACTCCAGTAGTTGCTAATGTCTGTGATTTCCTTTGGAGTAGCATTCCTCTCTTGGATGTCTTAAAGAACTCTTCTGTTCATCTCAGGGAGCTGTCAGAGGCCCTCATTACCTCTCCCCTTCCTTTTTTCTTCACCAAAAATTCATGAATTCTTGCTACTAACTCAACAACAGCATCCATGTTGGGAGACAAGCATTAATACATCATAAATCATGAACTATCTCATCCCACAAATACATCCTTGCATGCTTACTCTGTGGCTCTTTACTTTGTGAAGTGGCTGGGATGCAGTGATGTGCAAGACAGAGAAACAGGGCATGGTCTGAACTCTGAGTTGTACATGGAAGAGAGATGAATAAATACAGGACTGCAATACACTGAGGAAGGTGATATGAATGGACAGAATGCCAAGGTCAATGGCATGCTGGCTGCATTTGAGCCGAGAGCACTCGGGCCTACTATCTCCCTTTAGAAGAGGCTGATGTTTAATTGGAATGATGCT
The DNA here is from genome assembly GCF_014108245.1 of Pipistrellus kuhlii. Classification (NCBI taxonomy): domain Eukaryota; kingdom Metazoa; phylum Chordata; class Mammalia; order Chiroptera; family Vespertilionidae; genus Pipistrellus; species Pipistrellus kuhlii. The sequence goes on from NW_023425427.1 coordinate 26,505,930, forward strand.
TAAAAGTAACAGAGAAATGGAGAATGCCTTTCCTGCACTTAGGTCTGTTTGATAGAGCATAACAAAAAATGTATACTTAGGGTTATATACTTTCTTGGCTGTGTTGCTTTGAAGCTCAGGAGGTATGAGCTATAATAATTTGCCTTCAAGTTAGTCACAAGAATCTTGGCTTTTCTATCAAGTTTTGCCCTAAGACAAACACAACTTTTAGTGGAAGAAGAAAAAAAAGATATGATATGCATGCTATTATTGGATGCCTGAGGGATGTTCCAATTTTGTCTTGTCTTACAAAAAAATAAAGGAGATTTCAAAAGTATTCATCAGGGGGTAGTGGAACAACGATTGGAGAAATGCTGGGATGTTTTGTTTGTTTGTTTGTTTGTTTTGTTTTGTTTTGTTTTTAGAAAGAAGGCTGCAACTCGGGAGAATCATAGAATCATAGAATTTCCAGGCTGGAAGGGGTCTTAAAGTACCTGGCTCGCAGTGTGTAATGGGGTATGGAGAAATGATATAAAAGCCAACTGGGATTAAAGAATCCAGCACTCTGTACCTTTTAAAGCGTTCCTTTTTCACCTTGGAGGGCTCTGATGTGAATACCAATGAAGCCAAATGAGACATCTCATATATTGTTGAATACATTATTCCAAATACCATGCTCTGGTGATGGGAAAGGAAAACATACTAAACAAACCAGACCCAGCATTTAAAACTTTAGCATGGATTTAGGAATGGTCTTTAAATTCATCTTTTAGTATGTAAACTATAGCAAAATATGTTTAAAAAAGAGATTGTTTTATGCTATTATAAATGCTTATGTTAGTAGGAACCACGTACCATGTAGCATTAAAGGATATGGATGATATAATATGTAATATAAAAGACTATAGTGTAAATGAGTGTCAGGAAATACACTTTGCTACTGTGGTTTAGCTAGAATTACTATGACGACCATAACTTCTACATTTCTTAATTTTTTTTTTCAGTTTGAATTTGCAACTTAAATGTCACATTATCATAGGTTTTGGCTTTCTCTTTTCTATGTAGTTCAAAAAGAAAAGTCACACAGCCGTGCTCTCGTTAAATCCTTCTTTAATTACATGTACCTTTGAACACGTCACACTTGTTCAGGGATCAAAAGTCTTGTGGGTACCATGGCAATTAAGAAAAAAAAAGTGTGAGAGAGAAAAGAATCCAATAAAGCCTTTAAATAGAATTTTCAAAAAAATTTATAACCTTTATAATTTTCAATCAATGTACCAAATTCTCCCATTACAGTAGTAATTGACTGATAGGAAAACAACATAAGGAAACATAAATTGACCCTTAGGATGTGAAATCTATTTATATATGAAACCCACAGAAATTTCATTTCCAGATGATTAGAAAACATGAAGAGAGGAGAATCTCTTTGTAATATTGTTGCTTGGCCTAACTGTATCCTGCATTAGCTTTATGAAATGATAATTTTTCCAGGTCTAATTCACCCTGTGTTTTTCTTTGAATCTATAGAATTGAGCTGTCTTTTCTTGGTGTTCATCTGTGTCACATAAAAGTCTACAAACTATGTTTGCTTGCAACTTTTATGTTTACCCTCCCTTGCCTCAGCCACCACAGTTCTAAAATGGGGATGATAGACCATTACCTCTTCTTGGGGTAATGCCAACTATTGGCTGAGTTAATATTTGTAAAGTGCTAAAGTAGTGACTAGCATATACTAATAGTAAGAATTAGAATTAAGAAAAAATTAAGGCTTTAATATTTAGCATCTATGCAGAATAAAGGAATAGAAACAAAGGGAAAGAATAAGAGAATCAAGGATTTGATGTATGAAGAATTGCAAGGAACAGACTATATAGAAACATGGAACCATACCTAAATATAGAAACATAAAGAGCATGTGGCCACTAGGTAGTCATGACAAATAAATTAAACTGCAAAGTGTGTGTGTGTGTGTGTGTGTGTGTGTGTGTGTGTGTGTAGAGGGAGGCAGGGGGTTTACCAGCACATATTCATCTGAATATGAAAACAGCATGAAGCAAGTTAGAGAAGTTGATCTAAATCAGGACTCAAGACAAGGAGCCATTATGGGAATGGATAAAAAACTTGGAGGTACAACCTATTATGGTTGAAGAACATTACAATTACACTCAGAGACTTTCAGGTAGGGTCTTGGCACAGCCTTGGACAATGATGGAGACGCTGGGCAACAGAGAAAAAGCTAAGAGACTGTGGAAAGTACACACAACTGCAAGGACCTCAAAACATAGTCTTACAGATGCTCTCTGGAATTAGATGGGACTAGAGAAAGGAGAGCAGGCAGTAGAGGTGCTGCAATTCCATCCTGCCCTTGAGCTATAGAACAAGCCGAGGGAAGCAGCACTAATGGAGAAGAATGGAGCTCTTTAACTGCAAAGTAAGGGGATTTCCTACAAAGGTACCCTTGATGAGTGATCAGAAAGGTATCTTTCTCTTATAAATCAAAGTAACTTTATAAACCTCTTGTAGCCCTGGCTGGAGGCTCAGTTGCTTGAAGAGTCATTCCATATACCAAAAGGTGATGAATTAGATTCCTGGTCAGGGCACATTTGGGAGACAACCAATGGATCTCTCTCCCTCCCTACCTCCCTCCCCCGCTCCGTCCTTCCCTCCCTTCCTCCTTTTTTCCCTTCTTAAATATATTAATTTTTAAAAAAATAAAATCTCTTGAAGATAGAGATAAAAATGTTTGAAGACATTAAAATGGAAGATAGAAAATTCCTAAGATGGAATGATATTGAAAATACATTTTAAGGGATACTATTAAAGTGGAACTCTTGCTGAAACTGGTTTGGCTCAGTGGATAAAGCATTGGCCTGCGGACTGAAAGGTCCCAGGTTCGATTCTTGTCAAGGGCATGTACCTTGGTTGTGGGCACATCCCCAGTAGGGGGTATGCAAGAGGCAGCTGATCAATGATTCTCTCTCATTGATGTTTCTAACTCTCTATCCCTCTCTTCCTCTCTGTAAAATAATCAATAAAATATATTTTTTTAAAAAGTGGAACTCTTGGAAAAAATGTATATTCTTAAATGCTTATATCAGAAAATAAGAAAAGCTGAGAATTAATGAACTAAGTATTCAACTTAGGAAGTAAAGCAACAAAACAAACACAAAAAGCATAGAATAGAGAAGATAATAAATTTCAGAGCATAAATTAATGAAATAGAGAAGACAGAATAGAGATCAACAAAGTTAATAGATCTTTGAAAAGTATAAACTTGACTAACATCTAGCAAGAGTAATCAAAATAAAAGGGAACAGAACTTTTGAAAATAAGAAAATAATATTTAAAAATAAAACTACGCAGGTGACAGAGACTTTAAAAATATTATGAACACTTTTATAGAAATAAAAGTGTTTTATAGAAGTGTTTTATAAAGAAGTTGTTTTTATAATTTTGGCAAAATCAAACTTACAAGAAATTCTATCTAATAAAGAGGGAATATGCTAATTGACCCTTATGCCATCATAAAGATTGCAGTGCCCACAGCCAATAAGAAGGAAATATGCTAATTGACCACCCCCCACACAAAGATGTTGGCCCCAGAGCCAATAAGAAGGGAATATGCTAATTACTGCCCCACCTTCAAAGATGGTAGTACCCATAATCACAAGATGGCAGTGCCCAGTCCCCTCAGCCCTGCTGGGGTGGTAGGTACACAGCAAGGCCAGATCCACCCATAGGCAGGCCTGGCCACACTGCATACCTGCCTCCAGAGCCCCTAAGTCCCCTTACCCCCCTAGCCACCCAGGGCCACCTGAGGCTCAGGTAACCATTGCCTGCGAGGCTTGTGCTGCCAGTAGTGGCAGCAGCCGAAGTGTGATGGGGTGTTGCCTTCTCTGGATCGCTGAGTTGCCTCCCGCCCCTGAGGGCTCCCAGACTGTGAGAGGCTGGGCTGAGGGACCCCTTCCAGTACATGAATTTTCATGCACCAGACCTCTAGTAACCACGTAAGACTCAGTGAGAGCTCAAAGGAGGAAGGCAACAATTTTGAGTAGTGGCAAGAAAAGGTTTCATAATGCATGGTAGGATAACATATGAGAGCAGGGTTCTCATACAAAAATTATAAGGTCAAACGATTACAAACATATACAAATGCTTCCAGAGAAAGGTAAAAGAGGGAGAATTCCCTTTTTATGAAGTTGGCATAAATATGATCTGCTACCCAGACACAAGGACATACAAAAATGAACATTAAAAGTCAATCACACTCATGAATGTGGTTGAAATAAAAATGCTAGCAAATAGAACTCAGAAGTATATAAAAATAGCCACACATCATGACTGTTAGGAATGAATGATTAACTCAATGTTAGAAAAATTGCAAATTGCCATTTAACAGATTAAAGAAGAAAAACTGTCTGAGAACTCCAGCTTTACTCCTTGTTAATAATCACTAGAAAACTGGAAACAGAGTAACATTTTCTAAATTGAGAAAGAATAATACAAATATTTTACCACAAAGATCGGGCTTAATGATGAAAAGTTACAAAAATTCTTAAAACCAGGAACAAAAGAGAGATGCTCACTAACATTACTGTTAGTCAATATGAAGGCAACAAGAAAGAAAAAAGAAATAAAATGCATATGTATTGGAAAAGAAAAAAGTGAATATATGATTAAATCCAGATGTCATAAATTTTACCTAGAAAACCAAAACAGACTGATTAGTAGAATCAATAAGGGAGTTTAGCAAAGGTAATAAATAATAGATCAATGTGTAAAAAATTTAATAACATTTCTAACTTTTAACAGATTAAAAATGAACTAAAGAAGGTACAGCATCAAAGAAGAACAAAAATACAAAATACTTAGGAAGAAACTTAATAAAAATATTTACCAAAACTAGAAAGTAAAAAATACTAAATGCTATTTTTAAAATACATAAATTGAGAGGAATACCATATTAATGCATATAAAAACTCAATTATCTCAAATTCAGTATAGCGAGTTAATGTAATTCCAATCATAATTTAAGAGGATTTTTCTTGGAACATCACAATATGATTTTATAATTTATGCAAATCTCATTTGAATAGCCAAATTAATTTTGAGGAAGAACTAGAAAGAGAAACTAGTCCTATTAGGTTATCAAGACTTTATTATAAAGTCATTATACTTTATTTAGTGTCATATTGGTTCAAGGATAGACAAATACATCATTTAGGTATGACAAAAAAAAGTCTAGAAAAAGAGCTGGTAGTAGGCAAAATATTATTTAACAAAGTGTACTGAGAAAATTGATTGTCCATAAAGAGAAAAACAAAACAAACAAGCAAAGAAAAAAGGAATTGAATCTCTAACACACATCATGTCCAAAAATTAATTCTATATGGCATAAGGATTTTAATGTGAAAGCTAAATTTTATATCTTCTATTATAGAAGCAAATATATGAGTGTATATTTGTGACTTTGGTATAAGGAAGGATTTCTTAAAGTTTAACAAGACCTTTAAAATGGAAAAGCATGAATCAATAAATCCAAGTAATACAATAAAAAATAGACGTGTGTGTGTGTGTGTGTGTGTGTGTGCGTGTGTATAGATATAAAACCAGAAGCAAAATCATTAATTAGAATAAATGTGAAAGAAATGTTTAACCTCAATAGTGTTCAAATATTTAAAACAAAATTATAACACAGTATCATTTCACACCTACCACTTCAGTAAAATTTATTAAGTCTAATAATCTCCTGTGTTTGGAAGATGGTTAGTGTCAAAACTCTCACTACAACCACCTACAATTGGGTTATGGAACATGAGTCCTAAAAATTGAAATAAAACTAGTAAATGTGTATATTTATATCCTAAAGAACACTTGCACATTTGTTTCAGTAGATGTGAACAGAAAATTTATAATAACAAAAATGACTGACAACAAATATTTATAAAGTAGAACAATGCTTTAGTATATCATACAATTGAATACTTATCATAATAAGAAATAATGAAATGGAATCATTTAGAATGACAAAATTAGGAACTTTGTGGAGCCTCTCCCCCATAAAACAACAATTTAACTAGTAAAAAGTGTAAGACAAAACTTTTAAGACTCTGGCAACTGTTTTTATACAAACAGAAAATGAGAAAACATTCATTCAAGAAAATTGACTAAATCACAGTAAGAATCCAGCAACATATAAAAAGGATCATACATCACCTCATGACATTCATGCAGGAATGTAAGGTTGGTTACATGTACAAGAATCAATTAATATCATATACCACATTAATAGAATAAAGGGGGAAAATATAGATGCAACTGAGAAAAATCAACTAGGAATAGAAAAGAATGACCTTAACCTAATAAAGATCTTAAGGATCATATGCAAAAAACTCATAAATAACATCATACTTAAAGGTGAAAAACTGAATGCTTTCCCCCTAAGATCTGGTATTATTATTCAACATTGTATTGGAAGTTCTAGTCAGTCTAAAATTTAATATTCTTAATTCCCAAACTGAGCTATAGATTCAATGCAATTCCTACCAAACTCCCAGATAGCTTTTTTGTTGTTGTTGCAGAAATTGAAAGGCTGATCCTAAAATTCATATAGAAATATAAGAGAATGAGAATAGCCAAAACAATATAAAAAAAAACAACACACCAACAAAGCAAAGTTGAAGAACTCACACTTTCCAATTTCAGAACTGAACCACCCAGCAACAGTAATCAGGACAGTGTGGTACTGGCATAAGGATAGATACTATATAGTAGATTAATAAAATAGAATTCAGAGTCCAGAAATAAACTCTCACTTTTGTGGTTGAATTTTTTTTACAAGGGTACCGAGACAATTCAAGAGGGGAAAGAATAGTCATTTCAACAAATAATATTGGGACAAGTGAATATCTATGTGCAAAAGACTAAAGTTGGATCTCTAACACCATATAAAAAATCAACTCAAAATAGATCAAAGACCTAAACCTAAATGTAAAAGTTAAAACTATAATCACTTAGGACAAATTATAGGAATAAATCTTTGTGACTTTGAGTTGGGCATGATTTTGTAGATACAACATTTACAGCACAAGCATCAAAATTAAACACACACACACACACACACACAAATACACAATTTTCCATCAAAATTAAATAAATTTGATGATACCATGAAGAAAGTAAAAAAATAAAAATAAAAATAAAAGAAATACAGAATGGAAGAAAATATATGCAAACCATATATCTGATAAGGAACTTGTATACAAAATATAAAAGAAACAATTACAAATTAATAATAAATTCACAAATAACCCAGTTTGAAAATGAGCAATAATTTGAATAGACATTATTCCCAAGAAGATACACAAATGGCTAATAAGCATTGGAAAATATATTCTGTATAATGTCATCATAGAAAATGTGAACCAAAACTACAATGAGACACCATTTCACACTCTCTAGGATAGATTTTTTTTTAAAATCTTTATTGTTGAAAGTATTACCTATGCCACCCCCCCTCCCCCATTACCTCTTCTGGCCACCGCCATGCCCTACCCCCACCCCTGGCCTTCATCATCCTATTGTCTGTGTCTATAGGTTATGCTTATATGCATGCAAGTTCTTTGGTTGATCTCTTCCCACTCCCCCACCCTCCCCCACCTTCATTCTGAGGTTTAAAAGTCTATTCCATGCTTATATGTCTCTGGATCTATTCTGTTCATAGGTTTATTTTGCTTATTAGATTTCACATGTGAGTGAGATCATGTAATATTTGTCTTTCTCTGACTGGCTTATTTCACATAGCAGTTTGGATATGTGAGCTATGGAAATGAGAGTCTAGACTTCAGGGGAAGGTTCTGAATGGGAAAAACAAATTTGGGGATTCATCAATACCTAGAGAGCATTTAAAGTTAAGATACCAGACTCATGTGCTACTGGGAGTGAATGTAAATGCATAAATATCAATACAATAGATCAGAAGAGTGAACTCTGCAGCAATTCCATGTTCTAAGCCTGGGAGGGGAGCAAGGACCAGGAGGAGACTAAGAAGAAGCCAATGCTGTAGCAGGAGAACCAAGAAGAGAGGAATCCAGTAGCCAAGTGAAACTGTTTAGAAGGAAGGAGTGACAACTAGATTAATGCTGCTGATAGGTGAAGTATGATAAAAACTAGGAAGTGACAATCAAATTTAGCCACACGGGGGTCACTGTACACCTGTACATGAGCTGTCAACATGAAGTGCTGACAAAAGCCTGATAAAAATTGTATTCTAGAGAGAATTGGAAAAAGGACTTGAAGATAACAATTGCAAGCAATTCTTTCACAGTGTTTTTGCTATAAAGGAGAACATAGTCCCCCTCAGCTATACCAGGAATTATAGCGGAGGGGGGAATATGATTCAAAAAAAGCTTTTATGCTTATTTTTTAAAGTGAGAGGCATTATAGTTAGTTTGGATACTGATGAGAATATCCAGAAGAGAGAGAGAGAGAGAGAGAGAGAGAGAGAGAGAGAGAGAGAGAGAGAGAGAGAGAGAGAGAAATTGATGATGCAGGAGATATGAGAAATAATTGCTGTCTGGGATTGGAATTCACTCCACATTCAAACATAAAAACAGAAGTAGACTATTTGGGTAGAGATACAGATGGGCTGGGAGATGTGTTAGGGGAAGCATTATAGAAATTCCATGTTCAGTACTTGTATTTTCTCAGTGCAACGGGAATAAAATCTTCGGCAGATAATAAAGCGTAAGGGGTTGTTGAGAGTTAGAGGAATCAGGAGAGAGAGAGTTAATGGATCAGAAACACAGTAAGATTGCTAAAGGAAAAAGCCCTCTGGAGGTTGGTGGATATGAAGCTAAAGTGAGACAGGCCACTATGGTTGTGTGTTTTTCACCAGCCACATTTAGTCACCTGAGTGCTGGTGGGAATAGGCTGAAAACAGAATTTAATCAGCTTTGGTATTTTATATGATTAGTAAAATGGAGAGAGAGAGAGGCAAGAGAAGCAGAGATATACATCCAGGTAAATTTGTGCAATTGTTGGAACATATATTGAGGAGGTGAGCTGTGAAGAGAGAAAATGCCAGTTGGTAGCTGGGACAGTTGATGTCAAATTTTTAGAATAGATACAGTTATTTGGTAATGGTAGGTTCTAGAGTTTGAAAGTAGATGCCAGAGGAGAAACTACTTAGAAGTCGAGGCCAAAGAACTGAGAACATTGGCTATTGGAATGATCACCAATGTCTATACTGTCCAAAATGATAGCCACCAACGTGTAATTTGCAATTTTTAGAGTTCTTAGTTTTGCTTGATCTCAATTGATTCTTTTTCTAATATGGGTAAGTGGTTAGTATATTTTCTAGACTTTTTAATATCTGAGACTGTCTTTCTGTTGCCTTTAGATAAGAATGGAATTTTCCTATTATATAATTTTTGGACCATAGCATTTCTCCAGGTATTGTTCCATTATTTTATGGAACATATGTTACAGAAAAGATGTTTATGGTAAATTGATCATTTCTTTGTTAGAAATGTCTTCTTTTACTTGGCCTGAGTACCAGTAAAATATTTTGTTTCTGTCCTTGTACCTCAACAATTTTCTTCCAATCTTTATCTAGAAATAGGTCTCTTAATTAGATTTGCTTGGAGTGGGCTTGTTCAATTCATAGCTCTTCTCTCAACACAGGAAAGATTCCTTTCTGCTATCACATTTATTATCTAGGCCCTAGTTTTTCATTTTTATGTTTTGTATCTTTTTATTTTCATTTTTCACAGAAAAGTATGAAAATTTGCTTTAACAGCACCAGATCTGGTTTTCGCTGAATCAACTGTATATTTTTATTCTAATTCCACATTAAAGATGTCACTATGTAATATTGAACACAAAATAAAATATCTGATGATTAAATACACTATTGAGCATAAAAAATACTCATAATTTAACATCCATTTTAAGAACTGAATACTCCTGATACTTTTGAAGGAATTCTTATTCCCAGTCCCATCCTCCCAACAGAGCTTACAACAGCCTGAACTTTGTGTTTACCATCCCCCTGAATTTTTAACTTTAATTTTAGGATGGTTTTAAATTTATGGAAAATTTGTGGAGGTATTATAAAGAGTTTCCATATAGCCTCTTGCTATTTTACTTCACATGCTGCAATTTGAGTTATCTTGCAATTCTTCTGAATATATTTTATCTCAGTTTTGCCTGTCTTTTGTTTATATGTTGCTTTTACCACAGTCCACCTCTTATATTTTATAGAGGATGCTGGACAGTTTGCCAAAGTTGCCATCTGTGTCCTTCAGCAAATCACGTTTGCAGTAGGCTTTTCTTCTGAGCCTTCTCTGTCTGGTGATTTTTAAAAACATGGTGATGGTGATGATACCCTGTTTTCTTTTAAACCTTACCCTTTAGAGCTTTTCCTTTGTGCTTTAATATTATTGGCAATTAGTGAACTAAGGATTTCTTCCCTTAGTCAATTGGGAAAACTACTGAGCACTATTAGTGTCCATAATAAATGCTCGCAAACTGGGGAGTTTAAAACAGCAGAAATAAGTGCTCTCAGTCTGAAGGTCACACATTTCTGAAATCAGTACCATAAGGCTGAATCAAGGTGTTGGCAGGGCTGTGCTCCCTCTGGAGGCTCCAAAAGAGAATTGGTCTCTCCTTGCCTTTCCCACATTCTGGTGATTGTTGACATTCTTTGCCTTGTGCTTGCATCATGCCAACCTCTGCTTCAGTCTGCACATTTCCTTTTCCTCTGTGTGTGTGAGCCCTCCCTCTGCCTCCCTCTGATAAGGATATGTGTGATTGCATTTGTGATTTGCCGGATAATCTCTCCATCACAAGATCCTTAGCTTAATCAGATCTGCAAAGATCCCTTTTCCTCTTAAAAGGTAAAAGTTACAGGTTCCAGAAAATAAGATGTGATATCTTTGGGGTGGGTGTGGAGGGCATCATTCTATCTTTCACAGGCACCATCTACTATGACCCAGAAGTCTACACCCCTCCCACACATACTTTTTTTTCCTACTAAAAGGCATATAAATAATGTTGATAGCAGCTTGACCTGCAGTTAGAAACTGGAACAATCCAAACATCCATTAACAGTGGAGTAGATTAATAAACTGTGATATAGTCAAAGGAACCCTTTACAACAATGACAATGAAAGCAATGAAACTACATACAACAACATGGATGACCTTGCACGTATTAGAAAAGCAGGTATAAAAGAGTAAGCCTTGAAGAGTTCACTTATATGAAATTAAAAATAGGCCAAATTAATCTGTGGCATTAGAAGTCAGGATAATGGTTACTTGGAAGGGGCAGAGATGAGAAGAGGGCGGAAGAGGGCCCTGGCTGCTGGTGAGATTTTTTTCATCTGGGTGATGGTTACTTACTTCAGCTCACTTGGTGAGAATGAATTGAGTCATCCAGTCGTGATTTGTGAACATTAAAAAAAAAAAAAAAAAAAAAAAAAAGGATAATTGACAGAGGAAGCTAACAGTTTCCACAGGGCCATGCCCACCCTTTGGGGCGATGGCTAGACAGTTGAAGCCAGAAGGGGAAGGGGTTTCAATTTTAGGTTGAGGTGAGGGTTTCAGAAGTTTGAGATGATCAGAGCCTCAGAGTAGTTAGGCAAGATGAACATTTAGAGAAGTGTCAAATCCCTTCAAATTCTTTGAGAAAAATGCATTAATAAACCAATCTTTTGATACATAGATGGACAGATGAATCAATAGATAAAATAGAGGTTTGATCTGAATTCAGGGAGTTGTGTCAGTTAATACAAGTCATTCACTATCAAGAACTATGCTGTCGAATATGGTAGCCATTAGCCACATGTGGCTACTGACCACTTGAAATGTGGCCAGTCCAAATTGAGATGTTCTATATAAAAACATAGTACAAAATTTGAATAATTTATGTTGATTATATGTCAACATAACCTTTGGATATCTGAGTTAAATAAAGTCTATTATTAAAGTAAATTCCACCCATTTTTACTTTTAAAAATATATCTACTAGAAATTTTTAATTACATAGTGACTAGCTTTTGGGACTTGCATTCTCTTTTTATTGAACAGCAGTGATCTAGCCCAGAGGTTTTCAATGAGTGTGCTGCAAGAAGTTTTTAAATATGCAATATCTGACTATTTATCAGGAGCACTAACTTCTTTTCCCTTAGATTGTAAAAAATGTCAACAGCCAACACAACAATAGCTGTCCAGTGTGAATGAATCAAAATTATAACCATTCTTCTTGTCACATCAGCAAAAATATTTTTTGGTGTGTTGCAGAATTTTAGTAATTAGTTTGTGTGCCATGAGATGAAACAGGTTAAAAGTGGCTATTCTAGACCATGATAAACCTGATAAGCAGTTAAAAGACATGTGAGCAATAGCACTTATTTTTTTCATACATGTAGAACTTTGACCAGGCTTGCTCAAGTTTGTCCTCATGATAGGAAGACTGGGGTTAATAGAATTAATAGTAAGCTATTATAACTGAGCTATCATTATAACTTAACTATATTATAACTGGACCATGGTTTCTGAGTTTTTAAGTCTATATAAAACCTAGGTGGTCTAAACAATGAGTTCAAATCTAAGGCATCAGCTGGTACTTCATAATCTCTTAACAGACCCCCTGTGTAGTATGCTGTAAGCAGCTTTTTGGGAGAAGGTGGTATGACTCAGAGGGCAGGATTAGTCACTGTCATTTCGAATCCTGGATTCTAGCAGGGAGTCTATTACTTATAGGCTTGGTGGCCTCAGTCCAATAATAATGTCTCTGGGCCTGTTTCACAGCTATATATTGGACTTATTAATATCTACCTCATAGGACAGTGTTGAATTTGAAATAATACAAAGCATGCAGTACATAACATATATACTCAAAATGTGGTAATTAATATTCTTGAGTTCATTAAAAAATATGAAGGAAACACCATGAACATTTTATAGACCTTGATGAGAAAAATTCTAAAGGATTTTCTTTGTAGGATCTTTTCTTTAGACCAATCTTATAAACCTTTGGTTTCTCTAGCAAATAATGAGGATAAGTTCACACACAGGCAAAGCCAGGCCAGAGGATGTCTTCCTTTTCTCACTGTGTACATGTAGCTCCCAGGAATTAATGCCTGGATCACAAATAATTACCCTGCACTTAAACCACTCAGCAACGGCAATCCACCGCTCCTATTCCCAGATGTGGGCAGGCTACCCCATCAATCACTCCCACAGTCACCCATCAGCGTGTCATAGCCGTGTCAGAGATCTGTTTTGGCAGGCTCGCTGCAGGGTACACGCAATCAGCAGAGACACCACACTTAGCGGTGATTGATGCCAGTCTTTTGACAATTTCTCCTGCCAGACCGCTCCATCATTCCATGGCAATGTTTTCCCGAGTGCTAAATAATTTCTCTGAATTATCACAGCCCCTTTCTAGGCTGAATTGCAAAGATGTCTTTTTTGTCACAGCTGCATTTGGAAGGATTTTTATCTTTTATGACCCACCCACCCCCCGTTCCCCCCCCCCTTTTTTTTTTAAACCTGATGATTCTTTTCATGTCCCTATCATTTTCCTCATTTATCACAGCAGGGGGGGAAAAAAACTTTGGAGGAAAAATAAAAGGGATTTTATAATCAGTCTAGTTAGGCAGATGTCTGATATCCCTTTTGAACTCATTTGGCTGGCAGAGTGACCTTGAAAATATAATTATGACTATGCCTTTGTTTATTACAGCTAGGCCTTTGTTATCACTGTCTCTTCTATTAGATATTATTTCTCAGGATTTGAGCTATCAGACAGATCCAAATGAGTGTCCCTTAGAATCTGGCATTTGAGGTTGGCCATAGACGCCTTCCCAGTGTGCACTGTGTGAGATAGCCTCATCCCTCCCTTTCCCTCCTCTCCCCTCTCCCCCCATCCCACCCCACCAAGCCCCAGATCTAACCCAGACACAAAGCTGTCAGGGAACCATCAGTAGATAACAAGTTCAGATGGCCCCAGAACCTCCTGTTACAAGGAGATACCTGCATCTGAGAGCTGGAGGTATGCCAGATAAAACACTTGACCTTATGGAAAATTGAACACCACCTTATTATTTTTATCAAGTCAGAATGAAGACTTTTATGACATAACTAGAGGTCCAGCACATGATGAAATCGTGTGTGTGTGTGTGTGTGTGTGTGTGTGTGTGTGTGTAGGGTCCCCTAGGCCTAGCCTGCCATCAGGGCCCTGCAACACCTTGCACACTCCATGGACCCTGCCAGTGCCCCGCCCACAACACCTTGCATACAGATTTTGTCATCAAATAAAACACGATAATTTCAAGAGAAACATCAAAAGTGCTTTATTCATCCGAAACCGGTTTGGCTCAATGGATAGAGCGTCGGCTTGGGGACTGAAGGGTCCCGGGTTCGATTCTGGTCAAGAGCATGTACCTTGGTGGCAAAGTAATTAAAACTTCCCGCAAGTGCTCTTTTTTTTTTGGCACAAAATTCTACATTTTTAAGCGTAAAAATATCTATGATGTGAACACCTTCAGAAAATTTGACATATGAAGTTTTGAAGCTTGTTGTCAATACAACAAAATAGCATCCATATCAAAGCGGATATATATCAACATATGTGTTACCCCATCTATTGAAAAAAAAAAATCCACATTATTAACCAGTATACCTAGTATATGGTAGATTGGTGACTCTCAGAGGGAAGGTGGGGTGGGTGGGAGACTTAACCAGGAAATTTATATGCGTGTATACATAGCTCAAAGACACAGACAATAGTGTGGGAAAGGCCTGGGAGGGGCAGGTGTGGGGTGGAAGAGGTCAATAGGGAAAAAAAAGATAAAGATATCTTTCAAAAATAAACATCAATTTTAAAAATAAAACAAAATAGAGGAATAAAATATTGTCTTTTATACAAAAAAAAGAGAAAGAAAGAGGAAGGAAGGAAGGAAGGAAGGAAGGAAGGAAGGAAGGAGGGAAGGAAGGAAGGAAGGAAGGAAGGAAAAAAGGAAGGAAGGAAGGAAGGAAAAAAGGAAGGAAAGAAGGTCCTTTGAGGAAAGCTTCAGAGTTCTGGGTCCTTAGGAATAGCTTCTCCTTTGCACAACACTCAGAGTTCCTGCCTGGGGGCATGAGTAACACTGCCTTAGGAACAGGGCTCTGGCAGTGATGTAGTCTCTGGTACTTCAGCCTATCTCCTATGACACGGGACCTCCAGAAGTGGCCTCCTGTGCCTGGGGCAGAGCTTCTGCCCGGAGTGGGGACTGGGTGGAGAAAGGAAGCTGCACATTTTTCTCTCTCCTTAAATGCTTGGTCTCCAGGGACTAACTTACAAAAAGAAAAGCTAGTTTATCATTAAATATTTAATAGAGGAAAGACAACAAAGAAAGTCCTCTTTTAATCACATTGCACGCTCCAGATATCTTCCACCGAGAGAACAGCTACATTTAAACCACAGACAAGGAAACAAGGGATTTATCCATTCTCCCCCACAGTAAGCATCTACTCTGCACATGGCATTGCACATGGCTCTGGGGCCACAGGAAGGAAAGAACCTTGTTCTCTGCAAGCAGCGCAACACTGTCTCTGAGGAAACATGGAACATCCTCCAGTATCAGGCAGAATAAAACAAACAGCAAGTAGAAAGTGAAATATAGTGGCAACCATACTTTGGTAAAAACTGCTGTTTGAATTTTAACCCTTTTGTCTGGCTCCTGCACCTGATTAAACACAGGATATTTACCTTAGCTTTCAGGTGGAGACCTGGAGGCTAAGGCAATTTTCCCTTGCCTGGGACCCGGACCACAGGAGATTGATTCCCGCTGACTCAGTAACCTTCAGAGATAGAAACTGTAGATAACCTTCAGAGATAGAAACTGTAGATAACCTCTGAGCTCTGCTTCTGTGTTATTGGCTATCACAAGATAGGGCCACATTCCAACGTCCAGCAGGGTGTGACTGGGATGTGACTGGGGTCGACCCTGCAGGCTGACCCCAGTCTTTAGAATTTAGTCTTTAGGATTTAGAATTTAGAACAAAGGAAAGTTCCTGTGGTTTGAGCCTTTAAAAGGACTGGCTACACCTGAAACAGTTCAGGTCGGTCGTGTGGAGTCCACCTGCTTGTGGTGCTCTTGTGGCCATCCTGGCCAGTTTTTTTTTTTTTTCAATAAATCCTTGCCTGCTTTTTTTTAATCAATCATCAGCCTCCGGTGCTCTTTTTTTGAACCCAGGGTTCAACTCCACAACAGAAAGCACATGCAAAATACTATGGGCATCCCAAAGTAATGGTGATGGTGATGATGATGATGCTAGGGGTAACGACTAAGGATAGTGATAAAATATTCATAATATGATATGTGAGATGGAAGGCAGTTCAGGCCAAGGAGATGGACAAGATATAAAGAACAATCTAAGCAAAATCAAAGGGGCACCGGTAAAGAAATGGAGGAAGGGCAGTAAACATTACATCTAGTTTTTAAAACATTTGAAATGCCACCACAGGCAAACCGAACATTGGGAGATGAAGTAAAGGGATGGATTCCCCGGCCTGGGTCTCACTCTGCTCTACTGGGCTGCGTTAATTAACATTTGCTTTTTATTCATGCTGCAGGCCATTTTATTTTTATTTGTGATCCTATAACCCATTTCACAATTCCTTTTCTTTCTCCCTTAAACAGAAGAGAAATGCAATCACAGCTGAACAATAGGCTGGATATGAAACAAAAGCTTGAAATGTGGACGAGGGGGAAAATCTATCTTGTCAGCACATGGGCAAAACCGAATAAAAGTGGCCAGAGAGTGACAGGTAGAAAACTTGGCGGGTAAATGAAAGACATAAAACATCAGATCTGGGAAAAGGAGACGTAAACTAATCTTTTGTGAGCGCCTACTTCGTGCCGGTACTTTTCTTACATCGTCTCTCAAAACTCTACCAACAAGGAGCTATTAGTATTCCTATTTTACAAATGAGAAAACTGATACTCATGCATGTGAAATCCATGCCTGAAATCCCTACAGTTAACAATGTCAGAGACAGATTCCACTTTTGAAACCTGGTCTGTCTGACTACCAAGTCTATGTTCTTTCCATGATGTACCTTCTCTATGAAAACTAAGAATAATTCGGAGTCTTACAGAATCAATTTCTCTCCCTCTTTCTCTCCCCTCCTCCATCCCTTCTTTCCTCCCTCTTGTCTCCTATGTAGATGTCATATAATATGATATATTTAATATTTAAAGTTTTAAGTACTCGAAACCCTGTATAAATACTGACATCTGTATGGCTTAGTGATCCAGGAGCAAGTTTTCATGTGTAAGTACTTGAAAAACAGATGTAAGACTGGCTCTTTTTACCACACTATGTTGGTTTATTAAATGAAAAGTATAAAAATAGTAAGAATTACTCAAATCATCAAATACTTTTAGTACCTTTAATATTTTAAAATATTATCTTTAAGTTAAAAGGGTTAATCTTTCAAAAAAGAGAAAAGGTGGTTTGATAGAGTCAGGAAAATAACCAGATCAAAGAAGAGAAGTCCAGAATTCCCTGATGGAGAACAAGCCTGCCCCTGGCCATTTTCTAACCACTGCCTGCAGAGGTGTCTTCCTACAGAAGTGTTATTTCTGGAAGATGCAGAAACCCGAGACTTGTGAGTTGTTACCACTGTTTGATTTAAAGTTTTGCTCAAAAGCATTTAGAATTGGTTTAACTCTGTAACAGGAAAAAAAAAAAAAAAAAAAAAAAAAAAAGCAAGAGAGTGATGCCATTGATTAAACCATACAAATAGAAATGACAGATTCTCATGCCCTTTTTCTGCTACTAATCATGTCAATGTCAGTAGAGTGCTGCATACATTTCAAAGCAGTTACATATATATTTATTTTTGCCTTGGATTTGGTCAATATTCCTGTGGAGTACACTGTAGGAAAGAAAATCAGAATGCATGTAAGAAAACTTGAAGCCTGGGGATATAAGCAGCATCCCTACAGTTTCAGAATTCAGGAAGAGCTAGTGAGGACTAGACTTGCCACCCTGACTCCTGGGCTAGTGTTGGTTCTCCTGCACTAGCACCTCCTGAGACAAGAAAGGCTGCAACTTCCACATCCCTCTGGGTGATTCTATAACCACAGAGAGCGGTGGGCCCTGGGAGTCAGACTTCTTAAAAAGTGCCAGGGCATTCTCAGATCAGAACTGTTGGAAAACTGTCTATTTGGTAAATATCTCAGTTGAAAGAAATATATTGTAGAATAGTTTGTTTGTTTTTTTGAAATTTAGGCTTATAATAATTGCAGTTAAAATTTAAGTTTTAGAGATAGTTTAAACAATTGAATCAAAAGATGAATGACTTGAGCTCATGATTCCAGGGCAAATAACAGAATATGAAGCATGCATAACAATGTTGCTTATGAATAGTTTTTTAAAAATATATTTTATTGATTATTTTACAGAGAGGAAAGGAAAAGGATAGAGAGCTAGAAACATCGATGAGAGAGAAACATCGATCAGCTGTCACTTGCACACTCCCTGCTGGGGATGTGCTCGCAACTCAGGTACAAGCCCTTGACCTGAATCAAACCTAGGGCCTTTCAGTCCGCAGGCCGATGCTCTATCCATTGTGCCAAACCGGTTTTGGCAATATGAATGTTTTTTAAAAAACAATATAGCCCTAACAGGTTTGGCTCGGTGGATAGAGTGTCGGCCTGTGGGCTGAAAGGTCCCAGGTTCAATTCCTGTCAAGGGCATGTACCTTGATTATGGGCACATCCCCAGTAGGAGGCAGCTGATCAATGTTTCTCTTTCATTGATGTTTCTAATTCTCTATTCCTCTCCCTTCCTCTCTGTAAAAATAAAATATATTTTTAAAAAAAAATACAGTATGGTAACAATTGCAATAAATGAGTAAACAAAACTAGAATAAAGTGTTGTTTTAGGTGAATTAATGATCTTATTTGCAATGATTATACATTTAATTAAAAATACACTGTTACTTTTAATTTAAAAACTACCAATCAAGAGGAAAGAAGAAAAAATGATGGCCACAGAGCTCTATTCTCTCCTAGAACTATCTTTCAGAAACTTAGTTTCCAAATCAGCACCTCTTGCCTGGATGCTATTGTTGACTGCTCTGATGTTCACTTGGTAATGATGAAAACAAAGGAGTCCTGAGATGTGGACAATGGCCTTCCACAATTCATTTATTCATTCATTCAGCAAATACTTGCTCAGATATGACCACGTAAGTAGGCGCTGTGCTAGGAGCTTGTTTTATAAAGAGATGAAAACTCAGGCACTTCATTCCCCAGGTTTATTATCTAATGGGGTTACAGAAAAGTAAATGGAAACTGGAAGAAAAGGGGCTATGAGGACACAGGAAGCGAATGCATTCAAGTCTGGGGGCCAGATTTCAAAGCACCATCTAAGCTGAGAAGCGGAGATGAATGGGAGTAGGCCAGGTGAAAAATGGGGAAGGATTTTCCAGGCAGAGGAGACCTTCATGCAACATCCTGTAAATGAAACAGCCTGGACCGCTCATGGTCTTGAAAGAACATCAGTCTAGTTGAATGGCAGGTTGTCAGGGAGAGAGAGAAGTGAGATGAGACTTAAAAGCAATGCCCGATCATAAGAATTCTGGACATTGGAGGACTATAAGCAGGTGAGAGAGATATGATCAGGTTTGTGTATGAGACATGCCACACTGGCTACTATATGAAGGACTGAAGGAGGAAAAATGTCTAGATTTTCATTAGGAAGCTTTTTTAAAAATTTATAATTTAGGCAAGATATGGACTCAGATAATAGCAGTGGAGATGGAGAGAAGTAGATTAATTCAAGAGAAACAACAAGAGTAATTATGCACAGGAGAAAGGGGGGTGGATTGAGAGAAGGGAGGAATAATGTTGAAATTTCTGGCTAGAGAAATTGAGTCAATGATTATTTCATTTCCAATTCCTTGAATAGGGAGCCTAGAGCACAAGCATGTTTTAGGACAGTGAGAGTGATTTTGAGAACTTTTTGGCTCCTGGTCTCTGCTGTGGTTCCCCCCACCCCCGCCCCCTCCCTAGTCCTAGGAGAGTCAGGCTAGGTTATCCCCACTGTGGCAAACTTCATTTGAACTTCTCACTTTTCAGTGGAAGAGAAGTTAGGCATGTTTCATACATTCTCTTAGAGCCGGGGTGGGCAATGTTGGCCTCAAGGGCCATATAAGATCCTCGAAATCATTTCATCTGGCCCTGCCAAGGCATTAGGGGCGCATTATTTAAATATCTGACCAAATATAGCAGGCTAATTTTTAAGCAATAGAGTGCTTGACAACTAACTCAGAAAAAAACCGCCCCAATTTATAGTTTTTGCCCTGTTTGATTTCAAGCTACCAATGTGATATCACTAAACACAAGGTGAGATTGCAGAAGCATGCCCTTATGTTTCATTCATTCAGATACAATAAAAGTAAATGACCCCAAAAGCATGGATATTAGTAAAATAGTTACAAGTGAGTACTTTTACAAACATAATTGATTTCATTGAAATTTTACATATATATATATATATATATATATATATATATTAATTTTTAACAATGGTTGTATTTAATAACTGGTCTGCAAAGGTCCTGGAAATTTAATAACTGGCATTCACTGTCCACATGGCCCTGACATTAATGTACTCTTCACTGGCTTTCCTCCCATCCTGGTCTCACTTCCTTACTTTCTTGCCATGCTTTCGGACATCACCTTCTAAATAAATCATCTGCACCTAAATCTTAGCTCCTGGGTCTACTTGCAGTGAATGCAAACTCAACAGAGACCAGGAAATCCTTAGCACATACCAGAGTTTTAGATTTTCTCTATGAAAATGATCTCAGAAGGAAGGTGGTGGTGGGGTGGCTGGGGGTGAAGAGAATAATTGAAGAACTTATATATTTATAACCCAAGGACACAGGCAATAGTATGGTGAAGGCCTGGGGTGGAGGGTGGGTACAGGCTAAAAGGGGGCCAATGGGAAAGAAAGGGAACATCTGTAATACTTTCTACAATAAAGATAACTTTTTAAAAAATTACTTGGGGGGCAACTATTCTATGGTGTCAATAGAAATGATAATTGCTAGTATTTAGAGTGAGTACTTTGTGCTAAGCACTGAGCCAAAATGGTCCCCAGACAACCATCTACCTAATAAGAGTAACATGCTAATTGACCATACTTCATGATGCCCACCAGCCAATCAGGAGTGACTATGCAAATCAACCCAACAAAGATGGTGGGTTAATTTGCATACACAGGCACTGAGCAGCTGGGGGCAGGGCAGGACACTTGTGGAATTGCCATAATGACACAGGTGTTCTGCACCACCTCCAGCAGCTCCAGGCCTCTGAGCAGCATGAGAAGGTGGAAAGGCGGCTTGGGGCCAGAGTGAAAGCGGTGCTGGCATCCAGGGAAAGGAAGGCCCATTCTGGCACAAATCTTTTTGCATCAGGCTTCTAGTATGAGATAAGAGCTATCATTATTTTGCAGGTGAGGAAACTGAGATTTAGTCATTAAGCCATGTGTCCAGCGCCACGAAGTGAACAAGGGGCAGAACAGGTCTATATCCAGGCAGGTATACTGCAGATCTACATTTCAGGCACAGGGGCAAGAGTAGCATCCACTTAAGAAATTCAAGGAGTCTGACTGGAACCTGGGATTGGAGAGGAGGCAAACCATAGGCTTGACAGTTGGGCAACTGAGTGAGTGGCCAAGTCCGCAGAGAGGAAAGGTGTAGCAGCGTGGGTTTGGCTCTCCTGGCCTGCAGCGGAGTTGAAAGCAACACTCTTCCTGGGGAGTCTGATGTTAATGTATAAATAAATAATCCAAATGTACATTGCAGCCCCTTGTACCTTTCTCTTTCTCCTGGTTTGGGATGTAGAAAAGCATCTACAAACACACTCCTGCTGGAACTTGCTTTCTGGTGTCCTCTCTGAAAAGGCACTTAGGAAAAACCAGCAGCCCGTGGCCTCTTTTGGAGCCTGCCTCCCTAATTTGTCATCTGCAAAGCGGGGGAGGGAGAGAGATTTAGTCTTTGGCTGCTCATGTTATATATTAATGAGTGACTGGGGATTGGAAAGGGGCTCAGAACTCTGCACATCAGAGGCATCCACTTCTGCTCAGCATGGAAATAAACTGAACAGCAGCCACAGGGAGGATTGTGACAGGTGCATGTGAGGAGCGTGTCTTGAAGAGGGACCACTGTGCTCCCTCCCACACCACCTCCTGGCTCTTTGGTTTCTGCCATTATCATTAACGTGAATTATAATGCTTGTTAATTATAACGCAATTTTAGTTTGTGACTTAAGCAAAAGCACAACGATAAAACTACACATATGAAAGCAGGCAGAAGAATTTTTAATTTGCTAACGGAGCAAGCTTTCTCTTCTTTAAGGTTCCAGATCTCTGCTACGATTGCTATTACAGCAGAAAACAGGCAAAGGAATGAATAAAAACCTCGTGTGTTCCTTTTTCTCTTTGGAAATCTTTATATTAAGAAGTAGAGAGCAACATTTTAGATACGGTTGAGGGATTAGGTCACACAATGAATCCTTTTGGGCGCTCTTTTTTTGTGAATTTGGTATAAAAACCTAAGGCAGACAGCAATATTATGATCTGAATACAAAAGAGTTTGTGGCAGCCAGAGTTCAGCCCCGGTTTCCTGAATGTATGAATGATATGTCTGAAGTTGCTGCCTCTCAGAAGTCTCTGAATATTAACTCTCAAGCCTAGAGTTTCCCAGGGAACTAAATGACCTTTGCTTATTCGAGAAGGAAATGCTAATCATTGAACTGGGCTGAATGGAATTAAATATTAAGTCTAACTGGTTACAAGTAAATAACTATTTTACAAAGTTTTTTAAAAAAATTCATGTATAATTTCACAACTTTTTTTTAATTAAAGATAACCTTTAGAAAGTATTGTAATCACTGAAGACACCTGCATTCCCCAGAAAAAAATGGTTTTGTTTCCCTATTTCTGTATAATTGGTAAAGCACTCTATGAAAAAGAGGGGGAAATTATGTGCCTGGATTCATGGAGGATAAATTTAAATGGACTTAGAAGACTTTATTGTTTCTTTTTCTTTTTGTTGTTCTCTTTTGTTTGTTTGTTCTTTTATGTCGTTTCTTTATCATCTTCTCTGTTCAAACATTTTCAGTTAAGGAACAGACTGTACCATGCTCAGCCTGGGCTGGGAGTGGGTGGCGTGAGTGAGGTGCCCAAGGTGCCAAATTTAAGGAGGTGTTTGCTCTCAGCATCACTCAGGGACCCACCTCACTACAGTATCCACCTCAGACCAGAAAGTGGGGGCTTTTCCCTGGCCTCTTACCACTAGCACACTGTACTGCATTTCATTCATCCATCAATCCACACCATCAATACTTACTGAGCATGTGATATGTTCCAGATACTAGCATGGTGTTCCATGAACAAAAGTCACAAAATTCCCTGCCCTCACATTCCAGTAAGGGATGAAAACAAACATAAATAAGGTATGGTATGGCATGGTATGGTATGTCAGAATGGGATGAGTATCTGACTAAATAAAGAAAGAAGGAATAAGGATACTGGGAATGCCAGAAAGAGCTCCAGTTTAGATGGAGGCATATAGCTCTGTGAGGACCACATTTATGGGGATCAGTAAGAAAAAGACGTCTGAGCAATTACTGGGGAAACATGGAGAGGCCCAGGGGGATATTTGGTGGGAAATGTTCCAGGCATCAGGAACAGTCAGTGAAAGGCCCTAAGTCAGAACTGTGCCTGAAATGTTTAAAAAGCAATGAAGCCAAAACCGGTTTGGCTCAGTGGATAGAGCATCAGCCTGCGGACTGAAGGGTCCCGGGCTCGATTCTGGTCAAGGGCATGTACCTTGGTTGCAGGCACATCCCCAGTAGGGGGTGTGCAAGGGGCAGCTGGTCGATGTTTCTCTCTCATTGACGTTTCTAGCTCTCTATCTCTCTCCCTTCCTCTCTGTAAGAAAATCAATAAAATATATTAAAAAAAAAAAAGGCAATGAAAAGGTAAGGAATGCTGTCAGAGAGCTCAAAGGACACAGGTGGAACTTGCTATGTGCACAGGGTGCCCCCTCCCCCAATGTATGTGCACTTTAATAGCTGATACCTCAGTTTTGAAAATGAAGTGTATTTTAATAAACACTTTCTTTATAATTATTGAAAGCGTGTGTATACATTTTTGGGAGACCCTATACATTGTAAGGACTGTAGAATAAATTCTGCAAGATAAGAGGGCCCACTATGCAATTATGAGCAGAAATTTTGAGATAATCTGTTCTAAGTTGAGCAGGACCATTCTGGCTGCTTTGTTGATAATGACTATATATAGGAAGGGGTAAATGTGAAAGCAGGAGACCAGTGATAGTATAAGCCAAAAATGATGGCAGATTGGACCAGCCCAGTGAATAGAACAGTTGAATTTTTGATACATTTTAAAGGGAGAGCCATTAGAATTTTCTGATGGGTTGGATATAGGGTAAGATAGAGGGCATTCAAAGGTGACTTTCAAATATTTGTTCTTAGCAACTAGAAGATTTCCATTTTCTGAGATGGAAAAGAATATGAGTCTAGCAAGTTCATGGGTGAAAACCTGAATTCTGATTTGGGGCAAATTTGAGATGTATATGAAGACTTGAAGCTTTTGAGAAGGTTGATAAGTACATGAGGGTAGAAATGGAGGAGAATCCATGGTGAAAATAAATATTTTGGAATCATCACCATAGAGAAGCTATCTGAAATTATGAAACTGGATGAGATTACCAAAATGTAGAGGAGGCATCCAAGGACTGGGTCCCAGAACATTCCAATGGCAAGTGATTGGGAAGAAAAAGGAACCACACAAAAACCAAAGGAATTTGTTACCAAGGCATCAAGCAAAAGAGTTTCCTGGAGGACTGATCCTATGTCAAGTGCTGCTCATGGTCAAATTCGACAAGGGATGAGAGTTCAGTAGTAAATTAAACAACATGGAGACTGTCAGTGAATTTGGGTAAGAGCAGTTTGAGTGGAGTCAGGTGAGAGGGGAAAGTCTAATTGGAGTGGGATTAAGAAAGTAGAAAAAAATGGGAATCAGCAAAAGCAGACAAGATTTTAAAGGTGTTTTGATGTAGAGGAAAGCTAGAGGAAAAGTACAATAGTTTTCAGTAGAAACAGAGAAAAATCTATTCTAAAATAAGATTTGAGAAGTGAAAGATGGCAAAAATAATAGTGTGTTTCTATGCTCATGGAAACTGGCCCTTATTAATATGGTTACTCTACTGTGGCACTCTGCTATTACATCTTGTTTCATCAGGAATATGTTTACACACACACACACCAAGGTGTTTAATGCTTTCAATGGAAGGTTTTGGGAATTATTTTTAACAATAAAACAACCCAGTAGATAATAAAATGCAAGTTCAAAAGTTAAAAAGTAATTCCCTAGGCTGGGAAAGTTGGATGGATATAGGTCAACACTCGAAGAATTCTAAAGAAAGTGGAGGAGATAAAAATACCAGCCAATAAAATAATAGTTGTATGTTAATCAAAAGTAATAAATTGCTATGTTAGAAATTTGTCACCATAGGGACTATGCCATAACGGTCCCTAATTCGGTTATAGCTTCAGTATCCAGGAAATATATTTGCTAGTGTCTTAAAAAGTAATCATGTTTTTCAAAAGCATCTTCCTAAAACAGGAGTGAATTTCTGGAATCGAGCCAACCTCACAGGCATGAACTCATAATGACCACAATGACATGCACAACAAATCACATTAGTTCACTGTTCTAAATCAAATTTTTTTTTTTATCGTGTTAGAGTGGTAAGGACTTCAATCCCAGTCTTTGCTGAGGCTCCCAATTCCATCAGAGGTAGGCTCAAGTTCTGTGGGGGCTCACACAGTCCAGACCTTTCAGGGAGACCCCACGAGCTTCAGATCCATGGTCATGGATCAGTCCCTTGAGAATGGGTGTTCAAAAGCATCTCTGAGGTTAGAAGCTCATTACTAACATGCCTTCCTACTTAAATGCAATAAATTGTCTGCTTTACAAAGGTCAGTCCTCTATTCTAGGAAGATAAATGACAGGGTAGGGGAAAGAGCTGTGGGCTCCTGAAAAAAACAAACAGTTTTTCAAATTGAAAACTTCTGTCTCTACGCAAACTAACCCTCCTGTCCATCTCCCTTGTATCAGTCAGCTTATGTAAGTCATCCTGCAATAACAAACACACTCTCAGGGGCTCGCAGCACAAAGGTTTATTTCTTGCCCAGGTTTCAGGTTGGTTGCAAATTGGAGGTGGCTCTAACTCCTGTCTTGTTCATTAGTGCACCCAGGTTGTTGGAGCTGCCTCATGGCAGACGGAAAAGCACACCACACCATGAAAAGACCTTTACAGTCTTTGTTTGGAAATTGCATATATCTTTTCTGCTCACCAGGTATCATCCAAAACACATCACAGGGCCAGAGCCAAATGGGTGGGTAGGAAAGTAAACCATTCACTGGGAGAAACATCAAAGAATCAGGAACAATAATGTAATCTACATACTCCCCCTCTGGGGATATTTTACAGAAACCAAATGTCAAGTCTCAAGGTGAAGTAACAATGAGAAAATAAAACCAGCATTTTCTTGCTTGCTACCTCAGTTTGCTATGTTTCCTCAGGTAACATAGATGCTAGAGGAAATCCAGGAGAGTGGGGTCTAATGATTCTGTACTATAACCAATTAGGCTCTGATCAAGCACTTAACACATCAACTCATCTGAACCTCAAGAATTCCATGAGGTAAATACTATTTTCTCCCCCTCCCCAGTTTTATAAAGGAAGTGAGGCAATGAGATAAAGTAAAGGAAAAATAAGAAACAAATTGTGGGTGCAGGATTTTAACTCTAGGAGCAAGATCCTAACTGCAGTATTATTAAGAATTAGATGCAGTGATCATTCTTAGAGGGTTCTAGAGAATCAGTGGCAATCATCCTACTTTATTCTATATGATATCCTTCCATACATGACTGAAGAGGGGATTTTTTTCTCCCTTTGTGTTTCCTTTGAAACAAAGTCTTGCAGTGCCATTTTAGATTAAAGTCTAATTAAGGGAATAAAATACTCGTGCTATTGATCTTCCAGTGGGCAGGTTACAGCTGTAATCACTCACTCTGAGAAGCCAGTTATCATTCTAGATGCTCAGCTGTGACCTTTCATTCACCTAGCAGTGTTTCCCATACTTTTGACATATGTGTACTCCTTCTATAATTTTTGTAACGCTGAGTACCCCTCGTACTCATGAGAACGTAGAATTAGGCGCAGCTAAGCACAGTGCAGTGCATATCCCCACCAAACTCCGGTGCAACGCATACCTCTATCAAACTCTTCCTATACCCCTGGGGGTACGCGTACCACACTTTGGGAAACACTGAAGGGATTCCTGAGTCCACAGATCAGGCCCTGACACGCTTGCTGTATGCCAAGAATTTCACACAAACTGTTAACACTGTGCAAGCAGATCCCACAGCAGAAATTTTTGCTAGTTGCCCACTTCCTTCCTTTTGTCTTCCCTTCTCTCCCCTATACTTGATATGCAGAACTGGGGTGACCTGCTGATCTAAGAAAGTACATAAAAACAATAGCCCAGCATGCATTGTTCCTAGGACCCTTCCTCTCTCTGTCACCTGTGGTTGTGATGTGCAACAGGGGTGGGGGGCACATTTTTCGGGATCCAATGCCACACTGCATTTCTGTGTTTTCTTCCTTGCTTCATACATATGCAAACACACAAATTCCAACATAAACACTTAAAGACATGTATGCACACAGGCATGCAAACAGATTCTTCCTGATCTTTTGTTTTCCAGAAGCTTCACTTTCTGAGAGTTAAATGCCAGGTAGCATCTGAAACAGAGAGGGATGGGTGCCAATCTACATACCCCATTTCTTCCTCTCTAGTTTAACATTTGAATACTGAATTAAAATCGGCCCGTTGTAATTTCTTTAGAATCCACTTAGTGTAACTAGAAAACAGAAATGTGCTTTCTTCATTCCTCTCTCCACAACTCATATCATGTTCTTCACAGAAAGCATCAGGGTTTTCCCTTGCTATTAAACAACCCATTTTCTATCATTAGGAAATTCAATATTCTGTAATTAAAAATATCCTAAAACAAAAGGATTTTTAAGAAATGTTTCTGCCCTAGCTGGTTCGGTTCAGTGGATAGAGGGTTGGCCTATGGACTGAAGATTCCAGTCAAGGGCAAGTACCTCGGTTGCAGGCTCCTCCCTGGGCTGGGCCCTGGTCGGGGCTTGTGCAGGAGGCAAACAATCGATATT
This sequence comes from Pipistrellus kuhlii, assembly GCF_014108245.1. Lineage (NCBI taxonomy): Eukaryota > Metazoa > Chordata > Mammalia > Chiroptera > Vespertilionidae > Pipistrellus > Pipistrellus kuhlii. The sequence continues at coordinate 26,534,257 of NW_023425427.1, forward strand.
CCTGTCTCTCCCCTCTCTCTTCCACTCTCTCTAAAAAAAATCAATGGAAAAATATCCTGGGGTGAGGATTAAAAAAAAAAAAAAAAGTTTCCGGCCCAAATGCATCAAGAGCTTAAATGTGAATGCCAAAACTTTAAAACTTTTAGGAATAAATACCAAAGTATATCTCCATGACCTTGGCGGTTAGGAATGATTTCTTAAGAAATAAAAAGTATAAACTATCAGGGAAAAGATTGATTAGTTGGATTCAATAAAATTAAAAATTCTGCTCACCAAATGATACCATTAAAGAAGGTGAAAAGATAAACCAAAACTGGGAGACATATTTCCAATGCCCAGGAATTACTTAAAGGAAAACAGTGAGAGCTTACCTTGCAGAGTTCATTACGGGAGCCCTCTGTGTTGGCCACATGAACCGGAGGTCACAGGATGAGAAGGAGGTGGAGGGAGGAAGGGCGTTTTAGCAGAGGAAGCACTAAGTGCAGAGGCTGTGAGGTGGAGAAGAGCAGAGTAGCTGGAAAAGGGAGAAGAAAGGCAGGGCAGATAGGGTGGGATGGCAGAACAAGCAAATAAAGGGTTTCACTCAGCACACCTGGCTGCTTGTGGAGCGTGGAGTAGGGGCTCAGAATACCTGTGGAGGAGACCATGGCACCTGTGGAATCTAGTAGAGAAACCGCCAGAGAGTCTCAGAGAGGCAGCCGTGGGATTAAGGGTGTGAACTCTGGAGACAGTGCCTGGCTTCCTATCCTAGCTCTGCTCCTTATTGACTCTTTGAAGTTGGGCCAATTGTTTAGGCTGTCTATGCCTCAGTCTCCAAAACTGTGAAATGGGCAATAGTGGCCAAAATGCATTCTTAAACTTTTCTACTCCTTGTAACCTGGGCAATCTGGTGAGACATATGGATTCCTACTTAGAAAAAAATTACTTTATTTTTAAGAGAAAAAATTTTTTTTCAAATCCTCGGTAATAGTATTTTTATTAGAAAAATGTTTTAAGTGCATAAAATAAATTAGGATTTAAAAAAACACACTAAATATATTAAAAATAGTTATAAAATATTTAAAAAGATTTTATATGCTAAATATGTTTCTACTTACTAGTTAACAAGAGCTATTATGCAGTACATAGCTATCATAATTCTGAAGTTGTGATATTCAAGATATTCTACAATAATTGCAATGTAATACAAAAATATCACAATTTTTACAGGTTATAGAGTCACAGGTACTGCCAATCTACTGTGTGGTTTGTTGCCTACAGTCACAATTGAAAGAAATGTTAATTTTCAGTTAAAAATTACTGAAACATAAGATATAGAGGGGTGGGCAAAAGTAGGTTTACAACTGTTCATATGGAACTCAAAAGAATGTCACAATGGCATTGTAAACCTACTTTTGCCCAGTATGTGTATCATTAGCTAGAGATCTATATTTATGTCTACCTATTATCTATCTTTTTTCCTTCCTATGCTTGATTTATATTTCCAAGTCAAAGGCTTCTAAATTCTAACCACTAACCCATTGGACATACATGGATCACAGGATAAAAACCCCTTGTCTTGGTCTATCCAAGCTTCTATAACAAAATACCATAGACTAATCACTTAAAACAACAGAAATGTAATTAAAAAACAAAAAAAGAGATGTTTCAGGTTTTCCAAAAGTAGAATGAGGGTCCATAATCTCTGTTGGGATAAAATATGTTCCTTGACCTGCCTCTACTTCTTTATGTCATACATGTTGTATGGTGTGAGAACATAGGCCCTTCCCATGCTCCAACTCCCCTTCAAATTAGATGACTATCTTTGCATTTTTCAGTTCACTCTCTTAGTATCTATCAGTAAATCTAAATTTGTGAGACTCACTACTTGGAGCTATTCTGTGGACACTTCAATTATTTAACTTGGCTAATAAAAACCCTTGGTTACTGCTTAGTGATAAAAACAATAACAACAAGCTTATTGTAAGTAAGTTCTATTCACTAGCTAATAACTTGGCCCATCCATCCTTTATCTCCAGGTTACTTGGCTTTTTCATGTGAAGAAAGAAAAAAAGATAAGAGATATACCTTATAGAAATGTATAAATCTGTATGTAAAGAACTTAGCACTGTGCTTGGCATATAGTATAAATTCAAGAAATGTTATATCATCTTCTCTTGAACAGAGATGACTTTCTGAGCCATCTTAAGCATCTCTAAAGTGATGTCATCCTGTTGCATTCTGAGCTAGGGCCTAAGAGAATATATTCCAATTCAAATAAATTCAGCCAGAACTGATTGAGCACCTGTTGTATATAATATGCTATGCAAATTTCCAATTCAGGTTTTTCTACCAACTCACTATCAAGTTATGTCACTTCCTATGACCCTTCGTGTACTTGGAGTAAAGGAAAACTGGTCGTCCAGGTCTCTTCTAACTCTTATGATTCAATGTATTGTCAGAAGAGTGTAATATTCACACTTGTAATGATCAAACCTATTTCATAAAGAGATTCAGAAAGCCATAAAAATCATGTCTTTCCTTTTTTTTTTTTTTTTTTTTTTTTTTTAGTAAGTTCCCAAGACTAAGCCTTGGGTGGAACTGAAGTTGAGAACACCACGGAGAGGCTGGGGAGCAACTTAGCATTGAGTGATTGCAGTGTCTAGTGCAATCTCACAATGACATTTCAAAAATCAATTCAATGGTTCCCATCCATCCTTTATCCCCAGGGAGGTGTACTTCATGTCAGTAGTAGCTTTTTAAGAAAGTATTGCCTAGCTTTTTATAAAAAGAATGAGACACATTTGAATTGTCACAACTGAAAGAGCTTGAATCAACTGGCACTTCACTCTTAACAGGAGTTAATTCAAAATAGACATTCATCACCTTTATCACCTTGCTCAAAAGAAGTGCACGGCTACAAAACATGCTCGCAAAATTCCAACCCCAAAAAACCCACACAACTGTTCAGCATCCACTGAATTATTTGGTAATCTTCTATGTGTGGAACACAGAAATATAACTCTACTTTCAATATCCCCTTGACTGAAATAGGTATTACTTTATTCTAATGTAGCAAACCCTAATCTATAGGCTTCTGACAGGAAGACATACTCCTGCAGGCAGAGTTGTCTTTGGTGTCTCTGAAACACTGGTATTATTTTTACATTTGTGTGTCTGCACAGCATAATAATATTGGCTCTCATTCTATTCCCAAGAAAAATTTAATTGTTTTTTAAGCCTTTCAGATGAGAAAGTAATAATAATACAGGTAATCAAATCATAAAACAAGGTTCAATTTCACTATCATTCCCCAAGATTCCTCCCGAAGTAATATGTACCAAAAGGGACGAATTCAGTAGATAAGTCCAGCAACTACATTATGTATTAGACACATCAAAACAACATTAGTTTGGAAATCACTCCTGCACCTTCATAAAATCATTTCTAGTAACAGAACATGGAACTTAACAGTGGCTTCTTAGAAGAGTATGCTTTTTGTCTATCTAGATTAATATATTTCCCTAGTTAGTTGTCATAGAGAATTAATTTATAATGAGGGTTATATAAAAAAGGTTGTAATAGCTCCTTAGAGAGGACTATTTTATGGATTTGTAACTAGAGCTGAACAATTCAAGGCCTTTGCTAGTACATCAGATTTATAATAAAAGGCAAGTCACAGGCTTTTGGTTCACAGTAATCTTAGCTTTGATTGGAAACATGTTTCTGTATAAGAGTCTCTTCACTCTGCCAACACTTTTGTTACTTTCTAAATCAGGGCTACAAAAATTTTTATTTTTGTATGTGTGTCTTCTATGCTGTATTTAAAAGTGACCAATTTAGACAAGTAAAAATCCCTAGTCAGCTATACAAATGGATCAGGACAGGCAGGCTTACCATCAACTCTGGGTCAAGGGGCCCCATTCTGAACCGTTATTCACCTATGGATGGTAGCATATTAAGTCAAATTGTGTGTGTGTGTGTGTGTGTGTGTGTGTGTGTGTGTGTGTAGGTGTGTATATGCACATGTACGCTGCATGTGTTGGGGTGGGAAAGGAGATAGAAGTGTTTCAAATAGATGTATGGCAAATGTGATGGTTTGGAGTCAAGGGAACTCACCATGTGCTTGAAACATTGAGAAGTTTTAACTAAACTAGAGTAGGCAAAATGCAATTTGATAAATGGATAGAGTGAAGTTAGGGACAGGACTCTGGAGATGTAAGAACAATCATATTTCTTTATATTTCCAAATTTTGAAAAATGTCTCAGTTCTTATCTGTTAAGGACTGAAGAATATCTATTTTCAGCCACATTTAAAAAAAAATCCTTTCCTCTTTCTGGAGTATTCATGTTTCATCCATGACAGACACTGCAAAGACAGGTACATTTTCCCTGGCTCCCAAGATACAGGGGTCAGAGCGTAGTATCCCAGTGCATATATGCCTGAGGTCCTGCCACCCACTATGGCCATGAATACAAGCAGAGTCTTGGTCCATGAAACCCACGACTCATTTGTACTTCCAGATTAGGTTGCATTATTTTTCTTCTCTATATTTTTTCATAGAGACCCAAAGCACAAAATTCATGCAAGAGTAGGCCTTCCTTCCCCTGGCTGCCAGCACTGGCTTCCCTCTGGCTGCTGGGTCCTGGGACTTCCCTCTGGTCACCAGCAACCGGCACCTGGGCTTCCCTCCCAGAAGGAGGTTCCACCCATGTGCTGCAGCCCACCGGTAGTGGCCTAGGCCTCATTTGTGGGACAATTGTGGAGCCCCCCAATTGATCACCAAGCTGGCCAAAGGCCTAGACTTTCCTCTGGAGGGTGATCATGGGACGATGGCTGGGCCCCCCCACCAATCACACTGCATCCATCTTGGCTAGCTTAGTGCCAGTGGGTGTCATAATATAGTCCCAATGGTTGTTCCATTATTTGGCCATTTGATCGATTTACATATTATGCTTTTATTACATAGGACCAGAGACCCAGCGCACAAAATTTGTGCAGAGGTTGTGGGGGGCTCAGTTGCTCAGTTTTCTCAGCCTGGCCTATGCCCTTTCATAGTCCAGGAGCCCTTGGGGGATGTCAGACTGACAGCTTAGGCCCAGTCCTCCCAGGGAGTGGGCCTAAGCCAGTAGTCGGACATCCTTAGCACTGTCACCATTGTGCTTGCCAGCTGTGAGCCTGGCTTCTGGCTGAGCGTCACTCCTGCTGTGGAAGTACACTGAACACCAGGGGTCAGCTCCTACATTGAGTGTCTGCCCGCTCATGGTCAGTGTGTATCATACTGACCAGTTGTTCATCTGTTTGGTTGATTAGCATATTAGCCTTTTATTATATAGGATGCCTTCCAAACAAAAGATATTCAAGGATATATTTAGTGACATTTTGGGGAAGCAAAGAATTATAATCCTCACTATTACTAAGGAGAGGAGTCCAGAAGACAGATGCATGGTTGTTTTTCCAGAAGATAAATGGAAAGAATGCTAGCTTTTCAGCCTCTTGAGTCTCCTATAGTAGACTTAACATCTACAGTAATAAAAGCTTAATATGCTAATTAGACCAGACAGCTGAATGACCTTCTGGATGTCATTCATGACATCCTTCTGGATGAAGCCATGGTGGCGGGAGCCAAGACAGAGGTGGCTGCAGCGGCAGGTGGGGGCTGAGGCAGAAGTGGTTAGGGGCAATCAGGCAGGCATGCAAAGTGGTTAGGGAGTGATCAGGCAGGCAGGTGAGTGTTTAGGGCAATCAGGAAGGTACTCAGAGTGGTTAGGGGTGAAACAGGCAAGCAGGGGAAGTTAGGGGCAATCAGGCAGGCAGAGTAGTTAGGGGCGATCAGGCAGGAAGGCAGAGGTGATTAGGGGCAATCAGGCCAGGCAGGCAGAGGTGGTTAGGGGCAATCAGGCAGGCAGGCAAGTCGTTAGGGGAGATCAGGCAGGCAGGCAAGTGGTTAGGGGCTATCAGGCAGGCAGGTAGGTGAGCGGTTAGGAGCCAGCAGTCCCAGATTGTGAGAGGGATGTCCTGAATTGCAAGAGGGTGCAGGCAGGGCTGAGGGATCCCCCCTCCTCCCGTGCACGAATTTCATTCACTGGGCTTCTCGTAAGATAATAAAATGGTATTGAAATGAACTTAACTGCTCTACAAGCCATATTAAGAAGTCTGAACTTTATCTTTAGGGCTGGTCTCAGTTGCTTACTATAAAATGAAATGACAGGAAGGAACAAAAACTTGGCACTAGATTCATCCTTTTGGGATCATATATAAAGAAACCTCCATCTGGAGGGTGAAAGAGCACCTAAGGTAAGGTGACCAGACGTCCCGCTTTTGGCGGGACAGTCCAGATTTTTAACAATTTGTCCTGCGTAACATCGTTTTTTTTTAAAAAGTCCCAATTTTTGGAAAGAATGACAAATGCCAATTCAAGCAAGAACCCTGCATTAGGACCCAAGGCAAAGGAGCAGAAGAACTCAACACAGGAGGACCAAGCACAGAAAGGGATGCGAGGAAAGACAACAATGGGGCACAGAGGTGAGAAGTAAGGAAGAACAAGGAGAAATTCCAGCTCTTTAAGCTTTTGAAGATGCTGAACAAATTATTGAGTAGTGGCAGGTGTTACCTTTTTAATGAGGATAGTAAAAGCAGTATCACAGGAGCTGGCAGCTCTTTCTATACCTTCTGCTTCAAGCAAGGGATGTTTCTCACATATAGGCGAGATGCTGAAGCTATGCCAAATGAGGATAATAAAGCCTACTACAGAGAGCATTTATAAAAATAAGAGGCAATGTGCCTAAAATGCTTAGCACAGTTCTAGGTACAGAGTAGGCACTTAGTAAATAAATGATCATCTAATTTGCTGTGTCAGCAACTCCTCAAACCCCCCACACACATGTGCATACACGACCATCTCCAATTGCCACAAAAAAACACGGTTATTTCTTGTTTTCTTTGTTTCTCTTCATTTAAAGAAACTGGCAGCACTATGTTCCTTCACATTAAATACCTTTTTCTATGAACTTCCATTATGGAGGGCAGGTGTTCCCACACCCCCAAGGGAGTTACAAGAGATTTTGTATCCAGCTAGCTGGAGCATCCAGCTCCACATTCCACACCAGCATACAGAACAATTTGGGCATTTGAAACTCTTTCACAAATGAGTCATAAGTAGATTAAAAAAACCTGAGCTAAATTTACTTCCCTTGACACTCGAGTCTGTTTTGCCCTATGCCTTCTCCTGACCTTTAAGTCTCTTTGTGAGGGACTTAAAGTGTCCTTGTCTGAGAGAATACCAGTGGAATTAACCAAAGAGGCTTGGCACCAAATTAGAGGAGGGGAGTGTGCCCAAGCCTGCCTCTCTGTGGGTGTCACATGACCTTGGTGCGTGATGGGGGGGGCAGAACATGACATTCCACCCAGCTTCCGGAGCTGCTGAACTCTGCCGCTTTCAAGGAGCCACTGACCTCTTCGTTCCTGGTTGACTACATGCTAAGAAAAACATGGACTTCTCTGGAAGTCCTTCATGTGCTCAATAAAGGAACACAATGAAATTAGTAACAGATGCAGAAGGCCTGACAGAAACAATCAGTGTCATCTCCCCTGAGCAGCCTTCTCTAGGCATCCACGGAGCTTCCACCTCTTTCAAAGCGAATAAAACTTTTTCATTGATAAACATAGCACGCTTATAAAAAGATTATGTGACAAAGGTACATTTTAAAGATTAATCAAGTTCACATTCATGAAGTTTACCACCCAGGATGAAGCAACAGAGCATTGTCATAAACATCACCAGCCCCCGCCCCCCCTCTCTTCTGAACGGATCCTCCTCTCTGTTCTTAGCTGATGTAACCACTGTCTCAAGTGTTTAGTAAATCGTTCTTATTTTTTTAAGTGGTTGTATTACTCAGGGTTTTCCAGGGAAACAGAAACAATAGGTGTATATAAATATGGAAAATGATTTATTTTAAGGAACTAGCTCACAGAAGTATGGGCACTGGCAAGTCAGCAAGCTGGGGACTCAGGAGAGCAGATGGTGGAGTTCCAGTCTGAAGACCAGCAGGCTGGAGACCAATGTTTCAGTGTGCGTCTGAAGGCAGGGAGAAAAAATATCCCAGTTCAAAGGTCACCAGACAGGAAGGATTTCTTCTTATTCAAGGGAGAATCAAGCTTTTTGTTCCACTCAGGCCTTTGAGTGATTGGATGAGGCCCACCCACATTAGGAAGAGAAATCTGCTTTACTCAGCCTACTGATTTAAATATTAATCTCATCTAAAAGTACCCTCAAAGAAGCACTAAGAATAATGTTGGACAAAATATCTAGGGACCTTGTGTGGCCCAGTCAAGTTGACAAATAAAATTAACCATCACAATGGATATACCACCTAGGAATGTGTACCTAAATGATGTCTTTAGTTTTATTTAAAACTTTTCATAAATTCTGCATCATTCTGCCTTCATTTTTCTATAATTTTCTTTCACTCAACATCATGTTTATAGCATGGTTGATTCATGTAGTTTATTCCTATCCCTCCCTTCACCCCCACTATATCAAATTTCACATTCTGACAAACTACAATTTACTTATTCATTCTGTTCTTGATGGATATTTGAATTGTTTACAGTTTTTTTTCTTCTTTTTAGAATTCTAAATATTGCTGCTAAGACTATTCTTCCGTATGTCTCCTGTTGCTTTTTGGTTATTATTCAAATCTGCTCTATCACTATAACCAGGCTGCTATAGTAAAGGTCCAATAGGTCTGTGACTTAAACAATGTAGAAGTTATTTTTCTCTCCCAAAATAGTATGAATATAAGCAACCCTGGGCTGATATAATAAACACCTGATATGCCTACCCAATTGTGCACATGCACACCTCTTTCTACACACAACAAAACCTTCTCTCCCCAAGGACAAAACCCATTCATGAAGTGTAGGCTCCTCAATGCTGCCCCATTCACTCCATCATGAAACCTACTTATATGTTCACTATCAATACCTCCTTTTCCTGCCCCACATAGTGGTGAATGAGCAGAAGATTGCAATGAAAATTCCCCACTAAGAAAAGTGATACCCAGGACTCATTCCTCCATAGGAAAAATTAAATGCTACTGAGCAGGCCTGTGATTTCCTGACCTGGCAGTGGAGGAAGTTGCTTGCTCAGCCCATGTGGCAGCTGTTGTTTCCCGCATCTGCCAGGAATCCTTCTGTCCTCTGTCCTCTGGCTTTGCCATTGGAAAGTGCTTCCCTGTCTGATTAAAGAAGCTGTTGGAAACTTTGCCTCCTTGGTGAAACAATGATATTCCAGCAATCAATTCCTGCTCATCCAGACTTGGGGCCTTGGGAATTGTCTTAAGGATTAATGAGCACATATTTGTGCTTGTGGTTTCTTTGGCAAAATTTCCTAAGGCTTCTTAGGTTGCTTGCTTCTGGTCAGTTCCATGCTGGAGTGACCACAGCCAAAGATCTTGTGTAAAACAGAGCTATTCAAGCAGTGTGCTGGCAGGCTGCTTAGCCAAAAATAGGTTACAAGTACATCCAAAATGCTGTTCCCCATAACCTCTGTTTGGGATGATCAGAGCATGCAGACTGGTCACCAAGGGCCATGAGTAGCCTCATTCACATCCCACTATGGGCTACATGTACACTCTGTCATAAGTGCATGATGTGAGAAAGGTTGGGAAGTAGGAACTTAAGCAGAGTTTCTCGGTTCTAGAGTTTTATTAATGAACTCTGTGCTCTGCCAATCTCACTGTGCTTCAACTTATTGGCAGCTTCCTTGAAGTCGTTCAAAATTTAGAGGAAAGCCTGTCTCAGCATGTGAAAAACCTGCTAACGTATCTGAGGAGACAGCTTTACCAAATGACTTGCTACCAGCCCCCACGTTTCTAGCCTGCAGGGTCGCATTCTTAGAGCCTGCAGCTTGCCTTCCAAGCAAATGCCACCTTGATTCCACTTCTAGGGACTACATTTGTATTCGTTATGACGCAGGGGTATTTGGCATCTGCCTTACATATCTCTATCATTTTACTTTCAAACATTTTAAGATATTATCTAGTTCTTACAAATAGCATATAGCAGATTTTTTTTCTGACATTCAGTTAACTTCCTAGTAATCTATTGTATTACAGTAATTGATTCATCTAGTGTTCTATTAGCATTTGGGTTGTCTCTAGTCCTTTGTTATTACAAGTAGAAGTAGAACTGCAATTTTTAGTCTTGTGCTAATATCAATTTGTATTTTTTTCTGGCATATCTTTGGGATAGATTTCTAGGAATAGAACTGATGTATGCAGGGCAAATGTATATGTAATTTTATGAGGCATTCTCCCCCAGTTAGAGCATTTCATAAAACCTCAGCTGCATGTGGGATGTCTGTCTCTGCACAGCCTTGCCAGAGGCGCTTGGGTATTTTCATCAGAGTCATTAGCAGCAACATTCTATCTCAGGGTACTTTTCCTGTGACCAAAGTTTGTCATCTTGCTTTATGTTAAACGGTCATTTGCATTTATTTTTTCTAGAAACTATCAGCAATATTTTAAATTACATTTTTGGCCTGAGTATCTTTGGTCTTCACATTTCAATCCAAGCCCCAATATGAGGTGACTGAAGGCTGTAGTAATAAATTCTCAGAGGAGCCTGTTTTCGTTTTTGTTTCACCCTGAGCCAAGGGTGAGACTGAAATGATATCACTGGTGGAATTAAATTTGGCTGTGTTTACCCCTGTGGTGTCACTCCTTAGGTCCATTCTCTGCAGGGTCTCTAATCTCTCTCCTCCCTCAGCTCCAGGTTGGTGTCCTGTCCTCTCACATGTGGTCTGTTGAAAACCAGCCTCTATGATCCCAGGGATGCAGATTTTGATGCCCATTAGAGCTTATTTTGGAGCAATTACACAATTTTTATTGAGCCTATCATTTACCCCCTTTATCAGCTACTCCACTGTGGTTTTTAAAAAAATTTGAGAAACAATTTTATCCACAATTTCAAGTCTTCAGAGTCTTATTCTTACAAACACACAAGTGAATGTTTGACTAATGTCTGTTCCCTCAGTGATAACAGACTGGAGCAATGGTTTCCTTGCTCACCACTGTATTCCTAATGCCTAACACTAGAAGAGACCAGTAGATGCTTCATAGTAATTTTTGCATGTATTTGAATGAATGTGAACAGTATGAAAATCTTGGAGATGACCTTCAGCAGTGATACTAGGGACAGTACTAAGAAGTGGATTCAAATGTTAGGAACATAGCAGTATCTTGAGACATGTGGGCAGCTTTGGAGTTACATGTTTATAGCAGAAATCAATAGTAAATGGAAGTAGTGGCTGATATAGCAATTTATAAGCAACATAGATCAATGGGGAAAGTGAATTATCCATGGTGATTGCTAAAAATAAAATAATAATGCTATTCCCATTGCCAACGTACACACTTGAGGCAACATGACAAGAAATGAAATCTGAATCACACATTGGTAAGGGACAAAAGAGACATTGGAAGAATCACCTCATGAGTGGCCCAACAAGAGGATGGTAGGTAGAATCAGAAAGAAACCAATGGCCTACTTCATGCGAAGATGGAGTAATGAGGACTGGAATTATACTCCCTCTGACACCCACTCTTAGAGATGAAATAAGCAGAAAAATATATGGGAAAACGTCGTTCAGACATTAGACAACAGTGTAGGATAGTGTTCTCTGACAGAGGAGACACAAGTTACCTGAGCTTTACTTACTGTTTGGAGAGAGTTTCCAGGCTCCAGCATGAGAAAGGAAAACCAGGCAAAGGCTCCAGGTCTCCCTGAGTTTGGAGGAGAAAGATGGAACTTACTGAAACCAAGACAGTTAGAGTCTGCAGCCCAGAGTACCAGAGAGAAAAGAACTGCACAGAGTGAGAGCGCTGGAGATCTGCATACTAACCAGTTTATGGTGTGATGAGACTACCTAAGGCCAGAGAATAATCAGGAAGGGTCTAGTGGGGCCATCCCTGGAGTTTACACAGACCTGGGATGGCCCCTGTTCCCACCTCCAGAGCAGATAAGCCTTGTGGCACGTGGGGGGGGCTGAGTAAAGTATGCAGGAGGCTTTCCCCATAATTATGGGCAAAATCAGCCCTACAACAAAGGCTCCTCTGGCCCCACTTTACAAACCTTAAAAATCCAGCCTCAAAATGATTCAGGAATTCCCAAGTAACTTATCTAGATCCTAGCACAAGGTTCACCGGTCCTTTTTAAAACAAAAGAAAACCCAGCACCCAGCACATAAAATTCAAAACATCTGGCTTCCAATAAAAAAATTACCAGGCATGAAAAGAAGCAGGAAAATATGACCATATGCATTATCAACTCATTACAACTGACCCAGAAGTAACAAACTTGATAAAAATACTACCAAGTACATTACAACAGCTACCATAACTGTAACTTACATGTTCAAGAAGGTAGAGGAAAACATTTGCATGGTAAGGAGAGCTATAGAAGATATCTAAAAATTTTTAAAAGACCCACGTTGAGCTTTCAGTTATGCAAAACACAAAGTCTGAGGTGAAAAATGCACAAGATGTATACAAAGCACTGCAGAAGAAGAGATCAATGAATTTAAGGGTACTCAATAGAATCTATTCAAAATGAAATATGGAGAGGAAAATATCTGAAAAATATAAACATCAGTTGTGGGACAGCTTTTATGTACAGAATCTCTCTATATCAAAGCCTAAGTGACCGTATGACCAAAAGACCAGAAGGACTGGATGATTGGCAGGTAGCTGTGATGCACACTGACCACAAGGGGGGAAGGCGTTCAATGCAGATGGTCAATGGGGTCCCACAGCAGGATCACTGCTCAGCTGACAGATGGGTGCCAGACGCCAGGGCTGACAGTTGGGTGAGCCCAGCTGCTGCCTGAGCTTTTCCCGTGGACACTCCCCCTGTGTGCCCAAGCTGCAGTGGCAGTGGGGCTGGGATAAGGGGGAGCAGTATGGCACCCAGCCCAGGCTCAGGCTCCTCCATGGCTACCTGCCGCTTCACACACTACTTCGTGCTGTGAGGGATTGATGCAGATAGTGAGCTGCCCAATGAGCTGGCAGTTAAGGCTGGGCTGTGGTGGCATGGAGGTCCACTGATGCCCACAGGCCAGGCTGAGGGACTCCACCGGTGCACGGATCCATGCACCAGGCATCTAGTATATAAATGATTTTGATGGAAATGTTGTAATTCTTGATTTTGGTTGAGGTTATTAAACTATATGTGTTTTCAAAACTTGCAAAACTATACAATAAAAATAGTTATTTTACTGAATATAAATTTTGTCTTAATTTTTAAAAAGTGAGTTGGAGGGAATGTGGCCAGTAGCAAGGAGTTGGACCAAGCTGAACTTCTGGCAACATATCTCGAAATTGTCCTCCTTGGCATGTCCTCCTCTGTGTTCAATGTTTTATGCTTTTCCTTTTACTTACTGCCTCATGAGAAGAAAGATCAAGGTTCCCTATTCTGTCTCTGCCCTCATTAATGGTTGGGACTTAGACACATTACTTAACCTCTTTGAGACTCAGTTTACTTATCTTGAAAATGGGAATAAAATTGATTTATCCATTCATGATTTAGTTCTGCATTGAACAATATTTATTGAGCACTGGCCATGTGCCAGGTACTATGCTAGAGACTGAGTGAAAAGGATACAGTCTTTTCCTTCAAGGCACTTGATCACCAAATGACAGAATAAATGAGATTGATGGAAACACTCAGAAATCATCTGGTCCAGAATAGGAAAGTGAGGTCCCATGAGTGACAATGACTTGCTCAAGGGTTTTGAGTTCATTAGTGGCAAAGCTCTGAGTACAACCCAAGTATTATTGTATATAAGGCAGACCTTTTTCTGGAGATTTATTCTGTTCTTTAATTTTATTCTGTTCTTTCAAAACTTTGTGTTTTGCATAATATGTTTCTTTGTCTCCATATTTTGACTGCTTCTCTCTGCTTCTATGCCTCTACACCTCCTACCAGACTTGATGTACTTTCTTCTTTACTTCTCAAGTTGTAGGACTTCCATTCAGCCAGATTTCAGGGAATTCTGAATAATGTTCTGTATATTAGTTGTAATTTTAATGTGGTTATGAGAGGCTGCAAGTACTGGTGTGTACCTACACTGCCATCTTGGTTCCCCTATAAATTAATTTTAAGACATTGGACTTTACTTGCATTTTCAATTCAGGTATTCATATAACAAGAGGTCATTTCTTTTGCCTTTTCTTTCTGGTTTTGCCTTGGAATTCAATCTAGCTCCATAAACTAGCAGTAGAAGGCACCACCCAAACACAGAAAGAAAACAGTAAGTCAAAGTGACTTTTAAGAACCAGACTCTTCCTTTATTGGTGTCACAGAAATGTTCAAACCATTGTCAAACAAACCTGCCCACATTCTCCGAAGTGTTTTATAAAAGAATAAACAAGACTGTGCTTTAGAGTTGATGGACCCTGTGTGGATAGCTGGCTATAAACCCCATTATTATTGAGCTGTAAACCCTATTATTACAACTAAATCAGATTGCTGCAGCTGATGCCAAAATATGTCTCCACAGCCCATGGAATGAACACCTTTCTGGAAAAGGTATAGCTGGATTTTCAGAGCAAGCTGAATTCCTAACACTGCATTTTAACAGTAGCAATTTGGTAGATCATTGTGAAAATCTGACTTTTGTGCCTACTCCTGGCCATAGTCTTAATGGAGTTGGCAGTCTTGGTGTGATGCCTGTTGGGGAAGGGGAAAAAGAGCTTGCTGCATGGCATTAAAGGGAAGATTGTATTGCATGAAATTGTATCTCCCCAAATTCATGTCCACTTCAAACCCTGGAACACAACCTTATTTGGAAATACGGTCTTTGCTGACCCCGGGAATGGCCAACATTACAGTCTTTTAAAAAGAGTGCTATTCAAATGGATGAACTTCCCCAGCGCCTGTCATGTAAACTGCGATGCACTGCTGCCAACCTTCATGATGGAAAGCTGGTGCTTGCATGGCCTCCTGGTTGTGCCTTGGATAATTCACATCCTATTACAGGACAGACACAGAGACAACTGAGCACAGTGTCACTTCAACAAATTAAAGAACGTATAGCTTCTCCAGTCAAGGAATTGTGTAAACTTCTGTCTTCATCTTAGGTACATGCTTTTAAAAGCGAACCATATTTGACCAGGGGGTATGGGGAGGGTGGGGAGGGAGAGGAAAGAAGGCATAAATTAACTTTAGCCACCATGGATCTATTTCCATGCTCTGATTAGTAAACAGCTCAAGTAATGCTCTCCAAGGATGACTGACTTTAATTTTACTCATAATGTTTGGGCTTTTATTATGTGATGCACTGCCAGGTTCCTAGTCCCTGAATGAGACATCACTCCAACTAGGAAACAAGATTAAGCTTGACAAGCTTCTCCCCAAAAGTGGTTTGTTCTTGTTGTCCATACATCTCTAAAAATTATATCATGGGAACTACACAGAAGTATCAATTCAACAAATTTCATGATGTGATGATTTGAGTAAATTTATGGAAAATGATTTGTTTTTCATCTTAAACACAAATTATTTAAAGGGGCCAGGTTAGCTATGTGCATTTTGAAAAAGAAATCTAAATAAGGAATAGAGTAGAAACTGAAGTAGAATAAAGAAGATAACACTTAGTTGAAAAAGAGACTGTTTATCTGGGTGACCATTAACTATCATATGTGCACAGGGCTGGGTGGGTCCTGCAATCCTTGGAGGTGAATACAAATGGGGGAGCCCAGATCCCTCAAGTTTACCTCTTTCCTCTACATCTTGTCCTTACCAACTGCCTTCTTCAACTTTCCATGGTCGGCTCTAGCAGTAATAGAATTAGTTAATTTTGATCAGAGTGCTAGTCAAATAGGTAAACTTCCCCAGTACCTGGTATGTCAAATTCCAGTCTCTAAGTAGTGAAAACGGAAGTTTTCTTATGCTACCAAGCAAATCATACTGTAAGCTACCTAGTCTGAATCTCTCAGTGCCGGCAACCATTCTCCAGGGAACAATTCCCTGCAAGAGGGCAGAGTAAAGCTGGCCTCAGAAATGATGAGCAAGAGTCTGGTGACCTGATACCCTAGGTCCTTGTCTCATCAAGGACATAGACCCCAACCCTTGCCACTATGAGTGTCAACAATTCTCCTGTTGGCATAAATTGTTTTAGTTTCTTTTCTATAGCTTCCAACTAGTAGAATCCTAATTTAAAGGCAAGAGACCTTAGTTGGAATTTAGGTTTGCTCATTTAATTATAGAGCTATGCTCTGGGTATGCCTCGGGTATGCGTGCTTGTTTTAATTACGCCCTTGGGGCAGTGGAGCTCAATTTCAGGCCCTGTCCACATTAGAGAGCTTGTTTCTCTTGAGGCAACAGTGAAGTAGCCACCAAAATTAGAAATGAAGATTTTCCTTTGAGACCAAAAATACAATTCAAAACACAATGGGCCAATGCAGAAAAGAGATTATAGCTGAGATTATCTTCAATAGGGAATTGGAGATAACCCAGTTGTAAAGGCAAAGGTAAAAAGAGATGGAAGGAGAGGTAGAAATGGAGTGAAAGAAGTAGGGAAATGTATCCTAAACTTTAATGAGAAGCCAAATTTTTGAAGATCTTATTAAAATGCACTTTCTGATTCAGTAGATATGGGGGAGGCCCTAGATTCTGCCTTTCCATCAAGCTTTCAGGTGACATCAACACTGCTAGACCACACTATCAGTAGTAAGGTGCTTTAGAATACTTTAAAGAAATGAAAATGGTCTAAGAACAGACTAAAAATAACAACAGTAATACCTAATATTGTTATTATCATATCTAAAGAAAAAAATACATCCATCAGAAAGGTAGAGAAGGAATTCAGCAGAAATAATATAGAGACCAAAGAGTTGGAAAAGAAAAAAATAGTCAGAAAGGCAATGTCAAAACAAACAAATAAAAAAGTAGTGTCTTGGCAAGAAAAAACCAGTGAAGCTGTGCTGTGAACATGGGTTACTGGGCTCTCGGTTTCCAAGGACATTAGATTTCTGTATTCCATAGTTAACTTTCCATATTCATGAAGCAAGTCTTTTGCATTTTATTTGCCTCTTTTGTGTGGCTTTTCAATAGGAAGAAAATGGGCTCTCCATGTTAAAATGAATAATCTGCTCCTCATGAAAGTTATGTTATTCATTGTGAATTATTAAATTATCACTTGGTTTATAAATAGCAATCTCTGAGAGGTAGTTTAATTTAGGTGACTCAGAATCCCCAAATACATTTGGATTTGAAGCATCAATAAATTGGGTGTCTGGTGCTCCAAATGAATAAAATAAAATAAAATAAAATAAAATAAAATAAAATAAAATAAAATAAAATAAAATAAAATAAAATAAAATACAGAGGGTACATAAATCACCACATGTAAATGCTATTACTTGGGGGTCTATTGACAACCCTCCCACCTCATTCCGCCCACATCTGATACTGAGAGTTACTTTCTTTGAAATTTACATGTCTTGTAAAATCATGGGTTAGGAGACCAATCTTTAATTTGGTATTTACGTCCTTTTATGATTTTCTTTATTTTCAATAATAGTTATTATTTTTAAAAACTAACCAAGTAGATCCAGATATTGGAAGTAGCCTTTCTCCATCTTCCCCATTCTCTTCTGATGGTCTCCCGGGGCCTGTTGCTATATTTACACTTTATTTTACTTCACAATTTCAGGACATTTTGTTATTTGCTATCCCCCAACTATTCTTTTTTATTCCTCCTTTTTTCTTCTTGACAAAAAACAGGAGCATTGTTCAAATACATTTCTACATAATTGGTTGTGTCTGTGTTATTAGAAGGAGGCCGGTCAGATTCTCCTTTTTCATTTATAAACCTCATATCAGCATGTCACACATAATTAGGATCCATTAGAAAAGAACGTGTTCACTGTGTGAAAAACAGATTCATTTTGGCTAATGGCTGTCACTGATCTTCTTGCTTTTGTGTCCACACTGATATTGCTCTTTTAAACTGAGCCGCCTTAGTGACAGCTTGTCAAATGATTCATTGGGGAATAAAATAGGGAATGGGATGGTCCTTAAATCACTCTTGTGTTAGTGGACTATTTAATCTTCTGTGCAATGAGACCAAATTAGTTTAGATGCTAATATTTTCCTCTAGTAATTTACAAAAATAAGGAGAATAAAACTTGGGAAGATAGGTGGAGAAAAAACATATAAATGTTTATTATACAGTGTTCGAGGAGAAAATAAGAATGGACATCAATTTATTTTCCCCTTAGCAGGTTTATTGTTTATGGCTTTGATGTGGTATAGCTGTTTAATTTCACACCTGTCATCGTGTGAAAATGTATCTCAATTTTCATCACATATATGTCATTGAGGATTTGCTGTTGACTTTGTTCCCTCCCTAACCACTGGAGAAGCTAAAAATTAGTTATCTTAGTTTTCTGCATCTCTTGCAAACCAAGCCAAATTTGTGTAAAAAGTTTCAGACATCTGACTTATTGTTAATAAGCCAAACTTTTGGGCTGCATATTAAATGTCATCTTACCCTGTTACACATCGACTCCTTAATTCCTTTTAAGATAAGGTTTATAGTCTGGTTTGTGGCAGTTTTAATATAAGAGAATATTAACTGTTAAAACTTTCTACTAACTGTATCTTTAAAAAGGACATAAAATATTTTATTAAATGGCTAAACATATTCCTCCTACATTGTTAATATCTCCTTAGATCAAACATCTTCAGGGAAGGTCTCTGGAGACCTGTCTTAGTAGCTGAATTTTCATTGTAACAGTGCATATGATGTCAAGTGCCTCAGATCAATGACCCTGAATGGAGGGCCTTGGGAACACCAGCACCTATTCCTCAAAGGTGGCAAAGTTTAGAAACAAAAC
Source organism: Pipistrellus kuhlii (assembly GCF_014108245.1). NCBI lineage: Eukaryota > Metazoa > Chordata > Mammalia > Chiroptera > Vespertilionidae > Pipistrellus > Pipistrellus kuhlii. Next base: position 26,553,139 of record NW_023425427.1, read on the forward strand.
CTCCAGTAATAAAGCATGGAGTTTCCTTTTATAAGCCAGAAAGCTAACCTGACTTTCAGGTCACAAACATTAACATGCATGGAGAATATCAGGAGAAAGGAGAAAAGATATGAGCCAGATCATATTGAAATGGTGTAAGCAGGAGAATGGAGCACTATATGGGTGTGTGGGTCAGCACAGAGGGCAGAGAATTCATGGATTTTGGAGGAATTCTATGTTCTCTATGCATTGCACCATACACAAGCACCAGCTGAAAAAGGTGATGGATAGTATCATGGACTTCAAATTCACCAGTTTCTTGAAAAGTAGTTCTGATGACATGGAGGTCAGATGCAGGAAGGTCTCTTTCAAATATACTAACTAGAGTATCCCCCATTCAGTTAGAAATGGTTTCTTATTCTGTTTCCCCTCAAAGGAAAAGGAACTACTGTAGTTAGATCCAAAGGCAGGAGACTTTTGTAGCCAATGGAAAGCATTCATGGTTTTAACAATAGGACAATAGTAAATGGTCACTATTAAAATATGTTAATTTCTCTAAGGACAACAGATAGACAAATGTACCAAGATAATTAAGATATCAGGAACTAGCCTAAATTTCCAAGATTAGTAATTGCCTCTCCATATCCATTTTGACCTTCCATGGTAATGAGAACCCTAGGGTTCTCATTAGAGCCAACCAAATAAAAGACCACATTCTCCATGTGACCTGTGACTTAATTTAGGCCAATGACAGGTAAGCTTATATGGAAACAAGAGGAAATATCCTGGGGATGCCCTGTTTATCCCTCCAAATCAACTCTATATGCTTTTTTATTTTGCTTTCTAACTTGGAAAATGGACTTTCCTAGAATACATCAATGGGCTTTCTTGACTTCTGATTTTCTCTTGGGTTTGGCCAAGGAGACACCAGGAGAAGATTCTGTAGGATGAGAGGGAAGAGAGTTTGGGCTACTACTAACTATAAAATTATCAAATGTATTGATGATTTAATTGAAATTCTTTTTGTTTCCAGTATATATTCAACTAGGGATTTATCTTCAAAGTGGTTTGATTTAAAGTCATTTGAATGGAGGGACATAGAGAGTATTATGCTAAGCAAAAGAAGTCAGTCACAGAACGATAAGTATCACATGATCTCACTCATATATGGAATCCAATGAACAAAATAAACTGATGAACAAAATAAATCCAGAGACACAGAAGCATGCAACAGACTTTCAAACCTCAGAGGAAAGTGGGGGAGGTAGGCTGGGTGGGGAGGGATTAATTGGGGAACTTATATGCATATATGGACATAGATAATAGAGATGTAAAGGCCTGGGAGGAGCAGATGCAGTGGTCAATGGGAAAAACAAACAAATGGGGACAATACTTTCAACAATAAATAAAAATATTAAAATAAATGTGTTCATTAACAATAATAAATAAAAATAGTCATTTGAAAAAAAATTCTGTGTGTGTGATATGTGTGCCAGGTTGAAAATTGGCATGGTACATTCTTTTACTAAAAGCCGAGCCTCCTCTATGATGAGGCTTTACAATAGCCATAGCTCTCTCTATAGCTCTCCTTGTCCCTTTAGGTTTCATGGTGGTAATGACTCTTCCAATTGATAGTTCCAGGTATTTAGTTACTTTTCTCCTAATTCACACTGTTGAAAAGAGTGTGAGCAACACTCTTTTATTAAACTCTGCTCACTTACCTGTGTTGAGTATACCATTTATTACCTGATTGATCATTTCCTTAAAGGGGGTGGGAGTGTACACTTCCCCTCCTAATTCTTCCCACTTGCCAGAATGCACACACGATGACTGGAGCTGGAGCAGCTATCTTGGACAATATGAGTGGTAAAGCAGCAAGACAAAAAGGACCCTAAATGTTTGATGACCATGCAGTGATATACCAGCTCTTGATTACTAAAATATCTCATTTTCTTTATAACTTGTTCCTGCCTTAGTGTCCACTGCTCATGTACCTGAAGGTCTGTTTCCTCCATATCAGCCATCTCCACTTGCTCAATGGAACCCTCCTTAGCTCTGGAATGGTAGTTCCCTGATGTAAGATTGGGATTTTCACTTGTTCCCTGATGGTGCAGGGCCAAGTGACATGGTGGTCTTTCCTGATTCCACAGTCACAAATGGGAGATGAAACAAAAGCCCCTCTGGGATTTCCCCTGGATTTATCTATACTTCCCTGCTACAGGACTGTGGCCAAGAGTTGGGAGGACAAGACAATCATGTCTCATAGCATGTTTCCCTATTTCTAATTTCTTCTTCCCAAAATCCATTGAGACTAGAAGGGATTAGCAGTATTCCTTTCCCTTACATTGTACTTGGAATTTTCTCTACCCTATAGCTTATAATAGGCTTCATGATTAAGCCAAATAGGCCTCATGCACTAATGGGAACATAAAGGAATTCAGAAAATCCAATAAATCATCTTGCAATGCACTCAAGAAATATTCTAATTTTCCAGCCAAAGGGAAATCCACCTCTCTTCTAAAGCACAAAAGCCCACTCTTTTAGTAGAGACTGCAGGACAACAGAATTAGAGTAGAAAGAGATGCCCCTGAAAATATTTAAAATGATAAAATCTGATTATATTAATATATTTGGACCCAAGCTCAGTGGCTAGCTGCATGTTTACTAAATGACTATATGACATTCAATCACCAGACATTGCGAACATGGCATTGGGGACACAAAGAGCTAGAATTCAAGGCCATTCCCCTCAGGAGCTTAGGGTCTATTTGGGTAATCAGATACTAAATGCCAAATGTACTAGGCAGCAGATACTTTAAAACAAAATCCATGTACATAAAACTCACCTGGGAGTCTTATTAAACTGAAGAATCTAACTCAGTAGGTCTCAGGTGGGGCCAGAGAATTTGTATTTCTAACAAGATGCTGATGCTGTGAGAATATAGACCTCATTTTGGGAAATAAAATTAGAGGACCAGGGAGAGAGAGGCTCCTTAGAGAATGAATCCTAAAGAATGAATAGAATACAGAGAATCAGAGAGGTAGATGGGGAGATGGGAATAGAAGATGGTATGAGCAAGTGTCTGGAAGCAGGACTATCTCCAACGTGCCTAAGGGTTGGTGAGCAGACTAATGGAGAAGAGGGTTGGTGATAGAACTAGGAAAGAAGGTAAAACAATAGATGGAAACCAGATTCTGAATAACTCATGAATTGATGGTTCTCACAAGCTGGCTCTGCCAGTAATGTCATCAAATTGAAGGCCATCAATGGCCTTAGCAACATCTGGACAAAAGATGTACTGACCTGATACGGACAGAATCCATACCAGAAAGTGTAGTTAGTCAACAAGTTCCTCCTCAGCCAAGCTAAGAAAGAGGGGTTCTAACAGTCCCAGAGGGGAAAAAATAAAAGCAATAAAGGCTTGCTATGGTTCTTTAGCACTGACCAGCCTTTCCCACTCCTGTGTGGCCACAGAGCAATCACTTGTATCTTAAATTCATAGTGACAGTCATTCCCACAAGTTCTTTTGTGGTGCTTCTATGTATCCCTTCGCTTGAAAAGTGAGGAAGGCAGACAGGATGGAAGGAGGGAGCCTGGAATAGAGTTCTCTAGAAGGAAATACAACAGTGAACTTGAAAATGTAAATTCAGGCCATTTTGATCAAAACACAGGAAGCACTAGTCATTATTCCTCCACAGTCTTTTCCAGTAATAGATGGCAGGCAGCTGGCCAGAGGGCACTCAGGGGGAATCAGCTTTATTTTTAGCTCAGTGCAGAAGGGAAAAAGATCCAACCTGTTTACACCAGAGAGACTGCTTGCAAAGCCCTGGGGACTGCTGCCCTGTGTTGGTGGCATTTGCTTCCTCCCACACACATAGGTGAGATGACAGAGGCCGTCACCTGCTCCCAGTTTTATCACTGATGAGGGTACATTGTTTCTGTTTGGTACACTGGAAATTTAGCTGCCAAGATTTAATATCCAAATAATGCTGGGTAGTGGCCTGTTGAAAAATCTGAATATTCAAGGGGTTGTCTCTTCTATTATTGTGCCCCTTTCCTGGTTTTCCAAGAACCCTGCCATCTTATTTTCTTAGAGTCTCATTTATTCCTTTCCCTTTTTATCTTGTTGTACAGAAAATAAATCAATGACATAGAAAATAAGATGTTTTGTTCCTTTCAGATGAAAGATTATCAAATGCACTGATGATTTATTTGCAGTTCTTTTTGTTCCCAGGATGGATTCAGCCAGGATTGGTTTGGTTTGCAGTCTACAGATTTGACTTTTAATCCAGGCTCTGTCCTTACCAGCAGTTGGAGAAGGTCATCGAGAGATTGTGACCACCAGTTGACTCTCAAGCTATTCTCTGATGATTAGAGGCTCCTCAGTTCCTCCTGGTCCTTGGGCTGTACCTTTTGTCCAACTTTCCCACAGTGGGTGCCATTTTCAAGGATGCAGCCTTAAGAGGGTAAGGTGTTGTTGACATCTGGACAGTATACATGACTGAACTCCTGAAATTGTGGAGGGCAAATGTGGTGATCTACTCATTGAGTGGCTGCCCAAGACAAGCCTTGTATGTAAGTGCTCTGGCTTGGTAAAACCAATACCTACCAATCTGGAGTGTTCTACCTCTTTCTTGGGTCTCTCCCTGACCTTCCTGGCTGGGGGGCCAATTTCAGATTTCACCTAGGAAATTCCTGAATTTTCAAACCAATGGCAGCTCTGTGACTTCAAAACTGCACTTTATAGTAGTTGGGACTCATATATATAGTTCATAGGTCACCTGTGCCACTTCACCTATTGTCTATACAGGCAGAAGAGGGCATCTTTGGCAAATCACCTCTTCCCCTTGCCCTTCTAGCAGTTGCACTGGGTAGCAGTGTAGGAGAGGACAAGAGAAGCAATGATGGGCAGAGGAATGGTACACTCCTCCAATTGGTACCTAAAAGTAGGTAGGATGGACAGTGCTTATCTGATGCAATCAGGGGTCACAAGATGGCTTCCAAATGCCTCCCTCAATGGCCTGCCCTTCAGAAAGCAGAGTGACTAGAATAAGACCCCTCCCTGTGAGGCCAACGTGTTACCTATAAAAGGTTAACACATTAGCTATACATACTTTTGCCAGCATTATCTGTAATGGTAGCTAACGTCAGAGGTACTGCTTCCAAGAGAAGAGAACATAGTATTATACATAAGTTTTGCCAGTGAATAAAGCCAGATGACCAGGAAGCAGCATGAGAGCTGCAAGTGTCTGTAAAAAGGTAGCAAGATGAAAGGTTGGAAGATGACCTTGCAAAAGACAAATCCTTTCATGCAAATGACTCCCATTTCACTAGTGACTGATGAGTAGTTACAAGGCCCGGGTGTCCCATTTAGAGCCTTCTATCACTTTCCTTAGTCCAACACATTTTGAAGTTAAAATAAGCCACTTTTATTTACTGCTCACCTCCTATGTTCCTGCTTCCTGCTGCTTCTGCAGGACATTTCTGGATTTTCCTGCCCACCATGAGGCTAGCACAGTAACATAAAAGCACTAGACATGAGAGAGAGATGATCAAATGTCCCCAGACAACCAGACATGAAGAGCAGAGGTGTTGGGGGTAGAGAACATAGAAGACAGTGGGAAATAAACATTTATAATGCAACAGTGAAAACCTCTATCTTGAAGTCAAACAAACTAGGAATTCAACATTTTAGAAGAAGCCCCCAGAGCCACAGAGATCTAAAATTCTACCACCTCTCAAACCCTGGACAGCTGGTAAATCGTCACAAGACCCACACATGGATATCTTATTGTAAGGAAGTTCTTCCTTACGCTTCCACTGTGTAAAAATACAGTGTGATGCTCCTGTTTTTCATTTTACATCTAATATAAAATTTGAAGTGCAAAAATAAATAACAGTTTATTAGAAGGTCACTTGCAGAGTGCTGTTCAAACCCAAACCATGGGAGTTTAGTTACTAATGAAGACGCTCACTTTATCTCGTTTCTGCTGATGTCCAGCACGATTTATATTTAGAACCTTTTAAATCCAGAAAGAAATGACTGGAAAGCTCTGTTTTCTGCAAACCACTTTATCGGCTCAAAATATTACCTGTTTATTCAACTCTATTTCCCTCAGGTAAAGCTAAAAATGCATACGTATGTAACGAAGAAGAAATACCTTTAGTTCCATGTCTGAGTACATTCAGCTCCAGAGGATATGTCACACAAAAGTCATGCCTAATAAATATACTTTATTATTCTGGGGAAATGTCTAAAATAAAACAGAATTAAAGCATCTTGTTATTAAAGGATTATTAAAGGATCTTTTAAAATTTATTAATAGATATCCTATCTGGTTTCGCAGGCAGTTTATTATACTGCTTTCCGTTTTTAGGAAGTTTCAACATGTATTTTCCTGTCAAAAACAATATCTGGTTTATGAGAAAGAAAGAAATCTTGCCATTTGTGACAATATGAATGAACCTCAATGGCATTAAGAAATAACAGTATATATCCTTAACTTTTCACAGTCTATATAAAGTTAATATGTATTACTTCACATAAAACATAGAAACCTTGAAATCATATGGGTTTCTTTAATTCTTGGAAACATAATGCTATAGCTGTGTGTGTGTGTGTGTGTGTGTGTGTGTGTGTAATATTTAAATACATTTTAAAATCACAAGACATGTTCTGCTATTTTGTTTTAAGAAGTTCTATTTAGTTTTTAAAAATTAAATAAAAAATAATAGTTTCCTAATTACCAAGATATTTATTATCTAATACTCTTTATTCCTTTCCAAAGATCCAGATTTTTTCTTCTTTCATTTGTCCTACAGACTACAGAAATTCTTTTAGCATTTCTTGTATTGAAAATTAATCACCTTAAGATTTATTTAATCTGAAGGTATTTTTGTTTTACTTTTCTTATTAAAAAATCAATTACCTTAAGATTTATTTAATCTGAAGGTATTTTTGTTTTATTTTCCTTATTAAAAAATCATTTTTTGTTAGATATTCAGTTTTAGATTGTCACATTGGTTGCTGTTTTTTCCCTTTCAGCACTTTAAATATATAATGCCAGTCTTTCTATTTTCTGATGAGAACTCCGGTTCCTCTCTATGTAATATGTCACTTTAGCTCTGGCTGTTTTACGTATTTTCTTTTTATCTTTGTTTTTAAAATCTGTTTACTATGATGCGACTAGCCATGATTTTCTTTATATATATATTCTATTTATGGGTTTCTAAGTTTCCTCAATTTATAATTTTTTGTCTTTCAACAAATTTTGGAAAATTGGAGTGATTTCTATTTACCTGTATTCAATTTCAATGCTTTTCCCCTTAATTTTCTTCCTTCTGCCTATTAAGTTCATCCTTTTTAAAAACCTCAGGTATTCTAGTATTTCCATTTGGTTCTTTTTTTGTATTTTCTATTTTTTGTCCTGAGAATATTTGTCTTTTCACTTGTTATAAAAATATATTCCCTTGCCTCATTAGACATAATTATAGTAGCTAATTTAAAGTTCTTTCTGATAAACCCAATATCTGGGCTATCTTTCAATTTGTATCTGTATATTACCTTTTGTGGGTAACATTTCCTTATTTTTGTTTTTATTGTTATTGTTAAATCATTTTGGATCGTATCTTGGATACTATGGATGTGATATTGTTGAGATTCTGTGTTTTGAATTATTTTTCTGAATACTATGTTGATTATTTTGTTTTAGTGGGCAGATGTGGTTATACTCAGATGATAAACTTGTCTCACCTTAGCTGTCCTATATCACGCACAAAGGCTAAGTCTGTAAAACCAGAAATTTCTAAGTTTTGACTCCTTTCCAAAATCTCCCTGCTTTTGAACATTTTCCAGAGCCTCTATGGAGACTTTTTTTGTGTATTTTGCTCAAGTCGATAAATGTTCATCTGGAGGAGAGTTGTACAGTTAAGAGCTTCCATCATGCTATTGGAAGCAGAAACGCCTGCGGGGATACTCTTAAAACCCCAAACAATCCCTAGAAATGGAGCGTAAATGTGTGGTCAGGAAGGGAGTAAGAGAATTTATGTCATAATCATATCAATAATGTGAGACTCTCTAAGAAGGTGGTAAGAAAATACCAAGATCGAGGATGGAAGTAAGAATGCTTTCTGAGGATACCCAATGCCCTGCTGATCCAGTTTGTTTTCATGCCCTAGCCACAAGATTACTTTTAGAATAACTTATTGTTCTCAGTTAAAAGAAAATGGAGCAAATGTTAGTGCTCTATCCAGCTTCCAAAAGCCAACACCTGCATTTCTCTGCCTCCTCTGCCCACGTGCACTGCAGACTGGGAGAGATGAGTTATTAAAGCTTCCAGGAGCAGCACTAACATACTGCCATGCCTGAGTATACAAGCACCCCTGGGGCAAGTTAACTCCAAAACATCTGTTCCATACTGATGTTTCCCAACCCATGCAGTTGTGAGGCAACAGTTTTTGTTTATTTCTCACCAATGCTTTTGCAAAATACCATAAAAATCAATGTGTATATTATGACAGTGTCAACTTGCTATATGGTTATACACATTTGATTTCAACTACTGGATTTATCTAATTTAACAGGTATAGACAGATGGTTTGTGAAGTAACCCAGCTACAGTTGCTCACTGTAGTAACTGGATTCATAAACACACCCTTGGTTGGTTTTATTTCCTTACCTGTCTCACTTCTCTTCTATTTTTCTGGGATCACCTCCCAAATAAATTACTTGTTCCCAAATGCTTGCCTCCGGTCTAAAAAAATTCAATCTAAGACATGAGAAAACTCAGCTAAAGTATCAAATAATAAGAGTAATTGAAGTGGTTAGTACCGAGTCAATAAACAAATGTAAATGTTCTCTTTTACTCAATGAAAAAGAAACTCAGAAACTTTAGATGCTAAACCAGTGCCTAGCCTCTCTGAAGTTGAAAGAAGAAATGAAAAACAAACATGACTCAGACCCATAATTTTATTCCAAACTGGGGAAAAATCTGGTCTCAGAATTCTGATTATATGCTGCTATCATCCAACTGGTGAAAGGATGCCATTTTCTTTGTGAATCGTGTGATTTGATGATTTCTTTCATAGTGTCACAGTAGACCATCAAAACAATAACTATTTTTCCCCCCTTTGGCTTAAATAGTGGCTTATAACTGGACCTGAAATGTTTCTATATCAGTTAAAATAAGCACAGTCCCTTCCTTTTTGTCCTAAAATGACCTCCTTTAACCTAGTTCTTAAGTATAATGCTTCATTTGGGTAAGAATGAGCTTAAGGGCCAGAGTACAAAAACACAATTACATTGGAGTCTGCATTTTTAAAGGAAGAGTGCCCAGAATGAGTTGTTGGCATGAAAGATATCTTCTTTTTAGTCATGATGTGTATCATATAGGCAGATTAAACAAGACTTTAGCATCAGGTACTGGACAGTATATGGCTTTTGAGCTTTATCCTGACTGCTCTGGCTTGAATTCTGGTTTTGTCAGTTACTAAGAATGCAATGTGTAGAACTTTTGTAATGGATTTAGTGATTATATCTATCTCTTAGGTATGTTGAAATTTAAATAATATAATGATGTATTTGAAACTATCTGGCTCAGTTGAAGAGATAAAAAAATAAAAAATTATTTCAATGCATAGTTATATTCTGAATTTTATAGTTGGGGGGAAAAACATATGAAAGAAAAAGTATTTTATGTCACTAGTGGTGGGGATAGGCTGTAAGGAGTAGTATATTCCAGTAAAGGTGAGAAGAGTCGATTGTTGTTAATCACTGTTCTACCAGATATAATTTTTCAGTCCCAATTCCCCCTTTTCTGTGAACAGGAAGGGACCTAGCTCCACGGGAGTACAGTGCATTGAACAGGAACCTCTCTGGCTTTCTTTGTGCTCTGTGGAATGAAATAAAGCTCGAGAAAAAGAAAATCAAAGTAATGTCTGCTGCATATGAGGCCACAAGGACACTCAATGTAACCATATCATAAATCATCAAAGAGAGATGCCAGGGAAGAGCTATGCTTCTAGGACAGCTTGCCTCGTTTAATATATATAATGCAGCCATAATAGCGACTCTTTGGTTCCCCCTTTGCTTTGTTCAGTGGTAATTGTCCTTCTGCTGAACCATTCATCTCTTGCCGAGTTGTCTCCTGACTAGTTGTGCACAACTGGCCCTGAGTTATGGGTTCTCGACCTGGAAACCCTACATTTTGGTTTGGTAGTGTTCAAAGTTAAAGTGAAGAGCAACCAAAATACAGAAGAAAAATAATGACCCTTAAAAAAGTTAGTGGGATAAAAGAATGAATGTTGATTAAAAAAAAAATACCTTCACTTCCTGCTGTGTTTCTTTAGAAAAGGGTATATAACTGAAAACTAGTTTTGAAGGATAATAAAAAGAATTTGAGAATAGTGAAGTAAAAAGTCATGAGGATGCATCAACCTATGAACTAGGAGGTCACGGTTCGATCCAAGTCAGGACACATGCCCAGGTTGTGGGGTGTGCAGGAGGCAGTCAATCAATGATTCTCTCTCATCATTGATGTTTCTATCTCTCTCCCTCTCCCTTCCTCTCTGAAATAAATAAAAATATTTTTAAAAAGTCATGAGGGTGCCAATTTAAGAGCCCAAATATGGTATGTTCTTCCACTCTCATAAATGGGTCACAATGAAATCTTCATAGTGTAGTTTGAATCCAATGATTTAAAATAATCAAGCATATTTTCACCTGAAATTTTTGTCCTAAAAACAATATACAACCTACAAAATTTCTTTGCATTTGACATATCAATTGACATAATCCTAAAGCTGTGCTGAAACCTGAAAAGCTATAGTCCTCAAGTTTGTGGCTAAGTCTCCCACCGGAGATTTATTTATACACAAAAGAGATTAACAGACTTGACTGAGGTTTTGAGGGGAAAAAATGAACAAAATACAAAGACGCACACCAAAAGAAAATTATGAGTGGGTAAAAATAGAATAAGTGGCATTAGTATTCATTAGTATACCTCACTCTACTTATACCTCCTTAAGAAATAAACACACAAAGAAACATTTCAACAATATGAGGAATCCAGTGTAAGCCTGCAAAAGGAAAAAATTAAAGCTGAGAACAGAAAGCATTACAAGAGGATTAGGTAAGCACCTGAAGGTAGCAGGTGAGAAGCAGCAGGTATGATAAATATCTTTCTTATTGAAGTGTACAGTCAAACATTTTTCTGGATTTGTAGCTACAAATGTAAGATAGATTTCTTATTTCCCATCACAGCAGTGTGTGTGATACAAAGATAAAACCCAACTATTCTGGGACTTAGAAAACATGCAGTCTGACCAAAGCATTCATTTTACCTTCCAAAGGACCAAGGCAGCAGCATCAGAAAGCAAAGCGACGCTGAGGATCGGAGGCATTCATGTTCTCTTTAAAACTCATACAGCAGCTCCTGAATTTGACCATTAAATGGCTCCATCCACATTCTATTTTCCTGTCTGGGTGATCCATTCAACTTGATAGACAGTGGTGTTAATTGTCACGTCAGAGCCTGCACTCGGGCAGGGGTGAGACTTAACACCATCAAATGCTTACACTTGGCCTCCTCACTTCTCTTAAAGGACACATCTGGACTCATAGTTGGAAAGCTAGTGAGGATTCCTTGTGGTTTGAGGATGGAAGCAGAGCCCTGGGCCCTGTTACCAGCAGCTTGCCGTAAGTCTCTTCTGGTCAGCTATAGAATACTGGGGGACCAAAATGAACATACCCAAGAGTACAAAGGCCCCTTGGATGGCAGGCCTTGCATGCCACTAAAATCTCTCTAATACATTTCCTTCAACCACAAGTTTGCATTTGCTTTCTGGTGCTGTCAACATAGCCATTTCCAACTCCACCCAGAATCACCTCTCATAGGCTTTATTTTCTGGCATATCTTAGACACAGTGACATTTATATAGAGATAAGACTTTGGAGAAGATCAATTTATGCAGGTAGGAAACAAAGCTCATGGCTGAGTGGTGTGCTTTTCAGTTCACAGTCCACAGTTATTCATGAAGTCTCCGTTCCATTCTCAACTGAGATCTGCAAGGGAGTGGGTGCACCTGCACAGGGGACCTGTCCTTCTCAGTCCCTGTAACAGTCCTGGGAACAAAAAGCCAGCATCCCGGAGACCTTTCCTCCAGTTTCTTTGGTCACATGCGGCTCCACAGCTTCGGGAAGCCAGCCAAGTGTAACATATTGAGCCAGGACTGGTGATTCCTGTCAGAATACCCAGGGTTAAGGTTACAGAAGATTTGGTTCAGCGCTTTAGCATTTCTCTCCTCATATTTAGTCACTGAGTTTAGCAGGAACCTCCTTCTTACAGTTTTCAAAAAACAAAACAAAAAACCTAGCTGAAAGCCCAATGCTTCTGGTGCTGCTCATTTGCTCAATTATTTCTTATAATATAAACTTCCACCCAAAGTTTTAGTCCAGACAACTATGACGATTAAAAGAAAGACACACCAGCTTCTGCCACAGAGAAGGGACTAAATGATTGAAGTGATAATATGAACATCCAAATAAGGGGGGGAATATATATATATATATATATATATATATACACATACACACACACACTCACATATACACAGCATAACTGTGGCCTCAGAGGATTGACAGAGAAACAGATATCTCTGTGACTAGTCAAAAAAGGGTGTGTGTGTGTGGGGGGGGGTGTCCAAAATGGGTATAGATTAGAGTGAAGGTCTTTCAGTTAGTGGTGTGAGGAGTTCTGTGGACCATCACGGGCTTTGAGGTTGCATAGTTCAAGTTCTGACTAAGCCATGTCCTGGCCAGGTCATTGTTAATAAATTGCTTAACCTTTATAATTTCTTAATCTGTAAAATTAATACCTACTGTATCTGTAGATGTGAGAAATAAAGATGATGATGCATATATCTATGTTAGCTAGGATTATGGAAATGTTACCAGAGCAGGGGTGATTAAGACCTAAGCAGGAGACACATGCTTGCAGGTTAAGAGTGGGCCTCAGCTGTCCAGCCAAAGATTTTGGATTATGAGTAGGACTCACCAGGAGTCACAATCATGTGGGTAATACAGTGAAAGAAGTGTTTTCATTCCTCTAGTCAAGGTTTGACTGGAGGAATGAATAATGGTATCCAATCTTTATGAGCACTTAACTACATACCAGACACTGTTTTAAGCAATATAAGCATTATCTCATTTGACAACACTAGAGAGAATGAGCTTAGAATGGATGATATGGGGAAAGCTAAGAGGAAATGGAAGGAATATAGTGGTGAGGGAATTTGGAACTTGAGTATTATGGTGGCTATAATAGAGAGAGTGATGAAGAAGTATAGTTCACCCTTTGGGGCAAAAAAAGAGGAAAGGGTCACATTAATTGATACCATAAGGCTAGAGAGCATGATTCCTCAATTAAAATGAAAAGTCATAAAAAACAGAAGTTGTGCCTAAGAGAACTTTCCACTCACAATTCCCTTTTCTTGTCAACCTTGATTTACTTCTTCAGCCCCCTCTACTCGCTAGCTTTTCAAGCATCTTTTTGTGAGGCTGCTGGAAGGAATCCTGTTGAATCTCTTGCTTTTTTTGGACAATGAACACGTTTCAAGAACCTTTGCTCCCCCCCCCCCCCGCCCCAGTTGTTGATTTCCTCCACTCACCCCAAAAACTGATATAGTAGCTCAATTTGTACCATATCTTCAAATACAAATTCTACAAAGTATATGTGAAAACTCCAGAGGCAAAAAATGCTACAGAATTCATGTGATTTATTGGGGGTGGAGGAGACACACATTAAACCAAGATCATTCCCAACTTCACAGAATGAGAAATAATTAAAATTTGACACGGCACTTTAGAGAGTGGGGAAATATTTTTTTTCTAAGCTGAGAGGCATTTTGGGCTTCTCATGCCACAATAATTATTGAATAGAAAAGTCACAAAGGGCTGAAAATAGAGGTTTGTTCCTGGATGTGTGACAGATCCTTTCTAAATGACAGGATTGGTCATAATTTTAATGAATATTGTGACATACCTATCAATTATCCTTGGATGTGAATGTGACAGTGTTGAGTATGAAAAAACTGGAAAGCAAGTAATTGCAGCTTGTGTATTCCTACATCTCTGTCAACAGTTATCAAGAATCTAAATGACCCAAACTAGAGAAAATTAATTTTATGTATAAAAAGAACCTCACTTACATATTCAAAACACCTCGAGCTTAGAGACATACAGATAAAATTACAGAACACCCCACAGTGAAATATGACACTGAAGTACAGTAATGGAGAAAGACTGGGTAAGAGGTTTGAAACATCTTGGAATTCAGATCTACAAAAGTTAAAACTATTAATGGAAGCTGTGTTGCCATGCAAACCTGATGCAATTGAGGGGCCTGAGAAAACCACTGCTTAGCTGAATCATCACATAGTTAAGACACTATTCAGAACAAGTGGTATTGTCTGGGCAGATAACTCCAAGAAATCAATAACTGAGTTAGTAATATGTCTAAAAAATTAAAAATAAAAGATCTGAATAATCAAAGAAAGGAAATGAGAATTTGATAGGTCCCAAGTAGAAAAAAAGGAAATCCCTTTTGGGCACATGTAGAATTTAATAGGGGTAAAAAGAGTGAAGAAAAGAGTAATTAGGAATTTCTTGGATGTTCTGATAAAATTAAGGATAAAATTTAAGGGACATTGAAAAAGAAGAAATTGTAAAACAAGTAAAGAACATGCTTTTTGGAAGCAACCTAAATGTCCATTAATAGATGAATGAAGGAAAAAGTGGTGTGCACTGGCCAGTTCAGTACACTGAAAGGTGGCAAGTTCAATTCCCAGTCAGGGCACATACCTAGGTCTTGGGTTCAATCCCAAGCTTTTTTTCTCTCCTCCTCTTGACCCCCCATTCCCTTCTTCTCTGGAATCAAATAAAAACATAGCCTTAGATGAGGATTAAAAAATAAGTGGTGCATATGTACAATGGATTATGATTTAGCAATAAAGAAGAATGAAATCTTCTCATCTACCACAGGATTGACCTAGAGGGTACAAAGTATGATATGGATATACAAAGACTAGACTCTTACCTCTAGAAACCTAAGTTCCATGGTGATAAAAACATGATTTGTTGCTGTTTTTGCTTCCTTCAATATGCTTTTAAAATAAAAAAACAGCTATTTTTTAAATTAAATTATGCAAATTTCTTCCTGTTTACTTAAATAGAATTTCTTTAGAATTAAGTGGCAACATTACAGCATGTTTTCATGAAAAGAAGGGATATAACTTTTAAAATTCCAATGCAACTCACTTGATTCTCTTACTAAGGAGGCGATGGTGTATTTTTCTATTACTGGGTATTTAGGTTCCCCAGAAAGGCAGGCACTCTTCAGGACTCTCCCATTTGATGGAGACTCATGAGGGCCTCATATAAAACTGATGCAGAGAGAAAAGGTGGATCTGACAGATCCTACCTCAGCCTTTGGCCATCACTTACTCTCCACTATCTTTGGTGTATATCTCCACTAGAACAAACCCATTGCGGCATCCTCTTCATGTGGAACAAAAGGCTTTTAAGAAGAAAGTTTCTCCTGGGGACTAGGTTATAGATTGATTGGGGGTCCAAAATGTTGGGCTGTATAAGCCCCGGAGCCCACTGCAATGCTCTTGGTTGAACCTATCAATTAGCAGGACATGTTCCTGGGATTTTGTGTTCTTTATTTTCTACTAGAGGCCCTGTGCATGAATTCATGCACCAGTGGGGTTCTTTGGCCTGGCCTATGGGATCATGCTGAAACTGGGTCTCCGAAATCCCCCAAGGGGACTCAGATTTGCAAGGGGACACAGGCCAGGCCAAGGGACCCCACTGGTGCAAGATCAGGGCCAGGGAGAGATGCAAGAGATTGGCCAGCTGGGAAGGGACTGCAAGAGAGCTCCAGGGCATGTCCAGCCTATCTTGCTCAATCCTCATCATCCAGACCCCAGCAGCAAGCTAATCTACCAGTCAGAGCGTCTACCCCCTGGTGGTCAGTGAGCGATCAAGTGGCTTAAGCGTATCATTAGTATATTATACTTTGATTGGTTGAATGGCCGACTGGTCAACTAGACACTTAGCATATTAGGCTTTTATTATTTAGGATAGCTTCCTTCCTACTCCCCTCTCCATCCACCAGGCTCTCCCCTGAGCTCTAGAGTAAGCTTCCTAGAACAGAACTGGGAAGAACCCAAACATTTTCCTCAAGTCAATGGCACTACTACGAAATGGAACTGATCTAACACAGCTCTTTGGAGATAGACATGAACCCTTTCAATCAAGACAGTTTAAAAATTTGCTGAATTCTAGTCATCTCTAAAACATGATCTTGATATCTTGCAATTTATGTCACACAGCACTTAAGGGAAGGAGTGAGGCCCCATTATAAAGCATCTTGCCACAGAGGGCTCATGTCATAGACAAGGCCACACAAGGCAATACTAAAAGCCACTTGTAGAATAGTGATTTGGGATGAAGAAAAGCAAAAAGGGGGGTGCCCAAGGGGACCAGGAAAGTTCTCAAGGCAATTCTGTAAATGCCATTTACTGAGCATCAGCTATGCTCCAGGCCCACACACCTGCACTCTGGGCTTGGGGCTTACATAAATAATGTGCAGTTCCTCCCTAGGAGGTGCTTATGGCTAAGATCAAGCTTTTCATTCCTCCCAGTTGAAATTTTGATTATGAATACAGTGGCATATATTATAATCTTAGAATATATATAACAAATCTTTTGTATAACCAGTGCAATCATGAGAATCTGCTTTGCTCCCTATTTACAACTCCACTTCATAATTCTTAAAATGATATTAGTCACCTTAGATGTTTAAGGATTTTTGAAGTCCCAAAAATTATTCCATTCTTAATTCATGAGTTACATGAGAAATACGTGCAAGTGTTTCTGTACATTGTATAGACACCAAATGTAAGATAATAATTTCTTTTGAAGAGTTCAGATTTTATGGATAAGGAATACAGGCTGGGCATTTTTTATCTTCCTCATTTTGTAAGAGGAAGGAAGGATTATGCACACCCCAGGAGGGAAGCTCCTTAGAGCAAAGTCTTTGTTTTCTGCCTGCAGGTTCTGCTCTGGCTTCAATAGCTTTCAAACCCTGCAAATGACAAATAGAACTCATGCAATTAAATAATTACTGTGTTTTCAAGCTCTAGAGAGAAAAGGTGAAGTGATAGGCATCAACAGAGGCCAAATCAGAATAAAAACTACCTTCACTGAAATTATAAGGTGCATCCTGTTTCTTGTCATCAGATCCCAGCTAAGAGAAAAGACTCTACATCACAGAAAAAGCAAAATGAATAACACTCATGGTGCCCCGACCTGGACAGGGCATCTTAACATGAAGCAAAAAAGCCACTTCATGGAGAAATTAAAGTTTCTCTTTACAGACTCTGAAGAGGGGCTATTAGTATTGTTCTCTTTCTGGCACACTTGTTCTTGTCTCAAGAGTTCATTTCAATCCCTACTGCTATTCTCATTATTTTTGTTCTTTGCCAAGAAAGCTGGATGGGTTAAAAGTCATTCGGGACTAAAGTTAAAGATTTTTACCCCAAGTATTTCCTCACTTGTCTCATGTTGTATTTTCTCTTCAGAAAGGTGTAAGTGGTGAACATAGTAAGACAATAATGAATTAGAATTATTACAGTTTTTGCTTTTCATTTTAAATGAATATCAATTTTAAAAGCCTAGAGTGGAATTTCTCATGTAAAAATTGGAATCATGGGGGGATTATTATTTTGTATAACAGCTTTGTTGAGAGACAATTTACATAGCATACCTGTTTGAAGTATACAATTCAGTGGTTCTTAGCATATCCACAGAGTTATACAACCATCAACACAATCAATTTTAGAACATTTTCATCGTTCCCACAAGAAACTTCTTCTCCATTAGGAGTCACTTTCCATTTCTCTCCAACCTTCTCAGCTCAGGCAACAAATAATCTACCTGCTGTCACTTATGGATTTGCTTACTGGGCACAATTTATGTAAATGGAATTGTAAAATAAGTGATCTTTTATGACTGAGTTCTTTCACTTAGCATGTGTTTTCAAGATTTATCTGTGTTATCGCATGTATCACTACTGCAGTTTTTATTACCCAATACTATTCCATTGTTTAGATGTACCATATATTATTTTTATCCATTCATCAGTTAACAGGCTTTTGGGTTGTTTTCATTTTGGGCCTAATATGAATAATGTTGCCATGAATATTTGTGGACAATATTTTTTTGAAGACACCTTTTAAATTCTCTGAGTACATATCTAGAAATAGAATTGCTGGCTCATCTGGTAACTCTATGTTTAACCCTTTGAGGAACTTCCACACTGTTTCCAAAGTAGCTGCACCATTTACATTCCTGCCAGCAACTTGTGAAGATTCTGTTTCTTCCAAATCCTTGTCAACACTTGTTATTATCGATTATATATATATATATATATATATATATATATATATATATATATATATATATCGTTTTGATCTGCACTTTCCTGATGGTTGCAATTACTGCTAAAATGTATATTCCTTGGCTAAAACCTGACCCTGAATTAGAATCTATGAATCTAAACTTTACTGAGACTCATATCAGTAGTTTGTTCATGCATAGCATATATTTATTTTCTCTCACAGTTCCTATGGATCACACATTAGGGAAAGGCTTGAATATTTCTGATCTGGAATCTCATACAGTTCAATCAGAAATTTGAAGGCTTGATTTGAACCGAAGACTGACTTCCAGGGTTGGCTTCATGGGCATGCTACTGGAACAGCACAGAGGCACTACACTCAGAAGTGTTTCATACCCTTGGTTTAATGCCCTCCTGCTGCCATCTTGAGACTCTTAATATCTTATCTTGGAACTTGTGCTCTGTTAAGTAAAATCCAATGGGACAAGGGAGCATGTGTGAGCAGGGGAGATGTGTGCAATATCTGGTCTGTGTTCCTTGGGGCTCCATTTCATATGATGATAATACCGATAAGCATAGAACTCTGGTGCATCCATGAAGTGTTGGAGTTCAGTGAGACTCAAAGCAAGTACAAAGGAAGAAGAATGTTAGGATTATGACTGAGTACACAAGGGAAGCCATACTTGTTGTTAGAACCAGACTTGCTATGAACACAGTAAAGACGATGTTTGGCAGTGGAGGTGAAAGAGGGGAAAAAAGGAGGGAGAAAGCTAGTGAGGTGACTAACAGCATGTAGTCCATAATGGGCCCCCTCCCTATTACCCTTCAAATCTCTAGAAAAGCTACTAAACTTGACAGTTGCTTTGTGTTAATGAGTCTTTTGTGTGTATGTGTGCGTGAAAAAACAGTGAAGAGGTTCAGTTTAGAGTGTGGGTGGATATGTGGAAAAGAGAGATGATGCAAGTGGGCGTAGGTATAAGGTATAGAGGGGCCCATGATGAACATCACGGGGGAAGGTGATGGACTATCACTGGCCATAGAATGGAAGGATCTGAGTTTGAATCAACTTTGAGATCTTCAAGGGACATGGGAACCTCAGTTTACATTTAGGGTTTACTTATAAATTCTGCACTCTGCATGTAATGTATAGTTTCTTGACTCCAAATGAGCAATGCCTATTTATACTTCATCTCCTCTATTTAGACATTTTTGTGGTGACAATTTTATGATACATACATCCTTGCATCTTTAAGAGGCATGTAGACATGATACTCATTTTCTAGACAGGAAGATAGAATATCCCATATTCTGAATTAAGTGTGCCGCATTGCTTGAATACCCACAACATTTCAAGTTTTGGCTGTTGCTCAGGACAGATCTGGGCCATGGAGCACAATGCTGAGCCTAACTGAAATCCACTGATCTCTCTACTTCAGGGTTAGTTAAACCCAAGGGACAGAGGGAAGGGGGAAATGACACTGAGGCTGTGGGTAAGCTGCTGGGGACTAACATCAACATGAAACATTAGCAATGGAGGAAAATGAGGCAAAAGGGATGAGGGAATGGAATGTTCTGGTCTCTTGGAGCCATGGCTGTTGATCTTGTCATGGCTTGTCCTGCCGCCCACCATCCTTCACTAATTAGCAGAATGTCTTTGTTGTTGTGCTGGCTGCATTGAAAACCCACTGCAGTAGTAAACCTGCTTCTCGGAGCACTGGCTCCAACCATGCACTGGATCTTCAACCTCCGCGGCCTTCACGCTTGACTGCGGGACACCACGTCCTGCCAGGCCAGCAAGCACAGGGTGCAGTGGTGCAAGGCTCTTACCTCCATTCAGTGGAGCCTTATTTTGACAAGCCCTGGCCTTTGTTGTTTCAAATGACCAGCAGAAAGAAAACCACACCATAGCTCTGACCCAGAAGCTTTTCTTCTTCTACACAAATTGAAAGAATAAATTGAGTAGAAAGAAAACTGTTCTTGCAATTTATCTTATATTTCAAAATCAGTGGATTATTTGTTAAGGGGAAATATTTATGATTTATTTTAACCTGTGTTACATTAAGATTATATATTTGGCTCTATACGTATTTTTAAGTTAATTTATATATGTCCTTTGACCTGTAGTCCCATATAACTCAACATGTACCACAGCTTCCAGGTTCATCTACCTGATTGTTTACTCAAACCTTTATTTTGGATGCCTGAAGGGCACCTCAAACTAAATACAATTAAAACCAACTCTTAAAGTCCCATACACTCCTGTCCTACCCATCTGACTAAACCTAACTTTATCTCATTAAATGCTTTCTCCATTCATTCTGTCACTTAGGTCAACACCTGTGATCAACCCTTGACTGCACTTGACCAACCTTTTGTCTAAAAGGATCCTCGCAAGATAACCACATGCCTCGCTCAATTTTAAGTCAGTATGTCTCGGCCAAATATCAGCTTATCAGGCCTTCTGTGACCACCCTATGTCCCCTGCCTTGTCATTCTTCTCCTCTCGCCTATAGTATTTTTTCATAGCATTGTCATCATATGAGAAGCTATATACTTGTTTATTTACTTCTTGTCTGTGTTCACTTACTAAAAAGTAAGCTCTTTGAGGATGGGAACATTCTTTTGCTCACTGCTGTATGTACAATACAAAAAGGTTCTTACACATAAAAGGGGCTCAATAAATGTTTGTTGAATAAAATGATGAACAAATCAGTAAAGTAATTGAGTGTAGCTCAAAAGACGATTATCCAGGGGTTAATATCAGCCTGGGAACATACTGAAGTGCTTTGAGGAATCACAACCAATGAAATTCAATGGGAATCTCTTTAGAGGAGACTTGCATGATGCTTTCTCAGGGTGTTTTCTCTCTGATTATTCTTAAGTCTAAATAGAGAAAATACTGTACAATTTTGGTTAAGAAACATTTATTGAGCACTTGTTCTGTGCACAGTGTCATGAGGAGCATAAATGTAATGCAGACCTTTCTTTTTTTCAAGGATATTATAATTTCATGCATTACTGTAGTGAAAAATCCTCAAATACTTATTATACTACTTAAATATAATTTATAATTGAGTAATTACTTCGTTGTTAAATTAAAAAAATGAAACATAAAAGACATAAGCAAATCACCTAGAATATCAACAGGAATAGTCAATGTTATTGGGTGAACATTTACATAGAAGAAATCACAGAAGTTATACAAAAAGAGGGGGAAAGTCAGTTGCTAAAAAATGAGATAATGATACAGAAGATATTTTAAAAATGAGAAGTTATTAATGTTCCTTGATTCCACAGAATAAAAAGAAAATGAAGTGAAACAGAATGAATTGCTAAGTTTTAAAGATTTTTAGTTTATTTTATTAATTTTAGAGATAGAGAGGAAGGAAGAAAGAGAGGGAAACACCTATTTGTTTTTCCACTTACTTATGCATTTATTGGTTGATTCTTGTAGGTGACCTGACTAGGAATTGAATCTGTACTGGTGACATAATGCTCTAAATAACTGAGCTACTTGGTCAGGGAAGGAATTGTTAATTTTTACAAACATATTTCTTCACTATTCAAGATATTGATTTCTAAAATACCTTTTAAGTAAGAAATTTCCACATGAAGACCATGAAGATGGTGTGTGTGTGTGTGTGTGTGTGTGTGTGTGTGTAGTTTACTCAGTTGTTGACAGTATCACTGGATACCTTGCTATGAAACGGGAAACAGCAATGCTGCCATCCTCCCTCTAAACCTACTGTTTGGTTTTCTGTTTGTTTTCAGTATTTTTTTTTTTAATTAAAGTTCATAACCTTTGCTTTTTGTTTTTGACCACATTTTTCCTAGTGTTATTTTTAGTCCTATATTAAGATGGAGCCAATGCTTTTTACAATGACCTTCCAATAGCAGAGTCCTTTAATTAGCTCTAGTTGTCTAGATTTTAGCATCAAGTAGATTTTTTTTCCCCCCAAGAAAGACTCGTGGGTGCTATTTTCAGACTTCTTTCCTATTTAAAAGTGCCTTTTGTCTTTAAACTTGAGTGGCAATTTGACTGGGCTGAACTTTTCTTTCTCAAAGAACAGTGTAGATATTGCTACACTGTCTGATACTGAATTCTGATGTGAGATGTCTAAGGACAATTTGATATTTCTCCCTTTTTCTCCCTCAGAAATCTTTATTATTATTTTTAACTTTTTAATAGCCTTTATTTTACAGAGCAGTTTAAGGTTTACAGCAGAATTCCCATATCCCACCACCCCCTTCCAAATACACACACAGTCTCCCCACCAACCAACACCCCTGATCAGAGTGGTATTTGTTACAACTGATAAACCTATACTAACACACCATTTTTAACCAAAGTCCACAGTCTATATTAAGATTCACTCTTGGTGTGGTATATTCTATGGTTTTCTTTGCCTTTTATCCATCTGTAAATGATCTTCTATTATATGGTAGAGGCAGGGACACAATTTTATTCTTTCCCACATAGATAACTAATTGTTTCAGCAACATTATCAAATAGTATCTCTATAATTTATCATGTATTGATAAATGTGTGTCTGTTTCTAGGTTTTCTCTTCTGTTATGACAGAGGCTGTACCAATACCACACTGTCATAACTAGTAAAGCTTTACAATGAGTATTGATGTGTGGTGGGGGCAATTCCCATAACTTATTGTCTATTGTTGACATTTTGAAAAACTTGTCCAGTGTCTCTAAAAATTAATAGAATTTTGTAGGTTTTTTGTTTTTGTTTTTTCCTTGCTTTTACTGGGATACTTTGAATATACAGGTCACATTTACAATTAAAATCTTTATGATATTAGATCTTTTTATTGACATACATGATAAATTTCACAGTTTGTCTTTTTTAATGTATTTCCATAGTTTTATAATTTCTTCACAATTTTTTTTAGATTTCTTTCCAAGTATCTTACATTTTTCAATGCTATTTTAAATGTCATATAGTTTTAAATTAACAACACTTAGCTGATACTTAAGAATGCAATTAATATTTGTATGTTGATTTTAAATATGTCCACTTTGCTTTATTCCTTATGTTATCCTACTAAATAATACAAATCATCAATCTGAAAATAAATAGCATTTAATTTCTAATATTTGTGGCTTTAATTTGCTGTTCTTGTATGGAACTCACAAGGGCCTTCAATAAGTGTTGAAAATACATAGGGATAGTGAGCTTCCTTTTCTTGCTCTTAATTTTAAAGGCAGTACTTCCAATATTTTTCCATTAAGCATGAATTTTTCTCTAGGTTTTAAAATGATCTTTATCAGGATAAATGTGTTTTCTTTATTTCTAAATTGATAACATGTTTTTAACTTCAATAGACATTTTTTATCAAATGACCTTTTGCTTTGAAGAAATTATTATGTGGCTTTGCTTCTTTAATTCATTATTGTAATGAATTAAATTTATAATTTTTCTGATATAAGACCCTTTTTGGCATTTCTGGAATAAATCCAGCAATACCTATGATGTAATAAATTCTTTATATGCTGCTGATTTTTAGCTTCATAATACCTTGTTTAGACTTTTTACATCTATTTTCTCTCTCTCTCTCTTACACACACACACACACACACACACACACACACACAAATTTTATATAATAAAAGGATAATATGCAAATAGACCAAAAGGCGGAACATTTGGAACAACTGAATAATCTGTTGCTATGGCATGCGCTGACCACCAGGCGGTGTGCATGGAACATGGTGGATGTCAGCCGCGGCGGGATCATGGAGTACGTGAGTGGGGGCACCAGACCAAGGCAGGGCACTGGTCACTGTCATTGGGGTGGGCCTCTGGTGGTTACTGAAAATTCTTTGTTCCCACACCCCAGGGAGCAAAGCTCTGAGGGCTTCTCCAACCTCCCCTTGCTCCTGAGGGGCAATCGGGACAGCAGTTGCCGCTGGCACCTGCTGATGGTGCTGAGAAATTAAGACCAGTGCAGGGCAGTGGCAGCAGTGCAAGTGGGGCCTGCACCGTCTGCATGGGAGCAGCAGCAGCAGGAGTGGGACTGTCAGCAGACAAGGGACCAGGGGACTGCAGTGGGAGAAGCTGAGCAGGAGTGCAGAGTTTGAGCTGAGAGCTGCCCCTGTGCCCACTGTAGCCTCACAGCCCACAGTTCCTTTCAAGGTGCACAAATTCATGCACTGGGACCCTAGTATGTTTATAAACAACCTAGTTGGTCTGTGTTTTATAGTTAGTATGTATTGTTGGATGACTATATGATTTGTTTGATGACAAATAACATCACTCTACAGATTCTTTAGAGATTGATGATAGAAATAATAGACTTGATAGAGTGTCCTTCTATACTATAAAAATGCTATTTTAAGACTGGTTTAGAAGATAAGGGCAGTCTTTTCTGATTAGTAAGTCTATCAGAGACTTTGTGATAGAAAGTCTACATGTCTCCAAATAACAGCCAATAAAGAATAAAAATATTTTCAAAGCAGAATAATGTCCTGAGATTCTAAAATACCAGAATATTATTTGTGGGAATTGGATGTCCTTGTTCACAGAGCAAAATTTCTTAACTTTAAAAAGAATATCCTGTGTCTCTAAGGATACATTTCACTGACAGTCCCTAATGCTGTGGTGGAAATTCAAAGGGACAATATAATTGATGGGTCCCTCAATTCAGTGTGTCACTTGTTACTACAATAATTACACTCACTGTCCTCCTCCTAGTCTTTGCCTTTCACCTTGCCTGAAACATCAAGATTCATGTTTGTTTTTCAAACTGATTTCATATATGAACTATGATGTGAATTATTTCCTTTTAAGGCCTTGGTTATAGTTGCTTACAATAACACTGGTCTTTCTTAATTTTTCTTTCATTTAATCATTATTTTAAGACTTAACATTATTGTTCTATCTCTCATCACTTATTGTACTATGTTATGATATTCCTTTATGACTTGCTTTCACATACCAAAAACTTTGTGATAAATCAAAAACCCAAACTATAAAATTATAAAGCAACTCTCCCCTTCCCCTAAAAAACACAACCTAAAAAAACAAAGAAAATATGTGAGGCAGAAAGATAAATATATAATAACAGGCTTCATGGTAATACAGTTTGTGGATTCAGACCTTTTTTTGAAAGTAATAATGACCCTGAAATTAAGAAATAGAAAAAAAAAATCAAAAGAAAAAAATGGGCCATGAAATTTTATCCCCTACAATAAAGGAGAATTTCACATGAGTGTCTTCCAATGTATTATTTTTACCCTTCGGCTTATATGAGAATTGCAGAGGCAACAAGTGAATTGCTTTCTCTTGCTGTGATAAAAATTGAAGAGGAGCTATGCACAGAAATGTGTCTTAGGCTGTGATTGATGAAGTGGCCTAAACCTGGAGATATCACCCACCATGGAACATAATGAAAGTCAACCTCCAGTTCTGAAACAAAGGCTAAGAAAGAAAAGGAAAGTCTCCAAATGAGATGTAACGTAAGGGTCGGTTTTGGTCATGTCTGAAGTACACTATGTGAAGGGACATGCCACCTTGTGGTATTTGTCCTAATCCACTGTCATAGGTAATTTAGTTTTAAGAGTCTTGCACTGTATCTACGTAAGCATGTGATTCACTATATGACAACTGCATTTCTCAATGCTAATAATCCCCAATTCTGTCACTGATCTGTTTTATTGACTATTTTTATCCAACACACTCACTTCTATCTGACTGAAGGGGAGAACAATGGTAGTCATTCCAGGGAGTTGAAAGTAAAAAATAAAATTGTTTTAGCATATCGAAGGCAGTTTATGGTATCCAGCATAAAGCTTCCCAAATAATCATTCACTTTAAAGAATCAACCAATATTGAAATAGCTTAGTTTTCTTTCTGCCCTTCCAGAATAGCTTTGGGGTATTAATAAACGTTCACGGGTAGCCCATTTCACATAGCAAAGGAAAGGACCTTCAAAGCAGGCCACACATTTAAATTAACATTGGCCTTCCAACTCCACAAGAAGCCACAGAATTTTAAGTGGGGCTTTATTGGTTTGTTCCGTTTCCCTGTACAATTACTTTGGATTTTACTGAAATATTAAACCTGATAAGATAAGGAAAAGCATTTGACCTAGAAGGAATATTGAAAAGTTTAACTTTATACCTCTCATTGGTAATACACCAATAGTCACTTACATTTTTCACGGAGGGCATATAAAGACCAGGAGTAAGACTCTTGAAACCATGACACTAGGTAAGTCACTATCCCCAGATCCTAGGTGCCACTCCTAGGCAGATGGGAAACTGAAGTTACTGAATTACTCCAGAATGGGATTAAGGCTCTTTTTTTCCCCATAATAAGACATGTTAAAGTGTAAAATAGAGATTAAACCTGGCTGGTGTAGCTCAGTGGTTGAACATCATCCCATGCACCAAGAGGTCATAGTTCCATTTCCTGTCAGGGGACATGCCCAGGCTATAGGCACAATCCCCAGTAAGGGGTGTGCAGGAGGCAGCATGCACTAGTAGATGCTTTCTTTCATTGATGTTTCTCTCTCCCTTCATCTCTCTCTAAAAACATCAATAAAAACATATTTTAAAAATAAAGTAAAATAGAGACTAAGTTGAGTTACAGAAAAATAAAGAACATTTTTCTCTATGCGTGAGCAAAAAATTTAATACCTACTACATTTTTCTTTCAATTTGTGTTTTCATTATCTATTGCTGCATAACAATTCCCCAAAAAAACTGGCAGCTTTAAACAACTGTCAACATTTATTTCACACAGTTTCTGTGGCTCAGGAAATCCAGGGTGCTGGGTGGTTCTGGGTCAGGATGTCTCAGAATTCTGTCTGGAAATTCAAAGGAACAATATAATTGATGGCTCCCTCAATTAATCTCTATTTTACTTCTTTTTTTAAAAAAATATGTTTCATATCACATATTCAGCAGTCATCTGAAGGACGGACTAGAAGTGGAGGACCTGCTTCCCAGACAGCTCATTCAGCCACTGACAAGCGGCTGCTGCTGTTGGGAAGTGGCTTCAGTTCCTCTCCCAGTGTACTCCTTTATTAGGCTGTTAGAGTGTTTCATGACATGTGACTGTCTTCCTCCTGAGCAATTCCAGGGAGCACAACATGGAAGCCACATATCTTCTTATTGTCTACAATCAGATGTCACACACACTGTCCCTACAGTGTCCTATTGGTAGTAACTGGTCCACCCCATTGAATGGGAGAGGTGAGGATTACTGGGGGACACACTACCACAATGTGCAAACTAGAACCACATATTGTTTAAAAGGCATTTCAGCAGCAACTATAAACATGGAAATGATCTTTCAAAGAATGTATGTTCAGACTCACATACCCGAGGACTCAGTTTTATTTATTTTTTCTTGTAGGCAAAACATAATCAGATAAAAATGGCAAGCTTTTCCATGGTACATGAGTCCTTCTTTACATTCCACAGCATAGAGCCAATGTTGTCTACCAGCCCTTACATAATGCGAAAGCACAGATTCCCTATTAAAAGTCACACAATAGGTTAGAGAAGAATAAGGCTCTCGCTGAAGTGATTTCATAAACATGAAGCATTTCATCCACATTTTGTTGTTACTACAATTAGAGCCAATAAACTAGGAAAGATGAAAATAAGCATCTGAGTAAAAGGAATAAATATAATTGTTGCAACTGGTTAGCAACTATAAAATATAGACTTCTTTTCCCAAGTGGTGAAAGAAAGATAAGGAAAGAGGAATAATACAAAGATGGACCTCCAACATGGCCTTCCAGCTCACTCCCTTACTTTGGCAAATGAGGAAGCTAAGACTTAGCAAATTTAATAGACTTATGCAAAGCTATGCAGTAGATTAATCAGTTATACATTCACAGGTAGTTTTATAGGACTGACCTCTTTCCTCTTAATTAAACTTGTATTTATACAACACCAAACAATAGGTCAAAAGGACAAAGTTGAGTTGAATCAGTTATTTAGCACCACCTAGATAAATAACAAAAGAGATTGCTCAGTAGACTTTAGCTATTCACAATTTTTTAGAAAAACAAATTTTGTCCAGCAAATTTTGTTCAACTACTTAGGAAGACAATGCAAATCACTAGATGAAATCTTTCTAACTCTCCAACTTTAACTGAAGGTAGTGATTCAAATCAAAAGAAGCTGCTGGCACTCCTATGATACTTCTAGAGAATAAAATACTTGTAAAAATGCTTTTGGTTTGATATAATTTTACATATAAAGGTTACTTCTTTCATGTAGGAAGCGCTGATCATAGAAAATCATTTCACATTGCGCCAAAAATTCAGACCAGATGAAACCATTATCCTTTGGCTGAATGTCTCCTTAGCTGGCCCTGTACAAGTGTGTTTTAGGGATTGTTTTCCAAACTGCACTGTGACTCATCCCCGCCTTTCAACTCTGCATTGTCTGCTCCTCCTTGGTGTACAAAACTTTCTGATTGTCATAATTTTATTTTTCAAGCCACATTACTCTAGAAAAACACTCCTCTGAAAAAAACAATTGCTGTCAAAAGGCAAAGGATGCACTGTCTATCTTGGATTCTAGTGAATGAAAATAACTCATAATAGTCTATGGCTTGCTTGGTTTAGAAATGTCACCGCCTCGCATGGCAACTGAATTAGCATATGCTAAATGGCAATTATTAGTGGCGAGATTGGAAGAGATTCTTGGACTAATTGATTAGAAAATGTGAAAATAAATGGGCTCTGTAAATAAAGAAACGTAAAAATGATTCACAGGCATCTAAATTTCTTTGTAAAACAAAACATTTTCTGAGTACCTACCAGGGGTTATAGCTGGTGCTGTTGTTTGGGGTTCAGGGCTCAAATTCTACTTCTCACCTCTTCTATCTTCCAGGTTTTGTTTTAAATTTATTAAACACCGAACACAGAAGGGAAATGACCAAATCCCTTAGAAAATAGTCACTACTTGAGGCTCCTCTAGAAAAGGATTTGTAGCATGGCAAAGGTAGGCCAAGAGGCTTGAGTAAGCCTCAGCCTATACTAACACCCACTAGCCTCTGCCCCATTGAAAAGCCAATTCAAAACACACCCACCAGTGTCAGTGACAAGGAAACAAGAAAGAATAAAAAAATAAAAATAAATAAAACATCATATTATCATCACCAATGCCTACTGCTTAGCTGCCAAGGCTACCCACCCCCATTATCTGGGCTGTTGAAATGATAGGAGGCTGTCATGTGAGGTGAAAACAAGCAAAGAATAAAGGGCTTGGCTTCCTCTTGTGCAGGAAAGACCCTGGTCCAACCTGCCTCTGTATGGTGGGCCAAGAGCCCCACCCAGGCAGTCCTACTGTTTGAGAACAAAAAGCCCCAGGGGAGAAAGGAGGGAAGAAAACTGTGCAACAGGGCCTGCCCTGAGAAAACGGCCATCAGAAGCAGAAAACGTTGGTCACTGATGCTCTTCTGCTCTCTAGGCAATGACCCCACCCCCCTCCTCCATTAGTGAACTGTAACACAAGGAAAGTCAGGGAAAGACAAGAAAAGATCCTCCTCTCTGAGGAGGAAGTTGGGTTGTGACCACTGATATTTCCTGCTATGTGCTTCTGCCTGAGGAAAAGAAGGTTGGGAAGAAATTCAGTTTTCCTTCGGGCAGAGGCTAAATCCGAGGGAGAAGTCCCCCTTACTTTTAGGTATCCATGTGCCTCTTAAGGAATTTGGAATCAGAAAGCGTGGATTCAAGCCAAAGGCCATTACCACCCCTACTACTGTACCACCGCCAGCGCCATCACCACTGTCACCACCACACCTGAGCTAGATAAACCTCAGTAGTTATTTATCACCTAGAAATCTCAATGCCCTCTGCAAAATGTGAGTGTCACTCCCTACTATCTGTGAGTGATAAAGGCATTCTCCCATAGATTTACCCAAGGGATTATCTGGCTCAATCCTGAGTGGGCCTGGGTGTCTCGTAGGTTTCCTATGCCCTGAAGGAAGAAGTGGATGTGAAGAAAAGTGTCCAGAATTACTTTTGTAGCATGAAGTCTGTGTGCCAGGGGTGAGATAGTGACTTCAGGAAGCCCACTGAACACACATTTCTTTCTAAGTCCTCCTGGGATTTCTCAAGATTGGCTTCTACTTCGATCCTTTCAATGTGTCCCTGTTTTCCCAAACTGCTACCTTATAGCTATGGCATGACGCTTCCCCTGGATCAGGGAAAGGCCTGTTTTCTCTTGCAGTTGTTGACTGGGCCTCACTGAGAAGACAAAGCTGCTGGCCGGCTAGTCATAGCAGTGTCTGTGTCTGCCAGGAAATGTTGGGAGCATCCCTCGAGGGTCAGCCCCAAGTTCACCACACCCCTGGTCTCATGTCATGTGCACTGTGAGTTAGCGTCTTTGGGAGCTAGCTGCTTACCTGGGCTAACGTGGGCTTTTATCCACGTTTCCAGCTTCTTCTCTGACTTCTACCCGTCTACTATTGAAGTCTCAGCATGCCTCCTGTTGAAGGCTGCAGTCTCCAGTCCTGAGAGGTCCCCAAAAGCAATACGCCTTTACACTGTAAACAACCCAACTGCCCCGTTAGAGATTGAAAGCGCTGGTTTTAATTAGGCAATACTCTCTGCTTGAGTGCAGTATGGCTAAGAAATGTGTAAAACTTGCTTTAAAGAAGGCATTTTCTATCAGGAATGCCCTTGCACATCTCAACAGCAGGTCTAGGTCTTCTTTCTGTTAAGCCCTCCCAAGCAAAGATCTTTGTTACTTTCTTTGCAACAAGTACCTATTACATATCTCCATTGCTTCACTGTTAATATCATATTGTAACTGCAAGGTGAAGTCTTTTCTCACTTTTGTTGCAAGTTTCATAAAGGCCAGGACCCTAATTAACTATTTTTGTATTGTCAGCATCTAGTATTATGCCTGGGAGAGAATGGGCCTTCAGTAAATGTGATGTAGATTGGGCCATGGATGGATGAAAGGGTGAATAAGTAAATGAATGAATAAATGCTACAGTTGGGTTGGGGTATCATGGCACATAAGTATAAAAGATCATTACATGTCCATTCCAAAGCATCACAGAACTTTGGGAGACCTTTGACAAATCCCAATTTATAGGGCAAGGTGGAAGTTCTGAGACACATTTTCCTCCCACATTTTACATTTCTGAAATAGGGAAGTCACTCTCAATCCTTGTCAGCCAGGAGGCAGTTGGGATGTGGTTGCCATGGTGTGCTCATGTGCCCAAAGTAGAGGGGTGGTATTGGTGGTTTGGAAAGAATGCACAGAGTGAATGGAGGATGGTTTTAATTAAATGTGACATCACCAACATCCCTGACGCCACAGTATATAGAAAATCACAGCATTTCTTGCTTTGGGTTGAATTGATTTCAGAAGAGACAACAACTGAATGAAAAGTTTTAGAAATGCCTTAAGCAATTTAATTTGCTTATATTTTCCTTTTAAAGGAATGCACAACAGTGCTATATCATAATAATCTATGTCTAAATAACTCTAAAATAGCTCTCTCAGTACGAAGAAAATAAAAACCAAAAAACACATTATGTAAATCGAATCGATAGGGTTTTATTCCTTCTCAGCAACCTTTAAAGTAATGGTGGTTCTTTCAGTCAGTGACATTATATAATGAAATATGGGGTATTTGTTGTAAAACCAGTGACTATTTTTCCTCTTTGGGAAAACAAATGGGATTAGTAAATGTAACTGTTATCTCTTTTACTGAAATAAAAGCACAGGGAGATCTGCATGCACCTTTCTCAAAAAGATACATTTCACTGTCACAATAAACAGAATGCATGATGCTTGCAAATTCCTGGGGAGATATTTCTCTGTTCAAACGGAGGTTTTGTTACTATTTAAAACATGAAGAAAAGAGAGGGACCTGCCAGGGGAAGCCACATTAAAAAGAGTCCATATGCTTCTGAAAGCACTGCCAATCAGTTCCGCCCGCCACACTCCCCACCCCCAAAAAGATGTAAAGAAAACCAGTCCTCACCTACACTAACTTTGAGACAGATGTGAATTTGTTGCCAAAACCTCAAAAGGAGTTGGTTAGTCCACATCCCCAACATCAAAACTGAAAGGAAAATAACAGCAATAAAGGAAGAATCTTGTGAGCAGATAGCTAAACCATTAAAGTGGGAAATTGTCTGGATAGTCATGAAGTCTCTGCTATGTCTCCTTGTGTCCTGAACTTTCCATCTTACTGATTATTTTAAGGAACCAAACTTAGATCTCACCTATGTGAATGCCAAGGCCAGAAACACACAGAAAGGTGCCCATCCTGAGTCTACCATAGCCACATGGTCTTCACTGCTCCCCACCCAGGCGGGCCCACCCACTCCAGGCTTTCAAATGCTTCTCCTTATCTCCACTTCCCTTTCAAAACAGTGGGAAGCAGCATCTGTGGGCTGTAAACAATGGCCTGGACCACCAAGCTCCATGGAAGGTGCACTGGACAACATCGGGTCCTCAATGTCATGCAGGCAGCGCACACCCCAGTGTCTGCCCATCCAAACAGAGGAAAGGGATGGCTAGAGGAATAAATAAAAAGCTCTCTGCCATGTGGATGGCCCCCGTGCAATTATAGCGACGTCTGTCCTTCCTAGAAGTATCATTTAAGGTCTTGGCCTTTTTAAACTCTCAGAGCACATTGTAAAATACTGATTTTCCACCTTTTTTGGCGAGTTGTCTCTGGAAACGCTCACCCTATTCCACCCAACGTTTAATAAAAAGCTGATGTCCAAAAGGGTTACAGGTTCATCTCTAAATTCCATATTTGTTCCAGGAAGAAGAAAAATGGTATTTGTTTTTGGGGGATCCAAAAGAAAAGAAACTGGGAAAGAAGAAAGAAAATATTTGATAGTCGAGGAGTGCCAAAGCTTCACCGTTCTGTCCAGCAGCATTCTTCAGGATCTGAGTCCCCGTGGCATCGGTGGACTTTGCTCAGGTGGCCAGCTCCTCTCCGTGATGGCTTAAACATGCAACTTCACTGTTATTAGAGAGAAGCAGCCACACACGCCACTTTAAAAAAAAAAAAATTAATTACTGTATCTGTTCTCTAAAAACAAACTGGGTTCCAAGGGGGAGTAGGGGGGAGTTGGACACCACCCTGGGCAGGTTGCACAGGCAGGCGGCTGCTCTGAGCCAAAGGGAGGGCGTGCGGAGGCCGTGAGGTAGCGTCTGGTCTGAAGGAAATGAAATACTGCATGCAGAGGGCTTATTAAAAGCTTCATGCTTGAAAAATCCGTAGTAAAGGCAAGTTTGGGGAAGCAGAAAGTTTCCCCTTTTGCTGCTCATGTTAACTTTGTTGCTGGGAATGTGCATGCAATTTTGACATTTGTATGGAGTTAAGCGGGGGGAGGATAGTGAAGCATGAAGCCAGTTTTTATTGAGAAAAAAAAACACACACACAAAAACAAAAAAAAACACGACTGAGAACAAAACTCCTCAAGTCAGCACTTTGCCAGGGATTAAGGGGTAGCCTTCTCTTCTAGGGATCTGCATACCACCTTGTCACAGCTACAGAAAGTAAAAAAAAAAAAAAAAAAAAAAAAAATTGAAAGAGCAGCAGAGCATCCGCGCAGCCACGACTCTCCTGACTCTCCTTCTGAACTGCTCTGACAAAATGACCCTAGAAATTTCCCCCAGTTATTTCAGAACATCTCACTCCTAGCAGCAGCCAGCCAGCTTACTGTGTTCCCCAAATTTAACTTAAAAAACTCAACTGGGTGTTTTTTTATTTTTATTTTAAAATTAAATTTTATGTTGAAAAATTTTGAATAAGCAATTCATGCACATGGGACCACATCCTTTCCCTTTCCTACAGATAACCCTTGTTACGTTTCTTCCAGATCCTTCCAGAGACCTATGACATATGCAAGCATACCTAACATGTCACCTTTTCTTTTTATATGGGCTTTTTTTGGAGAGAGGGGTCACTCAGAGAGAGGTTTAATAATAATAATAATAAAAAAAGATGAGTTTGGTGAGATGGATACTTATTTTAAACAACCTGATGACATGGATTGTTTGCTAGATTCAACTAGATATTCTTAAAATATCAGTCTACAATTAAACGAACTGAAATTGAATATATTGATGCAGCCACAGTATCCACACCAGACAAATCCCAGTGTGAGAACTTCTTTCCCTTCTCTTATTTTTCATGGGATTCCATCAACGGAGCTTTCTTTCTTACCCCTACTCATTACCATCTTTACATGGTCTCATTGATGTTCATCATTTCAGCCTTTTAAAAAAACTGCTTAAAGTTTCAAGCTTATCTTCTAGATAGAGATGGTAAAAATCATGATTCTCTAAAATTGGTCAATAGAAATCACATCAGTTACTCGGGCCATCCATCACTGATCCCTGGTAAGGATGAGAGGACAGGTAGGTGTTGCACTGCAGAAAGGTCATGTCCCTGGAAATTAAGTGTACTTTGATCTATTCATTTTAACCTCATTAGCATCCTTGGCATCCAAATCTCAACCAAGTCTTCAAATCTGTCCAGCTTCCTATTTTCTTTCTTCCTATTCCCTCCCCCCCCCCCCTCTCTCTCTCTCTCTCTCTCTCTCTCTCTCTCTCATAAAAAACCACAATTAGAGATTTCCCTTCAGCACATTCTATTTCTTATATGCACTTTCCAGTGTTTTTCCCATGTGCACCTAGTCCTTAAAGCTTCAAATCAATTGGTGCAACAAGCTTCTTTTTCTTAAGTTAGGATTAAAAAGATGAGTACAATCCAACTGAAATTTGCTGGGTGTTATGAACTTAATATCTGTGCCCTACCCAAAAGTCAGATATTGAAATACTAACCCCAGTGATGGTTTTTAAAAGTGAGATCTTTGGGAGGTAATTAAGTTAGATGAGGTCATGAGAGTAGGCCCCATGATGGCATTATGTCCTAATAAGAAGAGGAAAAGACCAGCGCTCGATCACTCCCCACCATGTGAGGACAGTGAGAAAGCTGCCATTTGCAAGCTAGAAGTGGTTCTCATTGAAACCCAGCAATGCCGGAGCCCTGATCTCCAGCCTCCCAGCCTCCACACTGTGAGAAAGACATCACTCAAGCCATCCAGTCTATGGTATTCTGTTATGGCAGCCTGAGCTAAGACACCAGGATTTTACTAATTTCTTGACAGTAAATAGTTTAAAGACTCAAAGATGTAGCTCCAACTGATATCAATTCCTTTTTGTTTCATTCAATAACACTGGCCCAGTGCCTCAGAAGGATCAGTGCCTCAGAAATGCATGTTTCATCCTAAATATGCGGCAGGCCCTACTCTTGGCACATGGGCTGGCCCTGGGCACATTCCCAGCTCCTGAGCCCTGCCACTCAGCTCACTGAAAACATCTACCCAACTTGCCTCACCAACCAGCCTGAATTCTGGGTGACTGAACTGAACCAGTGTGAGGACCTGAGACAAAATGGAACCATGGGCCTCAGAGATCAAAACTGAGAGACCTGTGAAAATGTTTTCCTAGGTGTTAGCTCAAGGTCAGGATCCACAAACCTAGCCTTCTTAAGGAGTGGGACATGTCCTTTGTTCTTAATTGTTACATTTGAAACTTTGAATATGTGTTTCACTCACCAAATTTGTACTAAGGTGTAGGGAGTGGTTATAGGGTTAAACCTTAGACTGATCTGCTGGCAAAGCTGCAAACAAGTCCCAGGTTAGAGGGCACAGCCCTCGTAGCATATTTAAGCTAGATCTTGTGACTGCTCCCTAGATCTCTCCTGGGTAGCTAATGGGCTGTGGGAGGGGCAGCAAGTGCTGCCAAAACAAGTGAAACTTACAAGAACATTGTAAATTACCTTGTTTGTCCCATGACTAGAAATAAAGTATCAGTTTTGCAGTCTGGATCTGTTCTGCGGCTTCAGTCACGCACAGAAGATCTACCTAGACCCAGCTTATTCTCTTTGTCCGTCTTTTCTTCATCCTTCATTGGCCCTCCCTCAGGCTCACTGAAACCTTGGCTGTGCTGGCGTGGTCGGCTAAGGGCATATTATGTGCCAGGATTGTTTCAGGTGCCAGCAGTAAGGCAATGAAGAGACCATCTTACAAAAAGAAATCCCTGTTGGCATGGAGCTCACATTCCAACATTATTCCTTCTGCTCCATCAACCCAGTCAATGTCTCAACTAACTCCTTTACATTACACATGAGGATATTGGTACCCTGTTCTTCTTAAAACTGTACTTGTATTTTCTATGTCATGGTTTTTAATGTTTCCATTTTCTTTAGAATATAAAGAGATCTTCCACACTTTGTCTAAAGAGCTTGTTTCTAAAAGTTAAAAAACCTACAGGTCTATGTTATCATAACTATGTAAATGTCAATGACTGGCTTAGTTTTAAGACTAGGATAATATTTTTTTTTGTCTCAAAAAGGTCTACTGGCATGACTCCTGAGCCATTTAAAGGAGATTATCTATTTCCTAATTGTTTGAATCAATTGAATTATCTGTTCTTATACAAAATCAATTAAGTGCTTAAAATTGTGACATGCCATATCAGGAAAAAAGGGACATTTTATTTCACAATATCAAAAGCATACCTTTCATATATGGTTTCTGTTTTTCTGGAAGTACTGCTTTCTTTTTCTCTTGTTGATGGAAAAACAGTGCACCTTTACCTTCCTCAGGCGTATCTATTGTAGATTACCCATCATGCTCTCTGGTGCACTTTTCCTCTGCAGAAATGTCTCTCTCAGAACTCTGCCTTCTTCTGCTCCAATCAGGAGCATAAGCCCATTGTACAGCTTTTATCCTCCTCTCTTTGCTGTCTTCTTGGAGTCTGCTATTTCTTAGATCCTACCTGTTCCTCTTCCTTGATTTTTCACCCTTGTCTCTTTAGAGGCCATCCCCAAACAACTTCCTAAGAAAGGATCTTAGGAGGTCTTGAGACATGGACACCTAAAAAAATGTCTTTACTTTTGCTTTCATACTCACTGAACAGTTTGACCAAGTATAGAATTCTAAGTTAAATAGAGAAGTAAAAAGGCAAGCTACAAAATAGGAGAAACTATCTGCAATGCACACATTTGAAAAAAAAAAAAAAAAAAAAAAAAAGCCAGGATCCAGAATTTATAAAGAATTTCTAAAAATCAATAAGAAATAAACAAACATAAGTTGATACTCAACCACTCTGCCACACCAGCAAGGCAAACAATCTAATTTTCTTAAAATGGGCCAACACTTAAATAGGGACTTTGCAAAAAGATAATGAAATGGCTAAGAAGTATGTGAGAAGTTGCTCAATATCAACTCATCAGGGAGAACCAAATTAAACTCACAGTGAAGTAATAGCACACATTGACCAAAATGGCTTAAATTTAAAAGACTTATAAATCCATGTATTGGTGAAGATATAGAACAACTAGAACTTCAGAATACTTGCTGATGAGAGGGTAAAACTCTGAAATACTCTATAGCAGCTTTTAATAAATTTAAACATTTACCTACCTATGACCAACCCCACAATTCCAAACCTGGCTATATACCCAAAAGATACAGTCAAATAATTCACAAACATCTGTGAAGAATGTTTGTAGTAACTGTATTTATAATATCTTCAAACTGGAAACAACCCAAAGGGGAATAGACAAACAAACCCTATTATAATACTACAATAGAACACTTCTCAGCAATAGAAACACATGAACTACTGCTACACCCAATGATTTGGATAAACAGTAAAACAGTTATATTGATCAAAAGAAGCTACAGGAAAAAAAAAAAGTCCATTCTGTAGATTAAATTTACATAAGGTTCAGGAACAGGGAAAACATATTTACAGTGACTGAGGTCAAGCACTGATAATTTTTGGGAGAAGAGCATGTGATATGTACGGGATGGAAAGAGCCATGGAGGAAAATTCCTGTGATGGAAATAGTCATATTTCTTGATCTGAATGACAGCAACACAGACACTCATCAGGCTCTCCACTTGAGATCTGTACGTCTCTCACGGTGGGTATTATGCCTCAATGTTTAAAAAAGAAAGATATCTACAGTGAAAATCATCTTCCTTCAGTTCTGTGAAAGCTTCACCTTCTTGTCTGTAAACATCTACAGGTGATAAGAGGTCATGGGCCAGTCTGATTTTCATTCCTTTGAAGTCCAAGTGTATTCTCTCTGGAAGTTTAAGAACTTTTCCTTAAATTTTGTGTCCTGAAAATCCATGAGTATGTCTCTCAATAGAAATCTTTATTTTTTTTTTTTTTCATTTCTCCTTTTGCCCCTCAGTATACCTTTTCAGTTTGAATATTTGTGTCTATCTATTTGTGTCTACCTTTATTTCTGGGACTTTCTTCTATTAATTTTTAGAAGTTTTTTTTCCCCCCTTCTTTTTATTAAGACCTATTGTTCCTGAACCCCCGTGAGTGAAAAGATGGACTTCTTAAATTAAGCTTCTATGTCTCTTATTTTATCTTTATCTCTTTTTATATTGCTGTATAAATTTCTTCTGCCTTATCATATAGATATCATACTTTGTTTTGGATACCAGAACAGAGCTGGGGATCCAACCAGCAACCCAGGTACATGACCTTGACTAAGAATAGAACCTGTGACTCTTCAATGCACGGGCCAACAATCTAACCACTGAAAAACACTGGCTAGGGTAGTATAGCTATTGTACTTAATTTCTAAAACTCTTACTTGTTCTATGTTCCTCTTTCACATAGAACAATATCCTTTCAGATCTGATACTATAGGATTTTGTAAAAGCCCTCTTCTATGTTCTTAATTATGCCTATTTTTCTGGTAATTGTGGTCTTGGTCTTTTCTTTTCTTTTTTTCTTTTTAATATTCAGAGAGGAAGGCAGAGGGAGAGAGAGAGAGAAACATCAATGATGAGAGAGAATCACTGATTGGCTGCCTCCTGTACACCTGCTCCTGGGGACCGAGCCTGCAACCCAGGTGCATGCCCTTGACAGGAATCGAACCTGGGACCTTTCAGTCTGTAGGATGATGCTCTATCCACTGAACCAAACCAGCCAGGGTGGTCTTGCAATTTCATGTTGTTTTCCTCATGTGTTTGATCCTCCTTGGAGGATACATATTACTAATAAAGGTATGTCTTTCCTCCTCTGCTCAGTAGGAAGATTTGTTACATCAGTAGACCTTTTCTTACCTGGGGTCTTCCTGGAAGTTCTGTGGTAAGAGCAGGGCAGGTGGAAAACCAGCTTTATGGTAAAGGGGCATGGACCTTCCTGACAGTTTAGGGTATCCAAATGTCAGAATGAGAACGCCTTCTGCTGAGAGGTCAAAACCATGGTTTCCCTGGTTTATTTACTGTCTTTAGAGAAGAATCCTGGAGGCAATGCCAAGCTGCCTGCAGCACTACTGGGGTCTGGGAGCAGGTAAGGCTGCTAGGCACTGACTTTCATCAACTGTCCCCAAATAATAAATTAACCTAGTTAGAAAAACTGTAAGATGTCAAATATAACAAGATTAAGTATATTAGCAAACAAAATTTTCTTAGACATCAACTGACCCTTAAGACCCTTTGTGGATGACTCCCAAATCTGTACTTTTGCCCTGTCTCCATATGTCCAAGTGCCTGATGATCATTTGCAATTCTTTGTCTCACTTTCCCTCGTTCACACAAACCCAAACCCATTCTCCATTAACTCTCTCCTGGGAAGGGCCCCTCAGTCTTCCTGCAGGTTCCACCCACATCCACACAAACCTTTGCTTTTTCTTTGCTCTGTTCCTTAATACATGAGTGCCCTAAATCGCTCACTCTCATTTTATTCTATGTCTGGAGAAAGTTCATGCCTGGAAAATAAAGGGGACTAAATGTGGTTGCCTCTAAATCGGCTACATTATGGCCAAGAGAAGGGCAAAGCAATCACCACTCAATCCAGCGATATCTTCTCTCTTTACATAGATGTGCGGTTGTACCTTAGCCGAACAGGAAAGGCATGCTGAGTTAACATTTAAATTAAATAAACTGTATTTGTCATAGAGAAAAATTTAAAAACATCTCCTTAAAGGCTGAAAGCCAAATGCATATATTCTTAGATCTAAAATTAGTTTGAAGGCCAGTAGACCGATTCCAACCTCTTATATTCCGCCGCCAATCTGATAAAGTCCCAACCCTTGCTCATTTATTTTCTCGCTTTATGTAAATAATACACCACAAGTGCATATTGTACCTGAATCGTCATATCAGAAAAAAGTCAGGTTATTCTGAAAACTGAAGTTTATGTGGAGGGAAATCACCCTCATGCTCCATGTACTTGTGTGGTTTTAGTGCTGATCTGATGTGTGCACACTCATCTGTAATTAGAACCACAGAAAACTTATCAGGTTGAACTGTGGTTAAACCTAATTCTGAAATGTAAGGTTTTCCTGCTTTGGCTCATACTCAAGTCTCATATGTTCTGACATATGATTGTAAAGTTTAACTTAGACACTTGGAAATGCAACTTGCCATTAAGTTGACACTTGTGTGTCTCTTGGGTAGAAATAAACTGATTAGAGAGCAATCATGAGGTCTGTTGGGAGGGCTTGGTGGGGGGGGGGGAGGGAAGCAGAGAGAGGAGCGATGACGGAGGAATGGCATATTTATATTTAGTGAGGTTTTGATGTAAAGCAGAAAGGCAATCACAGACAGTGTCGAATTACAGTTGGATCACTGCCAACAACTCACAGGTAGACACAGAAAAACCAAAAGTGGCATCCATGGAACCTCACTCTCAAAGCTCAATGCCCTTCAAGGGCTTCAGAGTAGGCCTTCTGTTATTGTTGCTAAAAATAAATAAATAAATAAAATAAAAATAAAAATTTTAATATATATTTTAGATGTACCGGTCAATAATGCGGATTTTTTTCAATAGATGGCATTACACACATGTTGATATATATGCAATTTGACATGTATGTTATTTTGTTGTATTGCTCCTTCAGATCACCACTGTTCTTCTCGATTGCACTTCAAAACAGATGAAGAAATGGAAAATTGGGTCTCTGAATGGTTTGCCTCAAAACAAGAAAAGTTCTATTGGGATGATATCCATAAATTACCTGAAAGACGGAGGAAATTACTTTAGAATAAAGCGATGGACATTACTTTGAATAAAACACTTTTGATGTTTCTCTTGAAATTATTGTGTTTTCTTTGGATTACAAGAACGGTATTATTAACTGGTTAATAGTTAATAGTTAATCTGCACTATTAACCAGTTAATTATTAATCTGAAGGAGCAATACAACAAAATAGCATACATATCAAATCGCATATATATCAACATATGTGTAACTCCATCTAGTGAAAAAAAATCTGCATTATTAACAGTACACCTAGTATGTATATTTGCAAATCATTTTAAAAAACTTCATCATACCAAAATTTGAATGAATGTGAATGAATTAAATAGGTACATTAAGCAGAACATATTTCTATCACATAGAAGCCTTTGTTTCACAAAATGACTTAAAGTGATTTTACAAAATAGTAAATTTCCCTGTAAATTTAAAATTTGATTTATTTACAAAATTAATTTTCCTTGGCGCTTTCAGTTCATTCATTCAACCACTCATAAAGGTTTATTGATGATTGCCATATTCACATTTACAAAAACACATCTTAATGTAGAACAAGACTAATATACAAATCAGGACAGGCCAAGATCTTGATTTAACATGTTGTCCTTTTGTTTGTACCTAGAAAAGTGATAGCGGTGCATTTTTGCTCAGCAAAGGATGAGAACTGGTACTTGATATCTATGTTTACCAACGGCATCCTAGCTCTGGGGTTGCATCTTGGTGGTCTGTGATTCTACAACTTTAGAATGCCTCCAAAAGTCCCTGGCAACCTAATTACATTTGATAATATCTAAATCACCAGTTTTGGCATTGTCCATTGTCCATCAATGCGACAGAGTCAGCTGGCTTTTGTTAGAACAGGGTGGGTTTAAACTAAATAGCCTTAGCCTGGAGTGTGTTGGATTCCTCAGACAGTGAAAAGAAAGGCCATCCACTGCAAAAAAAAAAAAAAAAAAAAGAAAAGAAAAGAAAAGAAACCCAATGTCCTAAGATGCTCTCTGAAA
This sequence comes from Pipistrellus kuhlii, assembly GCF_014108245.1. Taxonomy (NCBI): domain Eukaryota; kingdom Metazoa; phylum Chordata; class Mammalia; order Chiroptera; family Vespertilionidae; genus Pipistrellus; species Pipistrellus kuhlii. Next base: position 26,595,628 of record NW_023425427.1, read on the forward strand.
CTCATGGGAGCCAGTGGCTAAACAAGGGTAACAGTGACAAAACCAAAACCCCCCTTTCATTTCTGTGGGAAGAAAACTCACATTGTTAACCACGGGTAGGGAAGTTACAATTAATCCATTTAAGATGCTTCTAAAGTGAACAGCACAGGTCTAGCGACCAAGAGCCAGGACCAGATGGCCTGGGTCAGAATCCTGACTGCGTCTCAGAAGCAGGTGTGTGTTTTAGGGCAAATTACTTGTTTATTGTATCTGTAAAATGGACATAAACCTTGTACCTGTCATATGGCCATTTTAGGATTAAATGAGTGGAGACATAAAGTTCTTGAGAGAGTGTAGCACAGCAACCATACCATGCAAATGTCTGCCACCATGATTATGATGGATACCTGCCTAGGCCAGGTGCTTTCATTAGTGGTTGCAGTCGGTCCCTCCGGATGGAATGTGGATATTATTATCTCTATTTTCCTTGATGAGAAGATGAATTTCAGAGACGTTAACTATTTTTCCAAGACCACATAGTGGATACATGGTTGAGTGACATTCCATACCCAAGTCGTTTCTAATTCCAAGCCACCCCTTCCCACTCCTGAAGAGAAAGCAGCTAACCAGCTAGTGGGCTGATTTCCTCACTTTTTGACTCCTTGTCCTAGGGTTCCATAAGAGGGTCTTGGCCAGACAGGGGCAGCCACCTCGAAGATGCTGTAACTGCCCCTATCCCTTTTACAGCCAGGGGCCAGCCAGTGTGGCCACCCTGCCAAGGCAGCAGCTCTGCAGGGCAGCCAGAGACAGGGGTGCAGGTCAGGGGGCCCTGTTCCTGGCCGCTTTCTCTTTCCCGCTATCAGAGAGGCTCCCTGCTCTGGTTGCCAGTCAGGGTGTGTGCTTTGCCTGCTCGTTCCCTTTCAAAACGGTTTAATTTTTTCATACCTTCTTTAATATTTTATTGTTTCTTGTAGATGAAAAGAGAGGAGCTTGTTCTGAAAAATATATAACTGCTGCTTCCATGGCAGAGATGCATCCTGGAGCAGCATGCACAGCCTGCGCTGCCAACTTCAAAAATAAATAGTTCTGATATCTTCAAAAACCAGATTTTGCTATTTGTTCTCGGAGGAGTGGAGGGTACATTTTTAATAAAGCTCTGGTGGTGATAAATTGCTAGCTCAAAAATAGCAGGCGGAGGCCCGGCCTGTGTGCAGTGGCCTAGGAGCCACTGGGGTGAGTAATTTGCCTATATAAACAGGAACACTGAGCAAGGCTTTTGAAAGGCTCAGCTCAGCTCATTTTAACTGGGTGACTTCATTTCCCATTATAAGGTCTGATGTCAGGGAGGGTGATTTGCTTGCAGTCCAGGTCTGGCCAACTCTGACCCCAAATCTAAATCAGAAGTGCAGATATTCATCTTCTCCATCATATATATAGTATGTTTAAAGACAGCATTAACATAGATTGCACATATATATATTAAAATTAGTCTATGTTCAGTCACTGTGTAGAAGAAATTAAACCAGGTTTTCCATATTGTGTGTGTGTGTGTGTGTGTGTGTGTGTGTGTGTGTGTGACCAGGCTCAGACCTTGGAAAACCTGGTTTAATTTCTTCTACACAGTGACTGAATATAGACTAATTTTTATGACTAATAGGAGTACACATGCTTAAATCAAAAGCAGTCTCCTGTTGCACTAGTTGGGACTGCTTACCCAGGATCTGGCGCGAAGAAGAGCTGGGAAAAGGTAAGTTGGCTCTATAGGAAGAAGGGGCCAATGCTGTCATCTCGCCCCTCTCTGAGCTCATCCATTGCGCATTCAGTTCAGCTCTCCACTATGATGGTGGCAAGTGGTCCAAAAGGGGCCTCTTATGGTTGAGGAGTCTTTGAGTTCATTACTACTTGAGCCTTCAGAAGCACAAGGGACATCCTTGGGGTACTCCTTCATGGGGAGGAGTGGAGAGGTCTCCATATACCAAGGATGGATTAAAGACAAGGGTCGTGTGACACAGATGTCAGCCACAGGATGCTATTTGGGCAGGCAGACAAGGGGAAAGGTGTGAGGGTGTTGTCCTCCCTGTGGGGGGCACTGGTGATGGGATTTTGAACTCTTTTCCATAGAAGCACCTGATGTGTAGAATATGAATAAGATCTTTAGCTCCTCCTCTCCGCTCCTCCTGCCACCTACAGTTTAATAAGTGAGTACCCTGAGTGTGCTATAGGGATGCAGTCCCATTGAAATGAAAATGCTGGACCATCCTCCTCAGTTACTAGCTCTGAAGAAGGAAGATGTGATGCATATTTTCTTTTGGCCTTTAGATCTACCCTCCATCTTCTCCTCTCTTCTCTATGTACCGGGAAATTGAAACTTTATGGATTGAGTCAGTGGGCTTCCTTGACCTCTGGCTTCCAATTGGGTCCAGTCAATAAGAAGCACCAGCAAGAGAAAAGGACAGAAGATAAGTGAGATGAGTATTTATTTCCTGAGCCAGGTGGGGTCACTGAAGTTTGCCTATATCTTTCAAGTAATGGCATAGCTCCTGCTTGATTCCTCTTGCAGGAACATGGATTAGTCTCAGAAAGGACACTTTCTGGCTTTCCACTCCGACCGGAGAACAGGAAGCGAAGCTGTGTGGATGCAGTTGTGGGCAGGAGTGGCAGGAAACTGAGAGTTCTCACATGAGAACAGCCTTTCATTGTGTGTGGGAGAAGGAAGGAGATAAATGCATTTCTGATGCATAGGAGAAGAGGGCAGTAGAGGAAAGGGCTTGAGGACTGCTGGAAAGGTTGGAGAAATCTGACTCAGAAAATATATAAACTTAAGGCATCTTTGAAGACTGCATGAATTAGAGACCATGCATTTGTAGTGGTGTCAGATTTGGTGTGTAGCATTGAGAACCCTGGAAGTGGGAGCAGAAAAGGCAATTGACTACAGATCTGTAAAAGCAGTAGTCCACTGGGCAGAGGAAATAGAAGGAGGACTTTGAGATTTAAAGACTTTGGCAGGAGAGTGACTGAAGAAATTTGCCTGGGGCCATGATGAAACTGAAGATGATACGGGTATGACAGGTGCAGAAACAGGGGAGTAGAGATTACAAAGAGATTGAAGGACTGATGTGAGAGTAACAGACTGAGAGGACTGTGATCAGGAAGTGTGAAATTTGGGTGGAGGGAAGTAATTTCTGGTAGGAACAAGTTTTATAGTATATAATATATAAATGTGGAAAAGGTCATTAAAGTCCAAAGATCCAGAAATAGAAAGTGTTTTTTATCCAGAATAACAGATTAGTGAGGAAAACTGTCAACGCATGTCAAAGTCTTCAGTAGCTTTGAACAAAAGATGAGTAGGTATTTGATGGCAATGAGAATAGACAGCTGATGGTATTAGCTTTGAAGGAACCCAGGGTGTGTGTTTTTTTGTGCATAAAAAAATTAAATAATGGTCAGAAAACAACAATGGTAAGCAGGAGGATGCCCACACTGCCTCCTATCTCTAAGGCATGCAGAAAATGATCAACTAGACTCATTAAAGCTGCCAGGAAAGCAGCACTTCAGGGGAGAGCCAAATATCAATATACGCAGGAGATGAAAACATGATTTAATGATGAGTCAAAGAAAAAGAAAAATCCATTTGCCATGGATCTGGGGGACAATTCCAAGGATTAGGGAGAAGTTGAGTTTAAAGAGAGATGACCAGGTTTGGCTCAGTGGATAGAGCATCAGACTCCGGACTGAAGGGTCCCAGGTTCAACTCCAGCCAAGGACACAGACCTCAGTTGCCGTCTCCTTCCTGGCCCGAGTCAGGGTACATGTGGGAGGTAACTAATTAATGTATCTTTCTTATATTGATGTTTCTCTGTCTTTCTCCCTCCCTTTCACTCTCTGAAAATCAATGGAAAAAATATCTTTAGTTGAAAAATAACAACAACAACAAAAGAGAGATGATTAGCTTAACAAATATTTTAGCTTTGCAGAGGTACTAGGCATGATGAATTAGGTTAGCCTTAAGTGGCCCAAATGACATCCTTGTCACAGTACCCAGTTAATGGGAGAAAAATAGAGAGCAGGGAAGGAGTTAAATCAATGCAGGATTGGTTGGCCTTTGAGGAATTCCTAAGCCCAGGGAAGTGGCAGACAGAGGGATTAATTCATTTCTTGAATCCCTATCACAGTAGTTTTGGTTAGAAGACCCTTTATACTCTTAAAAACGATTGAAGTCTCTAAAGAGTTTTTGTTTGTATGGTGTATATTTATCTATGGTTACCGTATTAGAAATGTAAACTGAGAAAATTTTTAAATAATGACTTAACATCGCCAAACCAGAATTATATGAATTGCTGAAGGGGGTTCTTTAGGAAGAGGAAGAAAATAAAGATAAAAATTATGAACAACAAATACATACCTATCAACAAGTGAATCTAAAAACCAAGGGAATTAAAAAATCTGATGAACAATATTAACTGGTGAATATAATAGAATCAGAGGTATGGAAGGGGAGTGAACTGATGATTCTCTGGGAAAAGGGGAGTGAGGGGTGCAGGAAGAGAGTGAACATAAACTGTGCACCTATGGATGAGGACAATGGGCGGGTGGGGAAAGGGCAGAGGGTAAAGTGGGAACCTTGTGGAGGGGAGCGATGGAGGAGGAAAAATGAGGAACATTTGTAATATTATGAACAATAAAGATTTATTTTAAAAAATAATGACTTAAAAGTAACAATAACAAACTAATTTCTTATTAATATAACTAGAATAAAAATTACTTTGTTGAGAAATATTCATTTCGGTGTGAAACTATAACTATGCACTGTGTAGAGAACAACCCTCTGGGTTATCAAACTCTAAACCTCCCTTTTCTTTGAGCTATTTTTTAACTCTGTAATTGTAGATGAGAGTTAGACATGCAAATTATGTCCTGTCTGATAAAGGTTAGATTAGAAAAATTTATTTTTCCTCCATTTAAAATTCATTTTAACATACATTTACACCATATGAATTTAACTATTTTTTGAACTGTTTCTAATATCTGCCTGGTTCCCTTACTGATTAACAAGTTGAATAAGATATTTTACCTGTGTTTATTTTTACACCTGTATGAAAGTTATGATTTTACTTGGGCTTTTGAAATTGTCATTTACAAAGTATATTTTCTTAATAATAATTTTAGATAATTTTCTAAACAAAAAACATATTAGTGAGAAAAGTGGAATTGTTCTACGCTTTTACAAATCTTTTTAATGTCTGACATAACAGAAGACAGCTGGTTTCCCATATCTGCTTCTGCATTCAATCTGCTATAGAGATGTTGTTTTAGTTGAGGTATATGAAGAAAATCTGGCCTCACACAGATAAGTAGTTTGAAGAGAGAGGGGGATTTCAGTATCCTTTTTCAGATAATTGTAGATATTTCTGTTAATACTGTATCAAAACTTGCCAAGTTGTAGTTTCTTAAAGGTTAGTTGTAATGCAGAATCTGAAACAACTTCAATGAACTTTTCATATTCTGTTAAATGAAAAGTCTGTTGATTTATCTTTCCCTTTTACTCATGCATGATTTTCTAACACAATGCATTGGTCATTGGAGAATACTTTTCCACTGAGCTATGCAGCTCTCCCAAATGTTGACACATCTCATGATGCAATATTAAATAAGTCACATTTCTAATATTACCACCAATCTAAAAAATCAGTATTAAAGAATCTGCCAATCTTATAGGTGGATATGTTTTTCAAAATTCTAATTTTCACTTACAAATTTGAATTTTATCATTAGCAACAAATATAGGCAATTGTTTTTTAATGACAGGCTCAGTCACTCACGTTTAAAAAAATATTTTCCAAATACTCAAGTCTAACTAACCACAGTTTAATCATCTGTTATGCTTTCAAGTAAAAATGGCATGTCACAAAAAAATGGCTAGTCCAGATTACAACTCAAACAATTGCATATGTGCTTTTCCTCAAGATACTGGATCTCATCTCCATTGGTCAAAGTTTTGCCCCAGAGAATGTTAGTACTATGAGTTTGCTAATATCTGAGTACCTAGCAGATTTCCAGGGAAGCCCCAGGGTGAGAGGTGAATTAATGTGCCCATGTGAAGATGGTAGGTAAAAGAGTCCATATAAAACAGACTTTGCAGGGGAAATTTGGGCAAAAACTAATGATTGAGGGCCCTTGAGAAAGGTAAGGCCAAGAGGTTCTTGCATTATGTGGAAGAGGTAACTGAAACAGGAAGTTAATCCCAAAATAAGTTAGTCTTCAACAGTCAATTGCTCCCTAAGAGTAAGAATTTTTGAGCAGTGCTGAAGGATATTGGATACCAAATGATTGGATTGCCAATAATTTGCAAGGCTTTGTTATTTTCTTCAACAATATTTAATGGCCCCAATACAAAAGGGAAGTTACTATGTTGTAGAGTTTGGACCGAAGATTGCTAGGTGAAAGGTGAAAGGAGGTGAGGTTGTAAGTGAGGAATGAATTGAAGTGACCAATCATAAAATCTGAACATGATGAAAAAGGAATCATACTCAAGGCTGGGCCAGGAGAGTAAGAGAAAGGCACTAGAAATCCTAACATATTTGAAATCTGGTTCAGTGGGAATTAAATGATAAATGTGAAAGGATATGAAATTGAGATTATAGAATAGCATACTGGAATTTACTATTTTGAAAGGGAAACATTTTGGTGAAGAAACATTCTTGAGTCATGGGAGTGAATTCATGAAGCATAATCAGGATGAAAATTCCATTGGACTTCATGTCAAGGATATAGGATGCATCAACTGCATGAAGTCTGTCAAGTTGATAGAAGAGATAAGGAAGTTAAGTGAAGAGATACAAAATGCCAAAGTTATCAGTCTTTGAAGGAACGTAAACTAGAGGTTGGCAGACCCATTGACAAGAAGGAATAGGGTGGCATTCATAAATTCTATTGTCTAACAGTACTAAGTATCAGCTGTCTGCCTGACACTGCAATAGGCATTGGGAACACAAAGATGAACAAGATAATCCTATATTCTAACAGAGACAGAAACAGAAAAACTAATTATTATAAGACAATAAGTTCCATACAATATTTTAATGAATTTATATACACCACATTCAGGAATTCATAGGAGCTGATGCTAAAGTTACTACCTCTTGAAAGTTGATTTAGAGTTTTGCAGAAGAAAAGAACAGGAAAAGAGTTTAAAGTACAGGGATGAACATAGTTGTCACCACTCAGTGAGAAAGGGATTCAGCAGAGAGGGGCTAAGAGCTATTGATAAACCTAATTTTTGACGACTTTAAAAATACATTTAGTATGTGCGGTGTGTTGTTTAGAAATTCTTCCAAGATTTTTTGTTGTTGTTGCAATGTACAAATCTATATGTGAATATATAATTTAATTATAAAAATAATTCACACCTTTGGTTTATTTTCTTGGCATTCACATTTTTAACTCCCACGAGCTCTAAAGAAAGATTAGAGAAGCAAATCATTATAGGATCATCTACCTACCATGTTTCCCCGAAAATAAGACATCCTCCGAAAAAAGACCTACTTACGGGTTTCCTTCTGAGTGAAATATAAGGCATTCCCTGAAAATAAGGCCCCCCTAGGCTCTGTCTCAGAATGCTATTGCTAAACATGAAAGATTTGGTCCACTGATTCTGAAAGAAATGGAGTCACAAGAAATTCACCAGGAAATTCAGGAATTGGGTTGTTATAATGATGTTCCAGAAGATGATGACATGATTGTCATTGAATAAATGAGTAAATTCTTGATACTGTAGGATTCACAGTTTGTCTGGTTTGTGTTGACAACTACCGTACTACCGTACTGTATACAGCTAATAAATTTATTTTCATTTAACAATAAATGTGTACCATATTCTTCTTTATGGAAAAATAAGACATCCTCTGAAAATAAAACCTAGCGCATCTTTGGGAGCAAAAGTTAATATAAGACACTGTCTTATTTTCGGGGAAACAGGGTAGCCTCAAATCTGGGGGTGTGATAGGAGATCACAGGTCTCTTCAAGACAAGAACTGAGCATGCTGGTCCAGGATCAATAAATTACAAATGCTCACTCCAGAGGAGTTAAGACCAGCAAAAGAAAGTCACAGTTGAAAACACAGAATATTACCTTTAGAATTGTCTACTTACTTAACAGTATGTACTCTGTTTGCTTCCCCCTTCTTTTACTATTATGAAGTATGATTAACTCATTTTATTTTTATGGCATTGGTTGCACTCCCAATATTTAGAGAAGCAACAAAAAAGGGAAATAGTTTCATAAAATATCATTTGACATTTAAAATGGTCCTGTCAATAGATGATCCAAAGATAAGGGCATTAAAAACGTTTCCTCTGCCTAACATTGGTCACAAGCTAATGTGCTACCCAACATCACTCTCCTATATTCAGTTTGAGAGCAGATAGAGAAGACAGCGTAGGATGGGTGATAGAGTACAACAGACCTATGTTAAAGTCATGAGCTAGTCACTGGTTGAATGACTAAGCTAGGTACTGGCTGTATGACTAAGCAAAGAACTAGCTACAGGTAGATTTTGTCTTCCCCAAAACTCGGTTTCCTTTTCTGTAATATCATACGTGGACATAGTTCTGGTGGGGTAGACCTGGACTCCCCAAGATCAAAGAACCCAGTCATAGTGGCACCCTTACAGAGCTTTGACACTCTTACCATGCCCCCTGGAGCCATAACCAGCCCTGTAAAGGCCTTCCCAGCCTGCTCCCTGACTGTGGTTTGCCTCATCCTGGGTCCTAGGCTTAGCTGCAACTTCACCTGCCTGTGTATCCCTCAGCCTCTAGCTTCAAGAGGCTCCATAGCTTTTATAAAATTCTCAAAGGGGCCTTTGACCCAGGAAAAAAGTGTGTGTGGGGGACTCTCCCTGCTAGCACTTTGAAGTCAATACAACCAGTTTCCAACCTGGGAGCATGGGAATAGGCAGGTGAGAAATACATCTGTAATCAGTCTGATACAGTGCCTTTGATGGAACCTGAGGTCAGGTTAAAAACTCAGAGTTCTTAATTACAAGAAGTTAGGAGTCCTGCTCATTGCATTTCATAATTTATGAAAGCAATGTACTATTATTAAGAATGTAGAGAGTTGTTTTGTTACTGAATAAAAATATGTTTCTCAGTAAATATTTCTTAATTGAAGGAAAAATTTGGCAATAATTTCAATCTCATATCATTGGTCAAGTGAATCCAAAATAAGGAGAGTATTAAAATATGATTTTTAATGTGCTTCCTTGGGGACCCAATCTCTCATCACAGGGAGACAGAGAAACAGTAAATGATTCGAGGAAGGCTCTCCAAAGACTAAGTGTCAGTGATATTTCACTTCAAACAAAGCACTTCTTTACACCTCAGTTTCCTCATCTATGAACCAAGAAGTTTGGACCAGTTTATGCTTCTCAAAGTATGGCCATGAAACTCTCTGCTAAGAATCATCTCAAGTTACTATTGAAACTGTAAACTTCCCATATTAATCTCAAAAACATACAAAGGGAGAAAAGTTAAACACAAAAGTCTACATGCTGCATGATTATATTTATATAAAATTGCAGAAAAGGCAGAATTACAGGAAAGAAAGCGTACCTGTGGTTACCTTGTGGTTGTAAAAAAGGGGAGAAAAGATGGGTTGCAAATGGGCATCAAAAACTCTATGGGGATGCTCAGCTGGCATGGCTCAGTGGTTGAGCATTGATCTCTGAACCAAGAGGTGGAGAGGGTTAACTTGAGACACAGGCAGATAGGGCAGGGGTCCAGAGGGAAACAAAGGCAGGAGAATCATACGCAGAGGCAGACATGGCAGTTTGAGAAAGCATAACCACAGAAACCAACCAAGCAGAAATAATAAAATGTTCCTGGTCTCAAAGCAGGAGGCATGGGAAATCAAGGGAGAGCCTGTAGCCACAAAGTGTACGAATGCATGTAAACAGAGAAAGTTCAGGTCCATGGCTGGGCAAAAACAATTGAGGGAATCAATCAGGTGATGACACGGATAAATATAGAAGCAGACTTGTTGCAAACATGGACTACAAGGCTTTAACAGGCAGCCCAGTATTAAGCCACCCTCTGCTTGAGGGGAGTCTGAATCTGTGTGTAATACATTTTCCACACTTTTGCTTAAATCTTCTGGTCTATGGAGCTTATTCTTCGGCATTGGGAAACACGACCCAGGAAAAACACCTCGGCTCACCGTTCGTTATCAGGGTCATGGTTTGATTCCCAGTCAGACCACATGCCCGGGTTGCAGGCTTGATTCTGTGTGGGCATGCAGGAGACATCCGATCAATGATTCTCTCTCATCATTAATGTTTCTATCTCCCTTTCTCAAATCAATAACAATAATGTGTGTGTGTGTGTGTGTGTGTGTGTGTGTGTGTGTGTGTGTGTGTTTTAAACTTTGTGGTTAATGCAACTGTTTTATATTGGAATTGCAGTGGCGGCTACATGACTATATACAATTACCAAAATTCATCAAACTCAAGTGAGTAAATTTTACTGTATGTAAGTTATACCTCATCTAAAATGTTCACATTCCTAGTCCTTTTCAGAATCTGAATTTTTAACAAGCTCCGTCGGTGGATGTTTTATTCACTAAAATTTGGGAACTACTGAGTTTAATAATTTATCTGTCCCTTACAAATTTAGGATTCCATAAAACTCTAATTTGGGTGGCAGTGGCAAAGTGTTCCTTAGTGTCAAAGATAGATGGCAAAGGATAATTTTAGCTGGATGCAGACTATGAAGAATATAGAAGACTAAGAACTCCAGAAGCTAAAAAAAAAAAAAAAAAAAAAAAAAAAATTAAGCTTGACACACCTCTATCTAGGGAGTACTAGACGTAGAAGATTTAAGACAAAGAATTTGGCCTGTGGGTCAGGACTTCTAGGGATGATTGTAACACCTGGCCTGTGCCCTGCAGGAGTTCCTTTGCCTCTGGCTATGTCAGCTCACTCTTACAATTTGGCTCTAAGAGCAAGATGAGCCCAAACTGACACTGGTATAAATTTGCTATGCCTACCGGCGTTGTTCTCATCCCTGTTAGTCAGAATTATAAATAATTTTAATAAACCAATGGATCCTGTTCCAAATCTCCAAAGCCTATTTTATTGTTAGAGAATATAACACAATGGCCTGCTGAAGGCCTTGTGACACTTCTAATCACCCTCAAAATAGCTGAGCAAGGAAAGGGCTGGAGTCCTCCACTCTCCTGTAGCTCATGTGTTGACATCATCCAAGTTAATTGACTGCATTCCGATCTACCTTGCTATTTGGGTTTTTGTTTTTTTTAATATATTTTATTGATATTTTACAGAGAGGAAGGGAGAAAGATAGAGAGCTAGAAACGTCAATGAGAGAGAAATATCAACCAGCTGCCTCTTGCACACCCCCTACCCGGGATGTTTCCACAACCAATGTACATGCCCTTGACTGGAATCGAACCTGGGATCCTTCAGTCTGCAGACCAACGCTCTACCACTGAGCCAAACCAGTTTCGGCTACCTTGCTATTTGGAACCTTGCATTATTCAGAACACTTTTGTTGCTGTTGTTTTTAATCCAAAGCAAAAAGTGCTTGCCCTCTGGAGCAGAGCCCTGGTGGGTGAGGTCATGTTCATGGCTCCCTGTTGTCAACCATGGGCTGCCTGCCCAGGGTTGCCTGGAAAAGGCCTCAAAGTGGGCAGAAGAGTCAACAAGAAGATCCGAAAACCAAAGAGGATTTCAACACTTGGAGTAAAATAAATGAATGGTAACTCAAGAAACAGATAATATAGAAAGAAAGGATGCAGGAAGGTCAAAATGGGAGGCAATGAACTCGGTATGATCAAGCTCAAATGTATAACCACATTACAGGCCTGAATGGTCAGCAGAGGAAAACTGGGCCACGGAGTCACCTCCTCCTGCCCCTTAATTGCTTTTGTCCTCTTTCCCTGTCCATTCCTCTCTCACTGCCTCCCTCTTTTTCTTCCCTGATTCACATTTAAAATATCACCTTTTACACAGATCCAAAGGGGGCTAGAGAAATACAATGAATATAAAAGACACACTTCTTTGGAGAAGCTGGTAATGAGTGGCAGAAAAGCTAAGATTTCAGCCCTTTTCTTGGAGAGCTAAACAATTACAATTAAGCATAGAAAGTGCTTTGATGAAGCAAAGTGCCACAGGAGCTCAGAGGAGCATGAACCTTGCTTGGGGAAGCTTTATTACCTCCCACCAGTGGCTCTCATCCAGGGGAGCTGTGGCCGCCCACTGGACACTTGGCAGTATCTGGAGACATGTGTGGAAAAGTCAAGACATCAGGAGCAGGAAGAGAGCCTCCAGACGGGGATGTCCATCTGAGGGAAGGAGAGGGAGGAAGGTAAACTAAGTGGAAGGAGCCTCAAACTGCTGTGCAGCTCTGTAAACATTGAGGTCAGACTAATGAGGAGTCCAGGAGCACATACTGTCCACTAGAGGAGTCCTGTGTCAGGTACGCATGGCCCCTCTCTGGTATTCCCACCGTGCTCACTGGCTGACAGCTGACTGCCACGAAAGACCATGGCCGTGGTACGAATGTTGTGGTGGATCAAGAGGTGTGGCAGCAGAAGCTGTCAGCTCACAAAGCTACCAGTACTCCTCTCTGGAGGTTCTCCCTAGAAGGGGTGAAGTGATGATGCACCTCCATGGCCACCACAAAGACTATGCCTCTATGTTGTTGAGCAAGATTTGTTAATTTTTTTCTAAATATATTTTATTGATTTTTTTTTTTTTTACACAGAGGAAGGGAGAGGGATAGAGAGTTAGAAACATTGATGAGAGAGAAACATCGATCAGCTGCCTCTTGCACACTCCCCACTGGGAATATGCCCGTAACCAAGGTACATGCCCTTGACTGGAATCAAACCTGGGACCTTTCAGTCCGCAGCTCGATGCTCTATTCACTGGGCAAAACCAGTTAGGGTGAGATTTCTTAAAGGTCTCCATATTCCTTCCAGGAAGTTAGGCTGCACACTTATACTGAATGAGGAGAATGCACAACAACTGCAAATTCTCTTCCTAAAGCCCCTTTGTTTATAAAGCTGCTGGCCTGATCTTTTGTTATCTGTGTCTAGGCTAGAAGAGAGACTCATCTTCCTGTGGCACAAATTAGGTGAAGTTGTAATTATGTGCCACTGTGAGACCACAATTTCTGCTCCTGGAATATTAAGAGGAATCAGAAAACACACACACACACACACACACACACACACACACACACACACACTTTTCTATAGTAATTACCTATATCCCCACAGGGTACATCCCAACACCAAATTTGCAGTTTTCACTCCAGGATCCAGGATCTTTCAGACATTTGGAGAATCCTCTCCTGACATATAAGGGAAATCAATGCAGGAAGTACCTGATATTTTGTGTCATTTTATTTGGAAGAATACAATGAAACTCCACTCGTTTCAGTATCTCTTGGCATCTTGATTTTGGCAGGTCTAAAATAACATCACAGAGGGAGCCATCTGCCTCCACTGCTTGCCCCTTAAGAAGAAAAGCCGGTTCTCTTATTATGTTGTTGATTGCACTGGAGCCTGGTGGGTTCCTTAGGAAACGATGTGAACACACTCAATTCAGAAGTCTGTGGACAGCAACCAGAGCATGCTGTCCCCGGGATTAGTGCAATCTGCACTCTCAGCCACAAACAAGACCCCTGTTGTCAACAGCTGGGGTTTGGACCCATTCACTCCTGGACCATAAGGAGCCCCCCAGTATCGTGGGTTTAAGAATAAGATACAGTCCTGGGTGGAATTTCTTAAAACCCAAATGCCAAGAGTAACTCCTCTGAAATAGAAGAAGGTAAAAGGAAGAGAGATCCTGTGTTTATGTGAGCTGTTTTCCTCACTTCTCATCTTTTTTTGTGACATTCTGAGGAAAGCCATTCTAGCATTAAGCCTCTCAGTGAGAGTTCTCTACTTCACACCCAGCTTCAGGAAATTGGAAAAGAACAGAATATACTTTTGCCAGAAAGCTCATGGCATTTATGAAATCCCATCACATTAATTCATGAAATCCCCAAAGGGAAATGACCCCATATCAGGCATTCTCCTTTGGGTAGTTTGTAGAAAAAAAAATTCTAAGTTTCCAGGGCTCATGTACCAGAAATAGCTGAGGAAGTGAGAGCTTATTATTATATTTTTCAGAGAATTCAGCATATTTATTTTATCTGGAAATGATTCTGGGGAAACACAAGCTACCGCACTATGCCTCATCAATGTCAGAAGACTTATCATATACAAACACTCAGTAATGACTTTAAAAAGTGATTATGAACTAGTTCATTTCTCAATGCAGCGAACACCACAGCAATAATCCAAATTGCCTGTGACTTATGAGTATATTTGGCAACAACCACTAGTTCCCACTGTAGTGTGAAATTAACACCACAGACTGTAGCTGTGGCATTTATTGAGCACAAGGGAGCTGATTATAGCCTCGTAAATCCAAAGGCAACCTCTGCTATTACTTAATTAGAGTCAGTATCTATGCATAAATTACAGTAGCAATAACTAGTACTGTTATAAAGATTTGTCAGCTTCCTTATTATACATCAACCCCTTATTTTTCCACGTAAACCTATAATTTAGGCAGGTTGTAAGTTGTCTGTAAAAATGGTTCAGAGGGGAAAATTGGCATATGGTATCCTAGAGGCCACTAGTGTTTTATTTCTAAGTAAATTTTAAAAATATTAATCTTGTGCTGCTGTGTTGTTTTGTGTATTTTTTTTTAAAGCACCAGATACTTAATCCATCCCTGCAATAAATTGTTTTGGAAACATATGCATGATTTTATAGTACAAAACATTATTTTAAAACAAGTAGTGTCTTGGCACTTTTCTTTCTACAGTGATTTTTATTTTGTAAATTATTATAAAGCAAGTTATACTATTATATACATACATGCACATTTTCTTAATGGACACTATATGATTACCCTCCAAATCCATTTTTATTCTATGCTAATATGTAGAATACTTTTACATAGTTGTAATCAACATGTACTTTTTCTTTGGGGTCCAGCTCTTTTTGGCTTAACATTTTATTGTAAGCACATGAGCCTCCATAGATAATATAGTCCACATATGGCTCAGTATTCTATCAGATTAATCTTTTAGAATACTTCAAAAAATAAAATCATCAGGTCAAATAAAATCATCCTATCTTTGCATCATGCAAACAGATATACTGCAATCCAAAAGGTAATTTTTAGACCTAGGAAGGACCAATTATAATAAATCATCAGGGAAATAGTTGATCAAGAAGGTAGAACAGGTCTATTAAATAAAATTAATCCATTTATTTTTGGCACTATACCGTGTTTTTAAATATCATTTGGCTAAATTAACAAATTTTCAACTGGATGTTTTTCCACTCTGTATAGGCTACCTGTGCTATGAACAAAGTTATAGCACAGCATTTACAAAATGAGAAACTGCATATACTGGCAAAGAGGCAGGATAGCTTTTCTTCTGCTTTCAATTACAGTCAATGCTCTTTTTATTCTCCTCATGAATATAGTCTAGCCTTTGGCATTATAATATTTTTTAAATCACATTTTCAAATTTGTCTCTATACAGTTGTTTTAAATGCATCAGGCTGATAATTTAAAATATGGGATATACTATTGCTAATATTAAATTATCATTATTGTTGTTATTATCCATTTCCAGCCTGCCTTTCCTTGGTTGTTGTTGGGGTGTTGATGTCTTAATATAAGGACCATAAAGTAAACAAACTTTTTTTCATCAATACTCATAATAATCATTATTTATTCTGGGCAAATGAAAATACAAACAGCTATTGTCATGCTTGCACTTGACTGTCACCAGGCATAGATTGTATAAAACTTTAAAAAAATAAAATTCATGCCCTAGCTGGTTTGGCTCAGTGGATAGAGCGTTGACCTGCAGACTGAAGGGTCCCAGGTCTGATTCTGATCAAGGCCACATTTGGTCAAGCTTTGATCCCCAGTAGGGGGCATGCAGGAGGCAGCTGATCAATGATTCTCTCTAATCACTGATGATTCAATCTCTCTCTCCATCTCCCTTCCTCTCTAAAATCAATAAAAATATGAAATAAATAAATAAATAAAATTCAGGGGTGGTTTTTAATGAAGGAATTAAGCTATTAATATCACAGTTTATCTGCTTTGCTGTATTGTCTACTTGACTCTGAAAGTTAAAACCAGGCTGACCCACACACACCATACAGATGGCAACCAGCAAGAATGTGCTTCTAGACAGCGTATCACTATGCAAAGACGCCTGAACTCATGAATTTGGCTCCTTAAATGACAGAATTGGGTTGGCTCTGTTTAATCCCATCAAATACTTATAAGCTGTTATGATGATGAGTGGGGGAAATATTGCTGGACGATGGCAGCTATAATAAGTGTGTGGATATGGAAATGCAAAGAAATTACTGTAGACAAGCTCAATTTATCCAGAGAGAGGGCAGAATACGGAATTTTGCCTGTGTGAAATAATTTCTGAGCTTCTGGTTTGACCTTGCTAGCTAAAAACAAAAAAGGAAAAGAGCTTTCTTATTTTATATTTTAGTTAGAGGTCACCACATAAAACATTGGAGGACAATATAATTGCAAACAATGCTGAGGGGGTATATTGTAAGAAACTTACATCATCTTAGTTTTGGAAGAAAAGTTGGAAAAAGGTTAAGTTTAATCCAACTTCCCAATCCATATGGTGATTACAATTATTTCATTTGTAGTGTTTGTTGCATGTGTAAGGGGTGGGGTGATATATCAGTATAAACTTGCTTTCATAGCACTTCCTCCTTTTAACTCCTCCTTCCTCCAAATCTGTTGGGATATGTGTGAGGATGCAAATGGAAGTTATTTTATAGGAAATAAGATAAGTAAACATAAAAGGGGATTGGAGTAGAGAGAGGAGCATTGGGGGAGAGGATGGGGAAGAAAGAAAGACTGGGAAGAAATTCCTCACAGAATAAGACTTTGGAGAGAGACAGGGAAAGAAGACGTCCTCAAAGATTTATTGTGTGATGTTCTATGTACCCTCAAGGGACTACCAGGAAAGATTTACTTCCCTTAAAGGTTGGTTTTCAGTCAGATTTATGTTTCTATTGGGTATACCAGCAAGCTAAGATGGGCGATAAGAGTTCCATACAGGTTTATCTCTCTAAATGGGGTTGGATCCTTTGCCTGGTGCATATTTTAGCAGGAAGACATTTAAAAATAATTGTGCACACTGTTTCTGAGGTAAGAGTCTAGTAATGCTCTTTAAGGTAGGGATGTCCTGTTAAATTTGAATTTCAGATAAACAGCACATTTTTTTTTTAGTATAAGTATGACTGAGGTAATAGTTAGGACATACTAAATTAGGTGATGCTATCACAGAGGGGAGCCAAAATAGGCAAGTGAAAGATAGGTAGGGAAGTCTAATGGGCAATTATCTCTCTTCTCTGTTTCTGGAATCAGAATGTAATTCTGGCAGTATTAGCAATTCTCTGGTTTGAAAAAGTTTGATTTTTTTTTTTTTTTTTTTTTGTAGAGAATATAAATGTTCCTATTCTGGTAGGAAGAAGAGCATATTAATATGAAATGATAAAGGCCTAGCTGCATACAATTTAGAGAAATAAAAATCTATTTCTTCAAAAGCTGATATAATACAGTTTATCACCAAGAACCACAAAAGCTCCAAATTACTTGCTAATTTATATGAAGCAACAATTCTATGATGTGCCTTTGTAAATTTGCCTACGTATACTTCTGCATTTATATTAAAATTTCAATTCCACAAAATTCTAGGGAAATTGCTTATCATGTCAACTATCATGTGCTTTACTATGAGACTTTAATTTATTTTTAAATAAAGCCAATTACATTAAAAAGTCACATAATATTGCTGCAGAAAGTGGAGAAATTATATATTGAGTATCTTCTAATGTACATAGGTCAATATTAACCAACCACAACCAGAAATACCCCTTTTGGCACCTTATTACCAAAAATGTGACATATAGAAAATGAATTATTAAAAGATATTGTCTTTGCTCCCTTGGTACAAGAATCATACTGAATTTACAGTCATTAAGTAGCCACAAAGTGCACCAGGCTGTTATATGGGTTGTGAGTGTCTCTCAGGTGAGGACACTATTTCTGGGAGCACTAGGTCCATGAAATTTCTGCATACCTAACATGTGTGTTTTTTTTTTAATAAGCTTCATCCCTAACACTAACATTTCTAAGAGGATGATTGTGCTCACCATAACTTAGGAATGATGGCTTTTCCCTCTTAATAAAGAAATACCATGTATACTAGTGTATGCTGTTGCCAGAGATAGCAGGTCAATTCTTACTGTCAAAAGGGCTAAATACCAATTTCTTTTACCAATTCCATCTTCCTTTACAATCAAATGTCCCCATATATGAAAATTAGTCCAACAGCAAAAAACTGTAATGTATATACTTCCTGAAGGAGACATAATAATGATGATGGTGGTGATTAGTAATATTCATAGAATGAGAATGAAGGTAATGATGACAATATTAGTAGCAAACACTGTTTTGGTCTATTCAGCATTCTTCCCACCTTCTTGGGGAGTAATTGTATCTCCTTTCTTTTGGGAATTATCTCTCTCTCCATATGTACACACATATGTACATATATGTCTAAAAGATTAGCTAAGCAGTGACCAAGTAACTCAAGACAGACCAACCTGAGTTAGGAATTTGTGCTTTTGTGAATTTGCCTTCAAAGACATTGAGAGAGAGAAAATGTTTTCTTTTTTTCTCTGGAGTTACCAAACTGAGATTATGAACACCTAAAATTGTCCCTAGTAATGACTCTGTCCCAATTTAATAACTCATTTGAAGTAGGGATATAAAGCCAATGGACATTAGGGAAGCAGAGATGACACTCAGAATTCCTGGATTCTCTAAGGGCTACTTATCATTTCAACACCCTGTCCTCATCCTAGGTCATTTGAATCAAAACATTCCCTTTTCTCTTAAGCTAATTTAAGGATGAACTAATATAGCTCCCACTGAATCAATAATTAATTTAGTGCTCTAAATATGTGTTGATATAAATATATATATATAGATTTGGGGCTTTGGATAGGTATATACCAAAACTCTTTAGATTGCAAGTGGAAAAACATCATTATTTTCAAAATACATATAACACACTGCTTATAAATCACACAAAAAAATAATAATTTTTTCTCCTACTGCCTATTCAAAATGTACTCATGAAAAAGGATACTTTTTTTGTAGATTGTTTCAGCAAATTCTCAGGGAAGATCTTAGTTGGCTACATTTAGGTCATATGCCCATATCAGAACTAAACCAACCAGTGTGACCAAGGGTAATAGAGTACTTTGGCTCTTGGGGTATGTGACTATTCCCATTGTCAAACCTTGTAGAATAAGAATAGGAAGGGGTGTTTCCTTAAAGAGAGATGCTGGGCAGACCAAAAAAAATAAGTGGATCACTAAGCTGCATTATCATTTCATTTACTCTTCCTTCATCGTTATAAAGTAATATATACCTTTATTTCTTATATTAAAAATACTACTTCAGCCAAAATCGGTTTGGCTCAGTGGATAGAGTGTTGGCCTGTGGACTGAAAGGCCCCAGGTTCGATTCAGGTCAAGGGCATGTACCTTGGTTGTTGGCACTTCCCCAGTGCGGAGTGTGCAGGAGGCAGCTAATCGATGTTTCTCTCTCATCGATGTTTCTGGCTCTCTATCCCTCTCTCTTCCTCTCTGTAAAAATTCAATAAAATATATTAAAAAATGAAATTTAAAATACTACTTTATAAAAATCCAGTTGTTTACTGGGTAGTAAAGACAAGTTGGATTTTCAAACAATTCTTTATGTTTATATAAGTCTCTGATTCCAATGCTCCCTCTTTCTTCCACCATAATACTGTTGGCTAGAGGAATGACAGGAAACACTGGAATTCACTGGTACCTGATTGCCCCTGATGGTTGCAGCAGAGAAGCTGGCATATAACTTGGTGACCTGGGGGTGTTAAGTGAACATCTGGAAAGAACCTGCTCATCAGATTTGGTACCAACCAGTTCCTTCATGGGTGGAGGACAGGACAGGAAGATAAGATCAGCAGATGGATAGTCAAATAATAAATTTGTGAGATTGGTGAATCAAAAGGGGTAGGATGAACCTGGGTAGCCCCTAAGGAATTTAACTCAGGAGGCAAATTATAAACACAGTAATTCCTAAGATGATCTTTCCCGTCGGCTCCTAAAGAGACTCTAAGTGTCACATTACTGCCAGAATCAAGAGTGGTCATCCAGGAATGATTTTCACATGATTGAGCCCTGGACTCACAAATACTAAACTTTTAGGTACTGGAGGCATGAGAGGAACCTGTGAAGGCAGCCAGACAACTGGGACAAAAAAGAGAGGTGGATGAAAGCATGGAGCAACAGCTGTTTATCAATTAGTATAGTATGCCCATATTTTAACAAAATTCGGGGGTCTTCAAACTACGGCCCACGGGCCACATGCGGCCCGCAGAGGAGTCTGATCCGGCCCGCCAGGTTTTTTGGGCAGTGAGCGCAGCCGAGGTGTTACAGTAGGAATTAGTAGTTCATATAGTCCGGCCCTCCAGCTCTCTGAGGGACCATGATCTGGCCCCCACTTTAAAAAGTTTGAGGACCCCTGACTGATAGATCATCCTGGGTGTTTTCCTGCTGACTAGAAGCTTTAGCTTCACACCTTTCCTCATAAGAATCAAGAGCCAACAGCTACCTTTCACTAGTACCCCCTACTTCCTCGTGGGAATCTAGCTACCTCATAGAGACCAAAAAGAAAGTGATTGGAATCCAGACATACAATTACTCAACTGTGGCCAAAGCAAGTTCTTAACATTTTCTAGACATAAAGGCATTTCTCTGATGTCTGTTCTCATTAATCTTTCCTTTTTCTCTATTGCTCAGAATATCTGTATCCATATTTCACTGGGGTGGAAGTTGAACAAAAAACTGATAGCAGATGCTCATGCATATCTCTGCGTGTGCTTGAAAGGAAGCCCTTTCAAAGGAAGCACTTCCTACCAGGCCAAGTTGTGGATAGAGAAAATGAAGCCTGAAAGTTTGAAGTGAAGAACAAAAGTACAGACAGGTACCAGCAGAATAAATTAGGATAAGAGTTGAGATGTAGGTATGTTGGACTGGGGGGGGGGGGGGGGGAATCAGATTTTGCCAAAGTGGATTTGAAATACCAATAATGCATAGAATCTAGAAATAATAGAGGAAGCAGAATCCAGGTTGCAGAAAAGTATCTAGGAACTACATCTCTAGGTCTTCAGTGGAAGCAAAGAGATGGAGATATTGCACAAGAGTCAAGGTATTTTATGAGCTGAGCTGTAAACAACCTGGTATATCAGCTCCTAAAGCACTTCAATTCTTAATGTTTATATAGGTCTCCCCCAAAGAAAGATGAATGAGGCCAAATGGGATTAGATTAGATTGTATTGGATTGGATTAGATTGGATTGGAATGGATTGGACTAGACTGGAGTGAACTAAATTGAATTGACCTCCAGTGGCTGAAGACCCAGGCAGTTCCCAATAACCACAACCAAAGAGTCAAAGAAGAAAAATCATATAACTTTCTACACTCCGAGAACAGGCTGGAAGAGGAAAAAGAAAACATTTGATTTCTTAATCACAAGATTTGGCCCCAACCATTTTGTGTTTAATGTCTGAAGACTATCTGGTCTGCCAACTTTCTGTTTTGCATGACTGTCCAAATGAGTTACAGCTGTTCAATTTAAAAGCTCCTGATTCTAAACCAACTACATATCTTGTTCTTACAATTTGAATGCCATATGAACTTTATGTTCTTTTTGGAGAAATTTCATATCTTCCCTTTCAGAAGTTGATTCTTCCTCAATGAGCCAGAGTTGCACATGTCCCCAAATTCAGTCTATGACAACAAGAGTAAGTCATAGTAGATCCTTTAAAGCTTCCAATTCCAGTGCCTCGACAGACACTTTCCCCAGGATCTCACAGATTATCTACCCAAGGACAACCCAACAATATGTCTAAGAATAAGTTGAGGTTTATCAGAAACACGGTACAAAAGATTTTTTTCTAGTTTAGTAAAAATTGTTTTTGCATTTCTTTTTTTATTTTTGCTACTTTGTTCCTGTACACAGAAGCCTTCTGAAATTTCATTACAAATCTTTTGAACCTGAGATGACTATACATGAACATATGAATAATGTTAGAGCTCATCTGAGCATGAGACATGAAGTTTTATGGGTCATATGCAATCAAGTATAGCTAGAAGAAAAAAATAAATAAAAAAGGAAGACTAGAGCAGGGATTTGATCAAGTCCAGCTTCAAGGCCAGGGATTGAAGGGCTTTTACCATAGAGGGATTCTACAGTAGAATGTATGAGGAATTCTACTCTAGAAGTTATTTTAATGGCTATCAGTTCATTCCAGTAGTCTGGTGGACAAATTAATTTAAAAAGTCATAGGAAGCTCAGATCTGTGGAAAAGCCAGTATCAGCAGAACCAACTGGGTAGCATCATCATCCAGTTCTGTGTACTGATTCAGAACTTCAGCCACCTTTTTCAAGAAGAAATGGTGTTATCAGGGAAGGCCAACTGCCCCCACAGCCACTCCTCTGAATTCAGAGTAGGGTTCTAATTAGAAGTAGCAGTAGAAACCAAAGAGAAAACCATGAGAGGGAGAAGGCAGGAGCCAGGTCTTAGGGTTAACACTGATGCCTAATTTAAAGACTAAAAAAATAAGCCTGGCCAGTATGGCTCAGTGGTTGAGCATTGACCTGTGAACCAGGAGGTCATGGTTTGATTCCCAGTCAAGGCACATGCCCAGGTTGCAGGCTCCATCTCCAGTAGGGTGAATCATTGATGTTTCTATCTCTCTATACCTCTCTGAAATCAATAAAAATATTTTTTAAAAGAGTCTACACTAACAAAAGAGAAAGATGCAAATTGATCGTACCTTTGAGAAACCCTCCAGCCAATCAGGAGTATGCAAATTAACCCAACAAAGATGGTGGGTTAATTTGCATACACAGGTGCTGAGCAGCCAGGGCATTCCACACTGCCTCAGCTGCTCCAGGCCTCTGGGCAGCGTGGGAAGGCAGAAAGACGGCTCTGGCCAGAGCAAAGGTGGTGCCGGCAGCCAGGGGAAGGAAGGCCTATTCTTGCACAAATCTTCATGCATCGGGCCTCTAATAAATAAATAAATTAGCATGCCATGAAAAAATCTGTCCATGCTATGGTGGTCAGGAATTCTATGTAGGATCCTAGCAACATTCAGGGGAGGGCCAAAACTATTCATAATTAGGATCAAGATAGGAATTGGCCCTGTAGGTCTTAGGCATTAGGGCATCAACTCTGAGCAATTAGAGAAGTCAGAGGCAGTGAAGCCAGGAGGTGCTGACACTTGGCTCGTTTCAAGTACTGTAATGTAGGTCACCTTTAAAACACACACCAAACAATTAAATATTGAGAAAGCAACAGAAAGGAGAATTTAATAGTATGTATCTCTTAAATCAGTGTTTCTCTAAATTTAATATGCAGAATATTCATTTGAGGATCTTTTTACAACCTTTGCAGACTCTGATTCAGTAGGTCTAGGAAAGGGCTTGAGCTTTTATATTTCTAAGAAGTTCCCAGGGGATACTGTTTCTGCTGGTCCACAGACTGTGCTGTTGAGTAGGAAGGCACTAGATAGAGCAATGATTCTCAACCCTAGCTGCACATTATCTTTGAACAATGCTGATGCCTGGGTCTCATTCCCAGAGACTCAGATCTAATTTGCTTGAATTGTGCTTTTATTTTTTCTGGTGGTCTAAAAGCTCACCCATGTAATTACTTTTATGGATCTATTTAGTGCCACTTCAAATGGTTCTCCAGTGGATTTTAGGACAATGTTTTTGTTTATTTATTTTATTTTTGATCCCTCCAATATGTTTTCTATTGTCTCCAAGGTTTTTATGTATTCAAACTCTTAGGCACTCTGGATACTTTTTCAATCATGAAATATTTCAGAGTAATAAATCTTGTTTAATAGTTTTGTATTTTTAATTTGATCTGAAAGTAATAACATTGTGTAACTCAGAGATTTTGGTTCATTTGCCTTTAATTTTTTTCTAATATACTATAAAAGAGAACCCTTCAAAACACTTCCTTACATTAATAGGTAGATTGAAAATTTATACTTTCCCTTTCTTTTAAAAACCATTTCTTGTCTTCAGTGATCTTCCCACAGCCTTCTGCTGTTGTGTTCAATTATTTGGGTTGCTTGAATTGTGCACTAATGATGTGTTTGCTCTCTTGTTTCCCTCATAGGCTCCAGCCAACTCCAATAGCACATTCTTAGTATGTTGATGCCATTATTTAATTCCGAATATTTCTCCTCTTAGGAGATCTCGAGAGAGAAAGGGCAAATGAGGACGACTATCAGCTTCAAGATCATAGATAATCTAGCATTCTAATGGGAAGATCATTTGTGTGAGGAAGATCCAGTAACTTTCCACTTACATCATCCATTCTCTTAAATCTTGTTCCTTCTCGATCTTCCTGTCTCCTCCACCCAATTACACCCCTCCTTTCTATCATCCCAGAACAGAAGGTTTACATCAATTAAGTGGTGGCTTATGAGCACTTTGATTCTCTATTTGGTAGATTTTTTAATTTTTATTTTACTGTCATTCTGTAGCATTCCAGAGCTATTTAATCCTAGGCACTATGCCTACAATTGGAATGGGCTGCCACCAAAGGAGTCTTGGTTTTGTCCTTCTTCTGAGTGTAGATGATTTAAATTGTACTTTTCTTTACAAAAAAATTAAAAAAATATATTTAATACAAATATTTAATAAAGATATTATTGTAGTTTGCTTCTCAGAGGGCAATGGTTTTCAGACGGCAGATCATCATTACTCATTAGTAGGTTGTGAAATAAATTTGGTGATTCTTGACCAGCATTATTTTTAATAGATGAGAAGAATGGAGGAGAGAAGACAAAATAACAAAGAAGGTATCATGTCGCAAAGGTAAGTACAATTTATTTTAGAGAACTCCCATTTCAGTTATACAGCTATAAATGGTATTTTTACTACTTTGAGTTGTGTTCGAAACTATTGAAAGCCACTATCCCAAAGCAATCAGGAGGGTGCAAGCAGGGACCCGATCACCCCATAGATGGCAACCAGCAGAGGTGGGTGGGGTTGACACCCCTTTTCCCAGGTGCTGAGGGAGCTGGGCAGAGGGCCTAGCCCCCACTGATTGCCCACAGGCAGAATGGTGGAGGGGCAGCACCAGGCCAAGGCTGGGTGCCAAGCAGGGATGTGGGACTATGAGGCTGGGGGCACGAGCTGAGGCTGTGAGGCTGGGGTTGCGAGCTGGGGCCTGATCCCAGTAGGCCACCCCAAGAGACCCCACCTGTGCACGAATTTGTGCACCAGGCCTCTAATTTGTAATCCTTCTCATAGAATAAAACTCCAATTTTAATGAGGTTCAAACACTGGATTTTATTTTATTAGTGCAGTCTCCTCCTACTATTTGGCTTTCTCACCACAGATCTTTTTCTCCTCTGCAGTTCACAGTATTTTCCCTAATCACTTTGAGAGCCTCTATAAAGTTTTTTTTAAGCTGTTGTTTCCTTTTTAGGAGAAAGTTCTTAAAATCAAAGGCTGGAAAGGAAAGGACATCCTGTAATCCAATGGTGGTCTCAACGGCTGCAGCCTGTGGGAGTTTGCAAAGGCTTCCCAAGGGATAGAATGGTTTGAAGGGAAACATTAGATCTTCATCCCTCACACATTTTCTTTCCTAAAATCTATTATACTGGGACTCCATTACAGTCCAGCCATGTCTTTCACAATTGTCCTCTTTCATTTTACAAGAATGTGGTATATAGTCCACTGCATCCTAACATAGTGCACCTCTCCAGGAAGTAAAACCCATAAGACACTGAATGAATTCAAAACACTGGTATAGGTTTGGGAACGTGAATGACCTTAATGACCAAATGACAAATCTCTGTGTATATATCAGGTAGTTTTCAAGTCATCCTTTCAAAACACTGTAAAAGCAAAATTGCGTTGTCAGATTACAGATCATTAAAAATAATTTTTCAAAATACGGGTTTCCCCAAAAAATATATACACACTTTTAGTAATTATAAAGGCAGTGTTTATTAAAATACATTTCATTTTAAAAATGTTTAAGTGTGTATACATCTTTTTGGGATACCCTATATATTATGCAATTTCTGACAAATAGCACAAAAGGAGTGGCATTACTGTAACAAATGTCTATGTTTTCTCAACTTCTTTTTTAAAAATATATATTTTTATTGATTTCAAAGAGGAAGGGAGAGAGAGAGAGAAACATCAATGATGAGAGAGAATCATTGATCAGCTGCCTTCTGCACACTGCATACTGGGGATCAACCCCACAACCTGGATATGTGCCCTGACGGAGAATGAAACCATGACCTCCTGGTCCATAGTTTGATGCTCACCCACTGAGACACAGCAGCCAGGCTATATCCTTAACTTCTTAATATGTAAACCCTCATGGATTACATCTAGTAAAAAAAAGAAAAAGAAAAGAAAATACAATAATAGAAAAGATGCTGAGCCCCTTTTCATTGTGGAAATAAGAAATATTTATTAATGTTAATGTGAGTTAATCAGGAAAAAAAGGTTATATCCATCTCATTAAAAGACTCATTTTCAATAGAATTTCATATTTTATATTTTACCATTTTTAAATTTTATAAAATATTTATAATGTTTTAAGTAACTGGCTGCTATTAATTATTGTAATGATAAACCAATAACAAATAATTTAACCCTTAGAGCCTTGCAGTTACAAGAAATACAGGGTGAGGCAAAAGTAGGTTTACAGTTGTTTGTATGGCAAATAATATAATAATTTATAAATAATATACAAGAATCAACTATGTTTCACATACTCACAATTGTAAACATACTTTTGCCACACCCTATATATTGATATTTCTATTTCAATTTACTTACATACATATATAGAATGGATCAATAAAGTCAATTAGTTAAAGACTTTCCAGTCAAAACATGTATTACAGTAGAATAAATTCAGAGGGGGAAATACAATGAAAATATACTATTAAAATAGCTTGCTCACATATTTTTTACTGGATGATGATAGATATAATTCACACTAGAGGCCTGGTGCACAAAATTTGTGCACAGTGGGGGGAGGGGTGTCCCTCAGCCTGGCCTGCACCCTCTCCAATCTGGGACCCCTGTGGGATAGAGCCTAAATCATCAGTAGGACATACCTCTCACATTCTGGGAATGCTGGCTCCTAACCAATTGCCTTTTTGCCTGCATGATCACCCCTAACCCCTCTGCCTGCCTGCCTGATTGCCCCTCACTGCTCCTCTGCCAGCCTGATCACCCCTAACTGTTCCACTGCCTGCCTGATCACCCCTAACTGCCTCTGCCTTGGCCTTGTCCTCTGCTACCGCGGCTTTGTCCAGAAGGACGTCTGGAATGATGTTTGGAAGGTCGTTCAGCTGTCCAGTCTAATTAGCGTATTACTCTTTTATTATTATATTAATAGATGGCACTTATATCCCATTAGATACATTTTAAGAAGTGTTTAGAATTTTACATGTGAAAGCTAATATACTTTGTAGTTATTTTATCTTTTGAACAAAAGAAATATACTTAAAATATAAAAAGATAATTATGAAAAATAAGTTTTTAAATTTTTTGAGGAAGTTCACAAACAAAAATATTTAGGATCACTGAATTAGCTAACTCTCTCATATCCTACTGTCAAAAATCTGCAAGGACATCCCAATATAAGGATATTTATTTCTTCTACAAAATCCCTTTATGAACCTTCTCCTCTATAATTTTCCTAGGAGTAAAGTGCATGCTGAATGCAGCCTCTCATCACCCAGACTAGTCTTAGTTGGCTGCTTTATTGGGTGAAGCAGTAGCTAGCAACACTGACCAGAACAAGTAGCATAAAATGAGCACTGCGCCAACTTCATACTTCAGGGTGTAGTTCACAGATGAAGATTGTTAACAGTATGGGACATTGCTATTATAAGTCTTTAATTAATATTTCTTGATAACTAGGCAGTGTCTTTTGGGGAGGATATGCATCATCAACTGGAAAATTAAATGAAAAACATTTGCAATTAAAAATCAGAATTTATTCCACTGTTCAAGATCTTGCACTGAGCATATAGTAGTATATTTATTGCCTTGTCTCACATATTTCTTAAAAAAAATAATAAAGGCAAAGAAATACATAAAGCTATTTTTCTTAATAACAAAGAAAATGGACATGGGGGAACACCAGTGGATGAGAGTTTTCAAAACTTTCTGAAGAAATAAAAGCCAAAGGAAACAAACAGAGAAAGCTACAGTTTCAGAGGATATTCCAGCCCAAGAGGGAGCCAGGCAAAACCCCAAAGAGGCTATGAATTCAAAAGTGAAAAATATGGCACAAACAGGGGATTACATGGAAACTGGTGCAATGAACTGCTAACCCATCACCTTTCTCCAGGTAGGACTAAATAAAAGGGTATTTTTTTAAGAAAGAAATTGAATATATTTTTCTAGTTTCTATTTTTGTTCTCTTTTGATTTTGGAATTATCTCTTTTCATTGCAGCCAAATATTCTGATGATTTCCCCGAGTTAAACTTTAGTTAGTTTATTTACATTTCATGTTAACAAACTTTCCACAAATGTCCAGTGATCCGTAAGTATCTGCTCTATAAGAATAAGGCAATAATAGGGCTAGGAAGAACTCCATATGAGTGAGGTTTGCCAACTTGAAGGTTTTGCTTTTCTGTCAAACTTAAGGTGCCAGCTATTACAACTGGCCAGCCCTAAATTTCTGAGTAAAGAGGCCTTTGCTCTAGCATCTTAATAGGAATGTTTGGAAAGTAAATCGGGGAAACTTCTAAGAATATAGCACAAGACGATTAAGAGAGAAAAACACGAGAGTAAAGAAAAATGACAATAAGTATATATCTAGGAGGCTCAATCTCTATCTGATATACATTCTAGAAAGATAGAATAAAAAATGGAAGGGAAGATTTCAAAGAAATACAGCCAATTTTCTAGGATTAAAGAAGAACATGGATATCTATACTGAATAAATGGGCCTCTTGAGCACATAGCTGAATGAATGGAAATGACCCCACAACTACATCATTATGAAATTTCAAGAGATCAAGATAAATAGAAGGTCCTAAAAGCCTCAGATCACCAGAGGCCTATATTCAGCCTGACTACCAATCCTGTGTGAAGCTAAAGACAGATATTAAGAGAAATAGAAGACTCAGAACTCTTACTTCCCAGTATACTTTATAGGAACTAATTGAAAGATATATCTAAGAAAATGAGAGAGTAACCTAGAAAGAAGAAAACATGGGATCCAGGAAAAAGATGAATCTAATCCAGGAGAGCAGAGAAGGGAAGTGCTGAGATGATAACTTGGCTATAGGAATAGAGCAAACTTCAGATTCTGGGATACCTCGGTGGGAAAGAGAAGGGAGAAAGCTGAAAGGTTTCTATTACCTCCCACCTTTCTCATTTCATGGCACAAATAAAACATGGTGAAGTATGTCAGCATACTGGTGTAAACTGAGGATGCTGCACACCCCTGGAAGGCAACCTGCCTGCGTGCACCTATGAGTTTTGGGACCCCCTGGTTGATCTGAGGATTGAAGAACCATGAATTTGGTTGACCTGGAAACCCATTTATGAGATCAATTCTGGGGAATCTTTGAATTCTACAGTGTGGTAAAAGCTTATAATAACTTGATAGTATAATAAAGATAACTGGTGGCTTATTTTTTTTTTTAAAGGGATAGATAATACAGTTTAATTTTTGACAGGAGTAAATTCTTTGGAGTGATGTTGACTCATATGGGGGGGTGTGTAATCTGGGCACACTATTTGACTATAGCAGAAAACGTTTACATAGTGATTATATTATTTATGGATTTTTCACCTTTAGAATCAACAAGGATATATCAAGGGAAAAGATGTAAAATATAAATATTCTTAATGTGCACACTATTAAAAGAAAGATATGGCTAATGGAGGTTGAAAGGCTAAAAAGATAGATGAGGATATGTGGAGGAAGGACTAATGACTTTATCTTATTAATTTTAAATCAAAGAAATACTATCTATAAAGTGAGCCCCTTCCCTCAAATTTCTGCTCTCTGCCCTTAGCTAATGCGTTTCCTCCCAAAAATGGACTATCAAGTTTTTCCTTCCTTGGATGTCCTTGATTGAAAGAGAGCAATGTGAAAAAAGTACCATTTCCAAGGCACCAAAGAGAGAAAACTAAAAGCGACTGTAAATGGCACTGGGAAAATCACCCAAGAGATGAAAAGGCCTAAGAAAAATTTAATACTTACAATGATATTGCCATTAGGCACTGAATAAATGCTAAATACCAAAAAGAAAGAAAGGGGGGGGGGAGAGAGAGAGAGAGAGAGAGAGAGAGAGAGAGAGAGAGAGAGAGAGAGAGAGAGAGAGAGAGATTGCCTGTGGTTCATTTAAAAAATAAACAGGCATAAAAATCCCATTTGAAGATTCATGGAGAAGCTATCTAAATAGGAGAGAGGTAGAGGAGATTGGTAATGATATAAAATAGCTAAATCCTCATGATTCATGGCAGAAAGTCAATAGACAATGTCAAAATGTGATATATCAACTGCACCATAAGCATATTCTTTAGACATATGGAGTAACCACCAGAAGAAGTAAAAATTGAAGAAGTTTCCTGCTGTATCCCCAGTACTCAGAACAGTGACTGGTTGATTGTACATGTTCAATAAATATCTGCTGAAAAAATAATTTGCTCAAGAATGTGCAGAAATGTGGAGGGTATGAGGAAATGTGACACTGTTGCTTACATTCATTATAAACCTTTAGTAGTTCCATTCTCTTTCCCAGCAAACAGAACTCAGATTTCTACTCCTCAGGGAATGTGATCCCATCTCTAACCATAGGGTAAATCCTGATTAGTCTAAGGAATCAAGGTAAACCTATAGACCTCTACCTAGTGATTGGATTACAGGATGTCACGTGGCCCTGTTCTGTCTGATGATATATGAAGGGATGATTCTTCTTCTTTCTCTCAACATTAATATATCTGAATTGATTCCTAGACTATAACTATCTTACTGCCAAGAGAAAAAGAAAAAAAAAACCAACATCCACAGAATTCCAGGCATGGAAAATCCAAGTTCTTAATTATATCATTGAGCATCAGTTAAACAACCCCTATCTCAGCAAGTCTTGTGTATGAGATAAAATTTTCTTTTTGCTCCAACTACTTGAGTTGGAGGCTACTGTTATTTATTTTCAAGGCATGAGAACAGATAAAATTCCTTCTATATTTTTATATCAATAAACATATCCCTGTGTTAATATTTATGAACATAAAAAATAAAATAAAGCTGCCCATAATTTCATCCTATTACAATAGAAGAACATTTTTAAAAATCTAACTTTAAATCATTGTATGCTCTAAGTTTTGGTGGCCAGATTTCAAGCTGTTATCCTCTCCTTTATTTTCACTCTGATTCTTGTCTTCCAAGACAAATTTTGCAAAAGCTCTTCCCCCACCAGTTTGATAACCTCAGAAATTTCACCACAACAAATTCTAGTTGAAAGGGGACACCTTTTCCTGGAAACAAAAAGGAAAGTAGAGAACCTGGGTGCATTTACCTACTTAGTTTCCTTATCATGACATTTATTCTTTCAACAAAGTATGAGACAAAATCAACAACTGAGAGGGAATGGAAGAAAATGAGTGTAAGATATGAAGTGAAGGAAAAGGCAGAAAATAGTCATCTCAAGGATTAAAGGAAATAAATGACAGATGTAAAAGGATGTTGAATTGGATATCGCCTATTATTTCCAAATCTCAGTTAGAGCCCAAAAGCTGAGAGAAATTGAAGGGTCTGCAAGACATTTGTATGAAGGATCTAGTAATCATCAAGTTCTATAGCCTATATAACCAAGGTCTATGAATTTATGGGGGAGGACTGTTTGGAAGGAAATTTAGATGAAAGATGGAGTTTTGAACAATTGATTTTACTGCCTTCTGCATAGATGGACAATATTAGCTTGGTCAAGCTGCAAGGAAGCCACAAGAAAAAAAAGAAGAAAAAGTAGAGCTGCAGATGCTTGTTTCCTGCTTTCACCTGCTCATGATGAGAGGGCAAGGTAAGAGCTCAGTAGCAGAACCATCCTGAAATGTGCGGATCCAGTAGGCCGTGGTGTGTACTGTTGATTGTGGGATACAAGTGGTCACTGTACAGGGGAGTCAGATATGAATATTCTTTAGTATCTTTGTTCAAGAAATCTTTGCCTTTAAGGCTGAAGGTACTCCACATTTAAAAGGCTGCTGATGTATCTCTTGTCATAGTGGTAATATGGTGCAGAAACTGAGGTGTGGGTCACAAGAGTCTGTTAGCTATAGAGCAAAGATTCCCCCTGCTAGGGGAGGGGATCACTAAAGACCTTGTTAAGAATGTCAGTAAAGACCATAGAAGAGCCAGCCCTGGAATACTTGCCCTGTCAGTGGTTAACTGACAGACAGCAGAGAACTACCATTCTTCTTAGTTACCAGTGAGTGAAAAGACCTTTCCCCATTTTCAATTCAGTCATCCTTTCCTGATCCTCATCCTGCAAGAGCCAGAAGAAACATACATGGAGGTGAAGGAGGGCAAGAGAGAAACTGAAGAGTAAGATGAAGAAACATTGAAAATATAGTCCCTGCTTTTCTTCCCATTGAATATCCTCAAACCCTGGGTCAGTCTTGAGCTGGGAAAGAGGAGAAACTTTTAATTGAGTGATAAGCTCAAGTTGTACTTTAGAGTGGACAATTTTTTTTTTCATGGTTGACAGTGGTCAGAAAGCAAGGACTATTCCTGAGAACTCCTCACTAGGCAGGAAAGCAGAGGCTATAGAAAAGTAAAGAGGTTTCGTGCTTTGCCCCCATAGGGAGAAGCCCTTTTATTAAACTTCAATACTCAGTGAAAGCAAGTAACAGGCTTGACGAACAGCACCCATTTTGGGGTTCTAGTCACAGATTTCTAGTCAGTTTTATTATGACTAGTGACCTGGTGCATAGATCCATGCACATTGAAAGAAAATTAATCAGAAGGTGGCCGGCAGGGAGGGACTGGGCAAGATGAGCTGGACATGCCCTAGAGCCAACCTCCTGTAGTCCCTGGCGTAGCACTGTGGTTCGAAGGATGTCTGCAGAGTGAGAGGGGTCCCTCAGCCTGGCCTGTGGGGATTGGGCCAAAACCAGCTCTCCAACATCCCCTGAGGCGTCCTGAGTATGAGGGCACTCAGGAAGTTGCTGTTGTACAGGGTGTGGCACACAAACACATGTGTGCAGTAAACCAGATTCAGGGCCAATAGCATCACAGCAACAACATAACCCATGACCAAAGGTGGAATCACATGGCCCTGCAAGGAATCAGGTTTCCTCCTCTCTGGTTTCGGGGTGCATCACCTGAGAACCACCACTGCCGTCACTTCAGCTCGGCAGCTCCTGCGTTGAGCATCTGTCCCTTGGTGGTTAGTCCATGTCATAGCTACTGGTCAGATAGACATTTAGCATTATATATATATATATATATATATATATATATATATATATACTCAAATTGGATAGGCAAAGGCTATTCAACCAATTGTTTCTTGATGTAATGAAATGGGCTTACTTCTACAGGATTTATTGATGGCCTATCTTTATAGACAAATTCAAATGAAAAGTGGAAAAAATCTGGATAATTCAATCTCCCTCTGTACCTTGGGTCTGTTCCACACACCCAAATCCAAAATTCTTACTATAAAAAATTTGGGGTTTGAGTCATCCAAAAAACTTTCTTCAATTCCTTTATTTCCCTAGATTCCTTCTCAGTAAGAAGAGCGATGTTGCATTGTAAATTACAATTCAAGTACATTTAAGGGCATTTTTTTCTTCTGGATGCTTCTTTTCAAATGATTCCCTTTGTCTCCTGTCTCATCAGCTTCTTTGTGCTGTGTGTTCCTTTCCTCTTGCCAACTTCTGCACCTGACTCTGGGAAGTTATGAGTATTTCAGGGTGTGTTTTTTTAAGTTTAGGCTTTTATGAGCACTTATCTTCCTGCCCAGGGTCACTCACTACATTTTTAATTTGCATAAACCTGATGGACTCACATTGATTGGAATTTTCACCAGCTTCTTGAAATCCACTTTCTGTACTCATAAGTGTCTTTCAAGATGTTTTAGTCTCATTTGTTGGAAACATTTGATGCAGCTTCAGAGATTTTTAAGTTTGGTTCCCTATGCTTATTAGAGAGGACCCACTTAGCTTTTCAGTCTTCTTATGTCTTTGCTACAGGAAGAAATGGCTGAGTAATTAACTTTTGAAATTGACTCATCAAAAAGTGGAAAGAGTCAATAACTATATCATCTAAAACAGCTCCAATAGAGTGTGTGTGTGTGTGTGTGTGTGTGTGTGTACACACAAGCATAGCTGTGTCTGTAAACAAGAGAAAGAATATGACAAAGAATATCTACTTCACGTAAAGCACGATGCTGATTGCTATGGAAAACACAATGATAACTAAAAAACAGTCTGTACTTTCAAAGTGTTTCCAATAGTTTTGGAGGCAGATATGCCCACAAACACTTAGGGGAAGCTTGAGAAGGAGGCCAGAGCGGTACTGCTGAGTGCCCTTTTCCATGAATGGCAGCACAGAAAGAGCCAAGAGTTTAGGGACAAATGGACCTGACTTCAAATCCCAGCTCAACGCTTCTGCGACTTCAAATCCCAGCTCAACCACTTCTTCAAGTGGTTAACGTTTGCTGAGCCTCCGTTTGTCTCTAGAGGATGGCAGCAAGTAGCTCCTGGGGTGGCTATCAGGCTTAGATATGAAGTAGGTAATGTGCCTAACCCACGGTAAGGGCTTAATAAATAGGAGTTATTATTATGGAAATAGCCAGGACCTGCAAGTCTGCAAATTGAGCTCTCTACAACTGTTATCTAAAATGCAAAGTCAACAGTCCCTGCACCCGGATACAAGCCTGCCTGCTTTTATTTCAAGATGTTAGCTCCAAATCAGGATGTAGTTTTTAGGACAGGGGTTAGCTTTCAATGCTGTTTAAGCAGGTAGGTCATGTTAGAGACTTTGAGGTCCACAAAGCAGGAGAAACAAGGGGCCAACTAAAAACCCTGTAGTTTATAGTAAAATCCGCTAGCCTGTTCACATGATAGGGAGTTCCAGGACAGTTTTCATGGTTCAGGGCGGTTTTGACATCTAGGTAGCTTCATCCATACTCAGAAAACACTGGGCCTCATTTAAAGGACACTGTATCTGTGCTGTCGAAAATGAATGTCTATGACAGACCGATGTGTGAAAAATGATAATGACCACCTGAAGTTTTTGGTTTATAAATCCATTCACTCAGCTTCTGGTAATGGGAATATGTTTTGTCTGGAAACCGTTCCTTCACTTTGTCAGTCAAGATACCCTGGCTAAGGGGAAGGCTCCTGACTCAAGCTACAAAATCAGACACTCTCCTAGGAGTATGAATGTTGGGTGACAGTTACACAAGCAAGAAACCACGCAGAGCTGATGGCAGCTTACACAGAACCCTGAAGAGACTACACGGGTTCCTGCTATCACAGTGCCACGAACTACTCTGATTCCTCCCCTTTCCAGAGATCTTCACCTAGCTCTTCAACCTTTCCTTCAATTCTTCCTTGAGGAAAACATATACGTTTAGTACATCCAAGGGCTTTCTTTCATATCCTGTACATACATATCCAATCCCTTACATTTTTTCTAACAAATTACTTTTCCTTTTAAGTTAGCCAGAGTAGACGTCTGTTGCTTTCAAAGAACCCTAAAATATAGTGATAAAATAAAACACATTGTGTTTGTTTATATATTTTAATTCATTTACTTTATACACTTTTATACTAAAATTTTCTTATAATGTGCATTATTTTTATAACTAAAAATCTTTAATAGGTTAAAAAGAAATCTAGGTAACCAGGAATGTCCTCTGAGATGGAAATAAACTTCACTTGAATCTTCTTTGCAAGTTAGGAGCAGTTTCCACTGGGAAGCGAGTTTGCATTAACAGCAAACTGCTAAATTAGGGCACCTGAGCGAAGTGAGCAACAGTACGAAAAGGGGAAAAGGACTGCCATGGGGAGGTTCAAGGGTGCTAGCTACTCCAGGGTGGATTATTATTTAGGTACTAGAGGCCTGATACACGAAATTCATGCAAGAGGAGGCAAGAGGAGGCTTTCCTTCACCCCCCTCCCCCACCCCCCGGGCTGCCAGCACCAGCTTCCCTCTGGCACCCGGGACACAGGCATCCCTCACAGCCCTGGCTTTGTCCAGAAGGTCATCGGGTCTAATTAGCATATTACACTTTTATTATTATAGATGATAAGGCTAACGGATCAAGACACAACTGCCATGACGTGTTAGCTGTTACATTTACAATCCCAAGAGGAGAGGGCACCACACACTATGGGGACTGCATGCCAAAGACCTGGGGTGGTAAGGAGGCAGAAAGAGAGGGGGAAACTGTGGACAAGAGCCTGTATTGTGGCGTGCATTTGAAAGGCACATTTCCAGGCAAGCTGTTTACTGTCTCTAGGGACTGACTAACCCTGGAATGAGTCAGCAAGGCCCAACCCCCAATGTCAAAGCACCATGTAGGAAATGGGCCTCTGTGATTCATCTTCAGCATGGCCAGTTTTGATGGAAATGGTTACTGAATTTACCCCAGCAAACAGAATGTAAGGAGGAGGGAGCGGGATGTAAGGACAAAGAACTGTGGACATGGGCCAGCATCATGGTGGAAACCCCCAAGGCGCCTGCTTCAACTAGATGGGGGGCAAGAGGGGAGGCAGCTAGAAAAGGCCTCAGAGCAATTTTTTTAAATGGCCCAATGGGAGACAATAAGACCTAGGCAACATATAAGGAAACAGGTGACCCATAGTATTCACCCAATGGGGAACCAGAGGAGGGACTGAATAACTAATCTGTGTTCACTACCCAAGGTATGCTGACACCTGCCCTTGAGAATGAATTAAAAGTCTAATTTTTGCCACACTTCTGTCTCCAAGTTCATTATTTGATTTTGGACAGGTGAGCATTTCTCGCAATCAGAATTCAGAAAATAAAAGATATAGTTTATATACATCATAATCTAGATAACGACTATTGAATTCATGGAATTCAAAACTCTCCCTTAGGAGGTCTATAAATTTTCAAGAAAGCTAACATTTTATTATCAGAGATATCCTGTTCTCTGGGATTCTGCATTTTTGCATGTTGCTTCTGTTCTATAACATATAATTTGGGTTGGAGGGTGAAAATCACATTAAAAATGCTTTCTGGAAACAGCAATTTTTACTCAGATGGGTGACAGTGTTGCAAAAATGGGTCACACCCTCTTGGGTCCACCATCTTGCTGGCTCTTCTCTTCCCCTCATCATTGCCAGATTGCCTTCCACAACTCCAAATGTTTCATCTTCTCTTGCACAGAGTAATTTCATTTCCCTGTGATGCTATCCCTCCAGCCAATCCTGGTCACATACACTTTCTTGTGTAAACCAAAGTAGATTTTCCTCTTGCTAAGAGGAGTTCAGGTGCTACCTGTTACAGGTTTTCTCCCATGGCTCAGATTCATATGTAATGGAGAGCAGAAAGTTAAGTTTTTTGGAAAACAATATAAATGGCATCATAAGCAAGAGGAATATTTTAAGTGTTTCAAGAACAGAGAAAGGATCTACCAGTGAATTGCCTTAGCCAGAGAATTTCCATGACTACACAATCCTTCACTGACTGATTCAACAAATATTTTCTGGGTGTTTACTATGTGCTAAGAGGCAATCAGCTACATGCTGGGGAATTTAAAGATAAATAGGACACAATTTGAGGAGCAAGAGGGCTAGGAGGAAGATAGATATGTAAACAGATAAGCAGAGGATTATTCTACAATGGAGGACAACATTAAGTTGGAGCAACTTATACACATAAGTCCAGGCTTATCCCAAATATTTGGGGTCAAGGAAGAATGGAAATGGAGGCCTATGTATCCAATGTCTAAATATTTAAAAGATATAAATCAAGCTAATTGACTGCTAAATAAAATATGTTCTACTCTTCTACTGTGACAAATAGAACTTCATAACATCTGAACAGGTCTGAGTTTGGAATTCTCAGAGTTTTGAAGCTATGGGGGGTGGGGAGGGGGAGTTGGCTCATGGCTCCCAGCATGTTCCCCTTAGCATGTTCCCCTTAGCATGTTCCCCTCCTTTACCTTCCCCTGATTCTTTTCTATTTAGCTCACACACACATGGACACCTAAGCTATAGGTTTAAGTTTCAGCCACAGACTCCCAGCTATCCCTTGGTTACCACTTAGTCTAAGTAAAAAGAGGTATATCCACCAGAGTTCTTCTTATGAAGAAAGACCAAGGGGACAGAGCCATGCAGAGTCTGGAAGCAAAGTCAAGGCCATTTGGAAAGGAAATCCAAGTTCCTAGCTATCAGAACATGGTCTAGAGGACACATATTTGAATGGGCCAACCCCCTTGGCTCCAGGGACTCTAGCCTATAGTACAAGGCACAGCCAGAGAAGGGCTCCCATGAGGCTTTCTGAAGCACAGTCATATCTTTCCTGGGTCTAAATGCAATTCTACTTAAGCTATTTCATCATATTGTTCTTTTTAAAAAAAAAATTTAAATATACATTTTATTGATTTTTTACAGTGAGGAAGGGAGAGTTGGAAAGATAGTTAGAAATACCGATGAGAGAGAAACATCGATCAGCTGTCTCCTGCACACTCCCCATTGGGGATGTGTTCGCAACCAAGGTACATGCCCTTGACGGGAATTGAACCTGGGACCTTTCAGTACGCAGGCCGACACTATCCACTGAGCAAAACCGGTTTTGGCTCATCATATTGTTCTTGAGATGAATCATCCTAAAATGCATGCAAGCATTCTAGCTTTGGATATACTATTGTAGTTTTGTGCAAGGATAGCACAAGTATGTTCTTTGATTTTCAGTCCCCATCTGAAGAAAAATCCTTGGAAAAAAACATTATTTCTAAACTTGTGAAGCACTACAATTATATTTTCCAATGGTTATATAAGCTAATAAGCCACCACTAGGTAAGTAAAAATAGAAAGAAATTCTTTTTGGCTGCAAATCCCAATTTTGAGCCTAATGTATGATAGGGCCATCTTCAAAGACAATGGGCCATGTGTTTTCAAGCATTTCTTTCAACCAGACCTTTCCTATCAACTGGCTGTTTTCATTATCACCATCTGCAGACCAGGCTTGTCATGGATGCATTTTCATCAGGGTCACAAGGAAATAACACAGCTCAAGTTGAGTCAAATCACAGTGAACTCCTTCCATCTAGGTGTGTAACATCTGCTCTCCCATCTTGTATTTACCTCAATTCCTGGTTTTGCTTAGTTTTCTGCTTATTTTTCAGTCTTTCTTTTTATCTTTCTCAGTATCTATAGATCTTCCAGTTGCTCATCCTTTCCATCAACTTCTGGCCACTTGCCATGTTTTGTTCTCTAGTATTAAGTATTTATGTCTTCCTGGCTTCTGTTGGCCCCTAAGTTTCTTGTGGTTTGCGATAACCTAAACCAGTCTCATGGGCAGTCTCATGACCTTACCCAGTTCCACTCACACATTGACTAAAGAGGAAATAAACAAGTCATATCTTGAAGAAAAGAGACCCTCCTCCAATCTTAATTCTCCTATTCACTTTCTTTGGAAAATTCTTTTGTTTCCCTTCCCCTCTGCCCACCACACCAGATTGTCTCTTAGTCATTTTCTAAATTTTTACTCAAGCATCATACCAACAGGAAAGCCTTTCTTTACAATGTCCACCACCACGTATGAGAAAATTCCTTTGTCAAATGCTTTCTTAGGACCACATTCCTGCCCTCATAATACTCATACCAGTTTAATATCATGCACTCACTGTGTGATTATTTGGTCATTGTCTCTCTTGCTCTCTACCAGACTGTGCTGTCTGTTATCACTTATCAGATTTCACACTATTTAGGCAGCACTTGGCACATAACAATTCCTTGATAATAGTACCTGAATGAATGAAGGTGGAATGAGTAAATGAATTAATTGGCTCTTAAATTTGACAAAAGATGATAGAGATAAACAAACCATAATCTCAACGGAGTGTT
This sequence comes from Pipistrellus kuhlii, assembly GCF_014108245.1. Lineage (NCBI taxonomy): Eukaryota > Metazoa > Chordata > Mammalia > Chiroptera > Vespertilionidae > Pipistrellus > Pipistrellus kuhlii. The sequence goes on from NW_023425427.1 coordinate 26,635,924, forward strand.
TTAGCCTCTATGTAGATATTTTTAGTGTTAGGCAATCTGTTCCATTGTTGGACAGTGTTAAAAAAAAATTCATTTTTCTATTAAATTCCAAATTGGTCCCCGTATAACCTCCTACCAATGCTTACAGTTTAGCCCTGTTGCAACTGTGATCATAGTCTATTTCCTCTTAATAATGTTTCCTTCCAATACTTGAATACTTTTCGCATGTGCCCCCTGTGTCTTTCTTGTCCGATATGAATAAAACACACTTGCTTCAGCAGTTCTTGATTTGAGTTGGTTGTCAGACTTAACTATCCCCTCCCCAGTGTGAGCACACTCTCATGAAGACAGAAACAACAAAGCCATGAAGCAGTCACATCTTCAGAACAGTAGCTTTAAGTCATTACTTTGAGACGATGAGGCTGTTTCCTTTCTTCTCGTTACAGCTTAAATTACAAAGTCATTGAACCACCAAACTGCAATATCTCCAAGAAGAATTGCATCTTCCAGGTGATGAATCCACAGGACACATGGGATTTATTGCAAGTACTTTCATTGGAGTAATTAGTTGACAAATGCCCAAGAAGGAGTACAGAGTGATCAAGAATAATAAAACCTGATGGAGATCATTGCCCCACATGCTGTCTGGGAAGAAACTGAGCCAGATTCCTTACACAAAGGTAGGTTTTCTGGATCTGTCCCACTAGTAGTTTCTAAAGGTCATCCCTGAAGACATTTCAGGTGTTTGAAATCTAAACCTATATCAAAGCTGTGATTTATAAAATAGTGAAGGGATTCTATCTATTTATCACTATTTGTTAATCCTAGCCAGCAGCTGAAAAGAATTAGAGTTTAAATCCTATTATTCTCTCATAGTTGCCACCACCCAGGCCACCCAGGGATGAGTGAGAGGGCTGTCACATTGACAAAACATTTCCAGTGCTCAGGAAGAGGAGACAGTTTGGTCTTCCACATTAAGGGAGTTACAGGTCCCTCTAGTAGCTGGAAACCAGGGGTCACTCTCACAGGCTGTCCCAAAAACCAGAGGCAAAAGATCATGTCATTAGGCTCAGGAAGTCAAGTGCCACTTAAGAGAGACTTTTGAGAGCTACTTAGTATATTTTAAGACAGTGACACTACTACTAACTCACTGTAGAATATGGTAATAAATAAAGCCTGCAATTTGGATATAACCAACCTGCTCACTGGGTTAGGACAATGCAGGACAATAAGGACCCTGTATTTTTAAAATGGGAAAATCAGAGACAACTGGGGCACAAACTATAAACAGGGGAAGGAAAGGATTTATAAGAATCCATAACCAGAACTGACAAAAATTAAAATTGTATCATATTCTAACAAACTTCATACTACCCCATATCCAACATTTATTAATTTGTGTGTTCATTTATTCTCTCTCTCTCTCTCTCTCTCTCTTTTCCTATCTATCCATCTATTAAGAAATTTTTAATATTTATATAATTAAAAAGTCAAAACTAAATAAAAAGCTAATATATAGTATTACATTTGTGAATGTGCCATAATTTATCCAATTGGTCTCTTAAGAATAGACATTTATATGGTTTCCAATATTTTATTTACACGAATGATGCCACTGTGACAAATCTTCTGCATGTGTCTTTGTTTTTCATATTTGTAGAGTGTATTTTCTGGGTGAAATTCCCAGAGGAGAAAGTATTTTATAAAAGGGCAAATGCATAGGAAGTGTTGTATGAGATACTGCCAACTTTTTCTCCCTGTGGTTGTGCTGCTTTGCACTCAAGAAAGGGGATGGTTTTGAGCGGTGAAGGAGAGGAAGGGGGTGGTGAGGCTGGGAAGGAGAACTCTGGTGTAATGTCCCTACAAGCCATTTTGCCCTGTCCAGGCTTGCTCTGTGATTACGTCTCTATTATTAAGAGTGTTTCCTCCTAAGTTTGCTATTTTCAGGAGGCCTATGATTGCTAGACCTGAAAAATTGGTGATCCTATATCGGTTCTACACTTCTATGATTCTTCTCTGTTCCTGCAGTTTCCTCTGGGTCCTGGGCCTATACAGTGATGACAAAAAGTTCCTTAGAGCCACTGCCATCAACAAAACATACATTTACTGGCCTGTTGCTATATGCCAAATGTTACACCCAGACTTCATGATCCCCAAGGACCACCAGGGAGCCGAGTCCGATGCAATAAACAAAAGAGCCTCTTCCATGCTAGCATGGGCTCTGTCCCACTCATGCTGACAGCATGGCGGAAGAGAGCAAATTTTGCCAAGCCCTGGGGTTTTACTCTGGTGGTGATGTCACTGCTTTGGCTGACCCTGATTGGGCTAGGGTCCAGTTACACAAAATGGAGGATAACTCCACCCTGCCCCACAGTGGAGTCAGGAGTTTATCCTCGCCCCGCCCTGCCCTCTCACCAAACACTGTGCTAAGCTGCTCAGTGCTCCAGACTCCAACCTTCCTCACCTTCACAAAAGTACGTATTCCTTTCTCAGTCCCCTCCTCTATGTTCCATTACATCAATTTTTACATCATCACTCTGACCTTCCACCCCAACCTATACCCCACTGGCTATTTGCCATCAGCATACCAACATTGTATAATTCCCTTCAATCCTCCTGAGTCCTCATCTTTCTCAAGTTGAGGCTTATTTTTTGCTCCCTCTCAGCCCAACTTTTCAAAAGTGTTGTCCTCACTTCCTTACCTCCCACTGCACTAAACAGTCCATTCCAGAATCTCTTCCTCCTTAAATATTTCAATATTTGGTTATTTAAAACAACCAATAAACATCACATTGCTTGTTTCAGTGGGTGTTCTAATCTTATCTCCATTATCCTTTGGCAACTTTCAACTCTGCTGATCCTCCTCATTCTTGAACTGTTATTGGTCACTTTTAACATCACAGTGTCTGCACTCCGCCATCCCTCTTTGTGACAGTTTTTCCCATGGGAACTGCTCTATGACTTCCAAAAGTAGAGAGTTCCTGAGGATTCAGAACTAAACCATTGTACTGTCTCTCCTCTATCTAGTGGTCTCATCTATTCTTGTGGCCTTTTCAGATGATGCCCATATTTACTTTTCTCCAGCCCAGCCCTCTCCCCTGAGCTGTAGACTCTCCTGTCTTACTAATGACTTCATAGCTTCACTTTGTTACTTTACCAACATCTCAATAAGCATGTACAAAACGGAACTCCGGATTCCCCTTTCTAAACCTATGTCCTCACTGAAAGGAGTTTTCAGGGGTAAAATAGGCAGGTTAAGGATATTTTAGGAATTAAGGGGTACATGGGAAAACCATAGGGCTACAAAGCTGGGAGCTGCAGAAGGTATACATTCACAGAATAGGAGAGCTGCAGAAGGTACATTTCCATATAATAAGGGAACTGAGAGCTGCAGAAGGTATGCATTTACAGAATAAAAGGAAGGAAGCCCTTCATTGGGAGAGGGAAGAGGAAGGCCCAAGGGAATAGAAAAACAAAAGGGAGAAGAAATGAACCTTATGTGAGATTTGAGCTTTAAAGTTGCTATAGTGATCAATCAGAGGGCATAGTAACCAATCAGAGGGGATATCAAGACAAAAAAGAACTGCAGCCTTTATAAACCTTGGAAAAGCAGGACTTAGTGGGACTCTCTCCCCCTCCCCACGTGGGAGTCTATGCTTGTTTCTCAATAAATTTCCATCTTTTCCTATACTACCTTTTGTCCATGGTTTCATTCTTCGACTCCACTGGACAAGGATCTGGGAATCATCCTGCCCAGAGGAATACCACGTGTTCCAGTTCAATTTTCAAGTTACATCACTCTTAGGGAGCATTCTTAATCTTGCCATTTTTTTAGATTCTTACATCCAATTCATTAGCATATTCTGATTGTTTTATCTTTAAAATGTTTCCCCAGGCAACTGACTCTCCCCAGCTCCTCTGCCTCCACTATAGGACGAAAGGGGCCACATGCTAACCTGACAAGCTCAGGGAAGGCCTGCATGGCAGTCTTGCAAACTCTAAAACCTAAAGTATGGTCTGAAATTAAAACTTTAACTAAAAGCAGTTATGGTGGATAGTCACATCTTAGCCCAGTGTCTTCCCTGACAAGGTCAAATCTTTACCTTAACTGAGCCTACTGTATGTTTTTTGTTGTTGTTGTTGTTGCTGTTTTATTTTGTTTTTTGCATCTCTGATAATGTCAGGGTAACTTGTAACTTCCCTTTTTCTGAACCCTTCAGACACTACCATGTGCTCTGGGCGCCAGGACAAACACCACAAATTCCTTCAATGTTATTGTTATCATGTTAATTGTATTGTTATCATGTTAATTGTTAACTGTTAAGTATCCTTTACCCACCTAAGTAAAAGAAGTATCTATGATTCTACTCTTTATCCAATCCCAGAGGTTTCCCTGCTTTGCTTTCTCCTGTCTCTCTAATCTATCACCAATGGATTTCATATAACCCAGCTACATCTCCTCCTTTGATTGTAATGCATAAAAATAGGTGGTGGGGGGGGGGGGGGGGAAATCCGCCATTTTCTGAAGCATTATCCCAACCCCTAGTGATTCCCTGCTCAAGTTTGGCTCAAGTAAACTCACAAGAATTTTTTACAAGTCTGAATGTTTTTATGTTAACAAGGCCATGATCTTTTTTGCCTGGATGGCTGCAACATTATACTTATTAATCTTCCCTCCTTCACTCCTGCCCCTCAATCCATGTTCCACCAAACAACCAGAGATGTTCTCAACATAAATAAATTCTCAAGTTACTGCTCTTATCACTCCATTACTACCAAGAAGTCTTCAGTAGCCTTTAATAAATTTGGAATAACCAAATGCTTAAGGCCCTGGCTTCTCTGGCCTTTTAATATTTCTCCGATGGTCATCTCATCCTATTACTATCAGCTATGATGACTTGACTTTCTGTTACTCAGGTTCATTTAAGTTCTTCAATGTACATAGTTTCTTCTGTATTTTAAGATTCAGCTTCAATGTCATTTTTGTAAAGAAGTCTTCCCTGAGCTCCTTATAAGTTCCAACTTTATTATTCTTTCATTTTCATGTTTATTTCATTTATATTGCTGTTTGCTGGGGCTTTTAAGCTACCTGCTCCCACCCTGATGTATCCTCTGGATCTACCACATTGCCTGAAAAATGGTAGGCACTGTATAATTCCTATTGAACAAATGCATGAATGAATAGATGACTACAAATACCACAAGAGCAGGGATCATTTCTGCCTTTGTCCACTCCAGTGTCCTCATTACTTGGCACAAGAAAGAAACTCAATAACTATGTGTTGAGTTCTTTATTAAATCCCTATCTTATAGTCAAGGAAATTGAGGATTAGAAAGTTTAAGCAACCTCCCTAACCATGCAGCCAGTGAAGAGGCAGAGCCAGGACTTAACCTTCCATGATTGACAACTCAATTCTTCAGGTATTAGCACTGGAAGGTTGGAGATTATCTTATCTAACAGCTTGATTTCACAAAAAGAAGAAAATGAAGCTGGGAATGAGGAAATGACACACCCAACTAATCTGCTCTGACCTTTACTGGAAGGCCAGCTGTGAGACTAGCTTAGTAAACTTAGGTCCCTTTTTGTCTTCATTTTCCTTCAGGTGGCATCACTGAAGCATTCCTGGGTTTAGCATTCTGCTAGCTCAGAACTTCTGACTCTCAGAACATTCGCTCCTGCCTCTTCCCCTCGCCATTTCACTCTTAATTTAAGATCAGAGAAAATTAAGTTGCATTACACATACTTTGTTCCATACTCCAATAAAAACATCAGAGGGAAAAAAATTGTTTTAAATCATAAAGTTTCCAATCTTTATGTACCTTAGGAAGAACAAGCAGTGCCCTAAAGGAAAGATAAAAGTTATATCTCTAGCTCCTAGCCACAGTTGAAAAAAGTATGTCTATAATAGTCATTCTGAAGAAATATCATTATCAATCCCTGTAATGAGGCAATAAATTGGAAAAGAAAAGGGTAAAATGATGTTCACAGCAATAACTGAATATAAAATTCTTCAGTGTGTATGCAAGAAAATGAATAACCCCGCATTTCTGTGGTTTTCATTTTATTTTAACTGCTGGTGAAGAGTGACTTTGTACTGCAAGAAGACAAACCATTCTTATTTACACCAAAATGTCAAATCCCATTTGCACTCAAAATGTCATCACCTTGCATAACTCTACCAACTTAACCTGAACAGAAAATAAAAGCTAAAAGCAGAATCTGAAGAGACCTGGAATATTAAATCTACGCTCTTTTTTTTCTTCAGTCTTGATCAAACACCCGATTTGCTGCAACCATTCCAAGATGGAAGTGTTTTGAATTCTAAAATAGCTTAGCACCAAATGTGTCATAATTATTTAAAACTATATTTAGAAAGATGAAATTTGCCATGAAATCTGAAATATACTTCAAATGTCAGTCTTATTTTTAATTAATATGCCAATCCACCTTTGCAATAATCAAGTTTTACAGTCTCCCACTGCTAGAAAATTTGGATGCTGTGTGTGTGTGTGTGTGTGTGTGTGTGTGTATGAGTTTTAATCTCACAATTATGATAATGTGATTCTCCCACAGATCCTTCCTTCTACAGATTGTCAAAGGAAATCTGATTTCATCCCAGTGGTATATTTTGTCTTTAAAACAAAATGATGTGAAATAAAGTGTCTTGTCATACTGGTTGCAAGTTAACAAAATCATTTTAACACCATCACATCTACCATTCTCATGATCTGATATTTGTTGTAAGAGGGAACTATGTTACAGTGCTTTTTACTTAATGCTAGGGTAACAAAAATTGATGCCCCAGATTTAAAAGAAATATGTTTTTCATTTTTTTAAAAGTGAACATGGAGTTTTTAATCAAATACAAAATGTGTCACTCATTTCATACCTCATTTTAGGCATCTTCTGTGTTTTACACTGAATTTTTTAATATTTAATATTTAATAGAAAATTTTTAAAAATAGTCACGTGGAGCCCAGACTTGTAACAATCCCATTATCTTCTCAAATTGCACTGTATAAACAGAAAGCTTACCTTTCTTATCTTTATAGACTCATTTGATGAAAAAAGAGACAACAATTTGCTGAAAGTTTCACACATGTGTCTGAACTGAGCTGAGTCTTGAGACTTTTTTGCCATTGCAAATAGTAAGATATCCGTCACAGCCCAGGTAAGGTTGACATGAAAAACAAGAAAAGCACACAATTGAGAGAATTTAGAAACTTTTTTTAGCAACTTGACAAAGTAATTTAGGCTTTTATTTTATATATTTCAGTTCACTAGGAATTTATTTGTAATGTACTCTAAAAAGGTATTCCTCAACAGGTTAGAAATTAAAACCAGGTACTCCCCCAGTGATAGATTGAAAACCATTGTCAGAGATAAATAACGTAGTTTACTAGTACTTGTTACAAAAAGCCAGGTCACTAAGAATAGAGCTTACAACAAATCCGAAAGCTTTTAGTGTGTGTGAAAAGCTGCTGGCGTATGCTGTTGGGTCAACGATACTCACTTGATTCTTGCTCAGTTGGCCTAAAATGGAACATGCAAACTTGGGACTCAGGTCTCCTGTGGCATCGTGGCCTGGCCAAGAACAGGCCCTCCAATCATATGGTGACAATTATCAAGATTATAAGGCTGGAAGGCATCCTTCTGTTCATCGGTCACTACATAGGCTTCAGATTTCTCCTTTCACGGGGCTGAATATTACCTTTAAGGAGACAACACAATATTTATTAGAAGAATATAGTGTTATTGAAAAGCGCCTCATTGGGAAATGTATGCTTATAAATCTATTTGTCAATCAATATCCAGTGTATATCTTATGGATGCCAGATAAGACACCAGGTGGGAAAACCTTGCCCTCGTGGAGTGTGCAGTCTAGTGGAGAAGATACATACTGAAGCAGAACAAAGCTGTTTGGCTACGAGCACCAGGCCAACATCTAACAATCCTGAGACCTGGTTATGAGCATCAGACCAGTTCCTGAATGTGAGGAGCTGCTGTTTACTTCTTTCTTGGAGGCTAAGAGGTGCAGAGTAACAGTGAGGGACCTCTGGACCCTGCGTAGGTTGAACTTGGCACTTTTGTTCTCAGCAGCTACTCCATGTACCGGCAGAATAGGAAATCGCCCTCCAGATTTTGTTTGGAGAGGGATAAAAAGGCTTTGGCAAAACCATTTAATTTTTCTTCACCAGAATAAGGTGGCAGATATCCTATTAATAGGGATCAAAGTCTCCCATTTCCTAATGAAAGAAATGTCATCAAATTCAAATTCTCTCAGGAAATACAACACATTATTTAACCCTTACCTCTCCCAATAAAAAAGTAGTGGCCCACTGGATATGACATATTTTGATTATCACTCCGAATGGAAGTAAAACAGAATTTTTGGAGGAATCCTCAAGTGGTGACCTAATTCCTCTTGATGATTCCCTTGTTTCCTCCCATTCACCAAGAGGTTAAAAAATCAGGAAAAAAGGACAATTCTGGGTCCAGATTAATTCACTGGGAACTAGGAGGCTGAGATCCCACTTAAGGAGATGCTCCCTACCTGTATTGCAGAGCTGGCAAGAAATGCAACAGGCTCCCCAAACCCAGAATCCTTTTCCCACAAAGTCCAGGGGCCTGCACTCTACTTCTGGGCATACTGCAAATCTAATTTTTTAACTTCCACTAAGTTAAAGCAAATTTGCTCTAGAACATATCATCATGCCATAGTAATTTCCCTTCTGGATAGTCCTTTGCCCTCAACATTGACTTTGGGACAGAACACATGGGAAGGTACTAGAATAATTTGCTTTCTCTCAGAAGGTCTATTCCTTTCAGCTATCTCTCATTATTCTTTTGCTCCTGAAAAAGGTATGACTTCCTCTTAGCTACCTTTCTTCTCACTGTCCTGTGAAGAAAAGATTGGGGGTTAAAGACCCAATTGTGATTTCTTTTCTTTTATCGCCAAAAATATTTATTCATATTGTATGATTTATTTTATCCTCTTCAAGCTTTCTTTCTAATTAGTCTCCCCAAACTGTCATGTAAATAATTCATTTATCCATTCAATAAATTCCTTTATTGAGAGCATTCTATCAGCTCGGCACTTGCTGAATAAACCTGAGATCAGATAGTTTCTTGATAAATAAAGGGATGAAAATGAGCCCATGAGCCCTGAGTGTGAGAGGGGTGAAAAGAGGGGCCTCATGGAAGGACACAAAGGGCAAAGAACTGAAAGCTTCGTTTTCCATCACTTTTCCATTGGGATGCTCCATTCCAGCACTTTGTATTGCTCTACTTGAGCCAATGGATGTAGAACTTTTTGGGAAAAGATTTCATTCAGGACCCTCAGGATCTAGCTCCTTCAGCAGTAATGTGGAGAATCTAACATTCTTATTTGAAAGCACAGGACAGTTAAAATGCCACTGTGTAAATAAAAGCTGAAACCACCAAAAAAATGTGGCTCTGAAATAGTGTGGTCCAGCAAAATCGCTGAGGTTTGGAATGAAATATGTTTGTTGTAGGATAAGAATAGGTATGTTAATCTCATATAATTTTATCCTTTGAATTTATATGGCATTTTTAAGTAAAGTGATCTTATTTTCAAAAGCCTCAATAAAATTTGAATTTGAGATAAGCCTAAACTTTCCATGTTTCATCCCAGGTCTATGTTCTGCTTTGTCTATTTTAATTTTTAAGGTAATATGAGGGGGGGAAAATTCCAAAAATAAGAGAAAGAAAGTCTTTGCTAGTGGTGAAAATGATGTGCAGAGGGGTATGGATTTTGAAGCACATTCACATCTAACATGAATGAGATTCTTGTGGCTTACCCCTGGGTAAGGAAAAAATGGTCATTGTAAAGAAAAAAAAGGGGGAGTGGGGGATAATAAAAGGTAAAGGAAGTCAAATATATGTGGTGACTAAAGGAGATTTTGAAATCTAGGATCTTATGAATTTGATTAAATTTAGTTTTAAATCCTCTCTCCCCCTATATATAAACTCCTCAGATACCTAGCCTTCATCCTGGATAATCAGCAACCCCCAAGGCAGCAGAAGGCAGTAGCTGAACCTAATGGTCACATGGTCCAGACGTGTGGCAGGCTAACGATCACATCTTGACCTTAGTTATGTTTCAGTTCCTGAGCCCTAAGGTAGAACCACCCCTGGCTACTTTCCCATAAGACCAGAGGGACATCAGAACATTTCCTCAACACCTGAAGAAATGAAGTGTTACCCTTACCCCACTGCTGACCAATCAGCTTCCAGCTGGACCCTAAGCCTCCTACCCCATGGTGTCTTGTGATTTTGCCCAATATAATCTGTAACCTACATGCTATCCTGTAGTTTGGGCTTTGGAGCTTTAGATTAGCTTCCTGTTCTCCTGGATGTTTGTTATAGAACAGAAATAGTTTGTCTGCCCAGGGTTAGCAGACCCAAGCACTAGGCATGGAGAATTGCAGCAAAGAAATATTGGCTATTTTATTATGAATGGAACCACTAGGACTGTCTTCTGCTTCCTCAGGGGGTTGCTTCCTCAGGGGAGTACTGATTATCTGGGGAAAGACTAGTTCTCTGAGGAGGGGGAAGAGAGGAAGAGATAGAGATGGAAAGGGAGGGAAGGAGGGACAGAGGGAGGGACAGAGGGAGGGAGAGAGAGAAAGATGGAGAGAGAGGGGGGGAAAGAAAGAGAGAGAGAGAGAGAGAGAGAGAGAGAGAGAGAGAGAGAGAGAGAGAGAGAGAGAGAAGGGATTCCTAGAGCTAAGCTTTAAAACTAAATTTAATCAAAGTCATAAGGACCCTCAGTTTCCATTTGACTTTGGGTGGTGAACACACAAGACAATATACAAATAATGTACTACAGAACTGTACACTCGAAACCTATATAATTTTACTAACCAACATCATCCCAATAAATGTAATAAAAATTTTAAAAAATCGTTTAAGTTGTCCTCAATATTATAATAAGAAAATGAAATTTGTACTATAAACTTTTGGGGGCTCAACAGACATGTTATCATAATGTGTGCTTTTTTTAGTTTATATTCTTTATTTTTACAGAAAATGGTAGCATTTTATTAGTATCTGAGAAGCCACAAAGAGCTATAGTAAGCAATACCCAACTATATAAATCAGCTTCAATCTGCCTTTTGCGTATATCTGCCACATTTTAGTCTGTCCATGTTTCTCTATTCATCTAGAGTGAAGAAAACTCCCATTGGTATCGTACACAATGTCCATAGGTATTATAAATATCCTTTCATTTTTCTCCACTGAGGGATAAAGCATGGGGTCAAGTCAAAGTCAATCTTAAATTTTTAAGGCAGGCAAGTATATCATTTGCATACAGATCAGCAAGCTGTCCTTTACTTAGGGAAAGATTTACAGATACTTTAAAATCAGGCCTAATCTATAAAACAAACAAGCACAAAGCAAAAGCTAAACAGAATAAGAGAGAATAGAGAGGACACAGATCAAACCGTAATAGCTTTGAATGTTTGTCACAGAAGCAATCTGTGTAAATTGCTTTTGGTTAAGATTCCAAAGCCCCAGTGCGAACTAAAGTTGGGACCCTGATCTGGGAGTGCTTTTGGGAGCAGCTAATTTATTTGCCAATTCAGTTAGCACTATAAGACGCAGGTTTCAGGTTTGAGGTGTTTGCTTGTATTTATATAAAACCTTCTTTTCAATTTATCTCTGGCTTAATCAATGCATGCTTGCAATTTGCTTTGGTCAAACGGAATTTATCTGTAAATGTCATCCTCTGAAAGTCATTCATCTTCCTCTGCTCACCCAGAGGGAAAAAAAGATGCAGCATCCTAGGAAAACCCAGGGCAGACGAACAGGACAGGAGCAAGAGTCTTACTCCCAGGACTTAATCATGGAGATCCCTTTCTCAGATATCCTAAGAAGGCTTCCTGCTGGGCCAGAAATCAGAAGTTCAGGGACAGGATGAACGAAAAGACAGAGGAGAAACAACTACAAAGACAAACTCCACTCAGTCAAAAGTGAGCCAGTGGCTGAGTGAAAACATGGAAGTTTTGGGGCCAGGCCAGACCTTGGAGACACCAGAGTTGGCTATTGCCCTCATCAGGACTTTTCTCTGCCTGCACCTCATCACCACTGGAGGTTTACTCTTCACTCTTCTCAGGGACATTTCCTGGCCTCTCATACTAGTCCTAATTTAAACTCATTTTGCAGAGAGGATCAGTTCTTCACAGGTTTTAAGGTGTCAGTGACAAGTCACATCATAAAGAATGCATTCCGAGTAGCAAAACATTAGTCTTTTAACAACTACAAAGAAATAACCCCACCCCCTGAATTTTTTTGTAATTACAAAAAACTACAGAATTATTTACAATTACAAAAATATCACATAATTACAAAATTACCGAAAAAGAAAAGAAAAGTGATATAATAGTTTGGGTTCACGTGATTAAAAACGGGGATGGAGGGTGTCTTTCCTCCAAAATCTCCTCCAAACATTACAGGGGCAATGTTTCCCGATCGTGTTCTGGAAGCGCTGTTTTCCTTGAGCTGCTATTTCACACGCATGCACACAAAGACGAAGTTTGGAACTCTAAGGGAAACAGAGTGCAGACTCCCTGAGCTGTCAATATGCTTATGTGAACTTTGGAGCTCTAACATATGAATAGTATAGTATATACATCATTTTCCAAACCTATTTGTTCACAAAACCATTTTTAAGGCCTATGTATATGTATAAGTTCTTAAGTGACTAGAGTCTTTGCCTGTTTTCTGACCTCAAAACAGAAGCTCCCCACCTACTGGTAAATACAGACATTTACAAAAACTGTTCTTCAGAAACTGGTCATCAATTTGAGGTGACCAGAAACATAAACAAATCACTTCAGTGCCTTGCAGTATGTGAGAGGTGCCATGTGTGCCGTGTGGCCTCTCCTCCATGGAATCCGTGTAACACAGAAGCTCTAAAACCGTCCAGAGCATTCAAGACTCTTTGATGCAATTCAAACACCTTAGTGTGCTTTACAAGGGTCTTTTTTTTTTTTTTTTTTTTTTTTTACCTATCTCTTCAGCCTCGTTCTCTTCCTTCAAGAACATCCTTCAGCCATACTACACTAATTGTCGGTTCCCAATGTGCTATGTTCTCTTTCTCCTCTAAGCCACCGAACACGCTGTGAACTCTCCCAACCCCATCATCTGCTGCTCCTGTCTGCTCCCCCAGCTCCCTCTGGCTTATTCATCCTTTGAGTATCAATGTAGATGTCACTTCCTTTACAAAGCCTTCCCTGAACTCCCCAAGTCAGAACTAAACGCCCTTCCTGAATGTGCTCTTAAAACTCATATGTGAAACTTCCAACACTGCTACAGTTGCCTGCTTATTTATCTGTCTCTTCCATTAGCTGGTAAAAAAGAATCCTGAGAGCACTGCCCTATCTTACTCAGGTTCTTATCACCAGAGCTAAAAGAGGCCCCTGGAGTGTAGAAGGCATTCAATACAGGCTAGTGGGAGGGAGGACATAAGGAAGAGAGGAAGAAAGGGAGAAAGGGACCCCCAGAACTAGCCAACTACCTGCCTATCCTCCTTGGACAGTGACCAAACCAGTTCTCAGCCTACCTCTCCTTCACATTCCGGGTGGTGGGTCTGTGCTAGAGAAGTCTCCAGCAACACCCAGCAGAATGCACCCTCTCATCCGATTCTGTATACTTCTAGCCATGAGGAAACATGTTCTATTTTCTGACTTTGATGCTTGTTGCATTTTAATGAAAATAAAAATATCGTTTCCTTTTCTCACATTAACACTGACTGAGAGGAGGCTCCCAGATAGGCAGAGTTGCCAAACTTTCTCTCCTGTTTTACTTTGCTTCCCATATCTTGTTTAGAGTCCATTGCTTGTTGCATCAGAATAAATCATCAGACCCTGTACAAATTTAAGCAGCCACTAGCTTTGTTTTTTTTCTACTGACTGAGAGACTTTCTGAAAAGGTCCTCTCATATGGGAAAGGCTGCTTCAGGGTGGGTTCTAAATGGGGTCCGTTCATTAGTTATTCAATAAAATCTTGCTGAATGAATGAATGATGTCATCCAGAACTGAGTGCACCTGGTGTAGGTTTTTTGTTTATTTTTCGTTTTTGTTTTTGTTTTTGGAGGGGGGAACATCTAGTAAGTAGTAATCTGGTCCATACCCTGTTCTAGAAGAAATAGAATGAGACATATATTAATTTTTCTTTATGATCCATCATTTTTAAAAACTGTTAAAACTTAATCACCTTTGACTCCATGAAGACTAGGCAGTATCTGTAGCTAGTTTTCTTTTGTTTCATAATCAGATAAGTTTTACTGTTCTGGGCCATAAATTTGTAAGATTTATTAAAAATTCTTTTTTTAAGACTTTAATTTTTAGAGGCATTTTAGAGACACAAAAAAATTGAGGAGGTAAAGAGATTTCCCAGATACCCCCACACATGCATAGCTTCCATCATCATCAACATCACCCATTCCAGAGGTATATTAATTAAAATTAATGAGTCTATACTGACACATCATAATCACTCAAAGTTCATAGTTTACATTAGCATTCACTTTTAGTGTTGTACATTCTATAGGTTTAGACAAATGTATAATGACATGTATCCATTACGATAGTATCATACAGAACAGTTTCACTCCCTAAAAATCTTCTATGCTGTCTATTTACCCACCCCTCCTAAGGCTCTCACCTAACTGCTGGCAACCATGGATCTTTTCATCATCTTTATAATTTTGTCAACTCCAGAAGGTCATACAGTTGGAATCATACAATATGTAGTCTTTTTAGTTTGGCTGCTTTCACTTAGTCACATGGATTTGCTTCTCTGATGTCTTCATATCTTGATAGCTCATTTATTCTTTGTTTCTTGTTATTGTTGTTGCTAATGTCGTTGTCGTCTTCTTCTTCTTCTTCTTCTATCTTCTTCTTTTTTTATATATATAAAGTACTAGAAGCCCAGTGCACAAAATTCGTGCATTGGGGGGTGGGAGGTGTCCTCAGCCTGGCCTGCACTCTCTCCAATCTGGGACCTCTCAGGGGATGTCCGACTGCCGGTTTAGGCCTGATCCCACAACTACAGTCAGACATCCCTCTCGGAATCTGGACCACTGGCTCCTAACCGATCACCTGCCTGCCTGCCTGCCTGATTGCCCCTAACTGCTTCTACCTGCCAGCATGATCGCCCTCCAACTGTCCTCCCCTGCTGGCCTGATCACCCACAACTGCCCTCCCCTGCTGGCCCAACCACCTCCAACTGCCCTCCCCTGCCAGCCCGATCACCTACAACTGCCCTTCCCTGCCGTGACCTGTCTTCTCCCCTGAGACCACCTCCTCTGCGCAAAGCGGTGGAGATGCTGGGGCTGGCTTCCTCCACACCATCCAGAGCTGCGGGACTCCCAGGCCTCACCACTGGACCCCGCCTCTGCTGGGCATGTGGCCATTTTGTGGTGGCCATCTTGTGGTGGCCATCTTGTGGTGGCCTACTTTGTGGCAGCCATATTGTGATGATGTCACCCGCAAGGGCCACCTAGGCTTTATTAGTATAGATTTTTATTGTTGCTTGTATTACAGATATCTCCTATTTTCCCTCCTTTCCCCCCTCTCCTCCCAGCCCTTAACCATCCACCCCCAGGTCTTTATTACTTTATTGCCCGTGTCCATACTTATATGCTCAGTTCTTCTTAATGCTGAATAATATTCTCTTGTCTGGATGTATCATAGTCTATGTTATTCATTCACCTACTGAAGAATATCTTGGTTGCTTCCAAGTTTTGGCAATTATGAATAAAGATGTCATAAACACTGGCATGCAGGTTTTTGTGCAGATATAACTTCTCAACTCCTTTGGGTAAATATTGAGTGTGACTGTTGGATCATATGGTAAGAGTATATTCAGTTTTGTAAGAAGCCACCAACTGTCTTCCAGGTGGCTGTACCATTTGCATTCCTGGCAGCAATTAATAAAAGTTCTGCTGCTGCACAGCCTCATCAGCCTTTGGTATTGTCAATGTTCCAGATTTTGACCATTCGTGGTGTGTATTGGTATCTCATTGTTGTTTTAATTTGTGGTTTCCTGATGACATATAATATTATCACAGATTTTATAAGGAAGATAAGTCTTCCCTCTCCAGACCCTACCTGGAAACTCCAGAAAGGTTACCCCTTCAGTTCTCAGGAGCCTGCTCTAAGAGAGGAGAATGATGATAACAGGGCTTTTACATGTGTTTTTACAGGTTCATATCCTGCTCAATAATTCCCTTAAGAGCAAAATATTCACAGACAATCTTTATAAAGATTAGAAAGATGATTCCTTAACATTAATTTAAAAATTCCTGTTTTAAAATATAAACTTGAAAAGAAATGTTTTGGTATGCAAGAGAATGACTACAAAACAAGATAATTGCCCTCTTTATTGCTGTCTCTGGATAGCTGCCCAGAGAGGAATACATTCCACAGGGCCAAAGCTTCAAATCAATTTACAGTTCTGGTGGTCTGGATGGCACAATAGATTTCCCACTTGCTACTACATCAGTGAAAGCCAGATGGTCTTAATTTAGAGCCAGACTTTACTGAAAATCATTCTAATAGACTAACTCCTGGGATCTCAAGTGAAATGAATTTAGAAGTCATAGATAAAACGTTTTGTAAAGGACTATGATAATTAAACATCTAATAAAAATGCAATGCAACCTACTGTTTTCTGTAGTATGTGGAAGAAAGATACGTTTATTTAGGTCTGTCAGTAAATAGTACTTTGGTCATCGCTCTTAATTTTGAGATCTTCATCGGGCATCATGGAAATCTCTAACTGCAATAAATAGTACCTACATCTGCAAAGGTGTGTTTCCAAGCCTTTAAAATTTATTTAACATAAAATGAGTTAAGTTTAGGCTGCTGAGTTTTTCTTCATTAAATTCTTACCAACTGACCACTTTTAATGATGGAGCTTGCAATCTACAAAAATAAGTGGTCCAATCCCTCTAGGAGGTTTTCTTTTAGGTGAAGATCAGATCATTTCAATTAGATATTACCAGTGATCCCTACCCTTATCCCTGTGCCATTTTCTCAATGGCATCTATCTTTACACCATTCAAGGAAATTTCTCTGAGCAAACAAGAAAGAAAAGAGAAAGGAAAGGTGACATCACTGGCCAGAGTTCCTTAGGATATAATGTTGGTATGCTCATAGGCTAAGTACAAAGTTTTATCCTTATCAGAAATTTACTAACAAAGGTGAAAACAGACTTAAAAAGAGATAATCCATAATGTTGACCATATTACTCTGAACAGAGGGAGTAAAGAATTCCAGCTTTTGCCAAGGATGAAATGAGAGTACTGTAGATTCCAAGATAGAATGCTGAACCCTCCAATTAAGAGCCAGGATTTCTCCTGGGAAATGACAACTCCTAACTCAAAAAGGAAAGTAATTAACACCCCTTAGCCACAGTTCACCAGGAGCCAGACCAAAATAGGCTTTATTTCACTCCTACCTTCCACTAGACACACAGCCATTTAAGACAAAAAGTTCATCTTACTTTGGCTGTGCTTGAAGAATGTCAGCCTCATGGATTTAGCCAGTCCATCAAAAGCTGGCAGGAACCAATTGTCAAAAGGTTGCCAAGTAACACAGAAAATTATTGCAAAGAGTTTTAATACATCTCTTGTTGACAATCTACTATATGAATATAGCTACAGATATAGATATAAAAATATTACTATATCACCCCTTCTCCTCACCAAGTATATAAAGACAATGGGAAATAAAGAGAAGAAAGCAAAAATTATAGTGGAATATGGCAAATGTGCAATAGAAGCAGCTTCCAATGTCTATGGGTGGCCAGAGGAAGGAAATCAATGCATCCTCCTTACTGAAAGAAGACATTTACCACCAGGTTAAAACTCTCCAAACTGTACATATCAATAGCTACCAGGACACCCAAAGCCTTGCTACTCAAAGTGTGGTGCCCAGGTCAGCAGCATTGGTATCATCCAGGAGCATGCTAGAAATGTTTCTAGCCACACTTATTGAATAAATATGCATTTTTACAAGATCCCCAGAATTTTTGTATACCTGGTAATTTTGAGAAGCATTCCTCTAGGACAGTGTTCCTCAAACTTTAGCATGCTTCAGAATCACTTCTGAGGACTGTTAAAACCCAGATTGCTCAGTAAGTTTGGTTGGGCTCTAGGAATTGCATACCTAAGAACTCAGGTGATGGTGACTCTGCTTCTGTGAGGACCATTTTGAGATCACAGATGTGGGTCATCCTCAAGAGCCAGAGTCCAGAGACAGTATGGAGACTACTCATGACCAGATTCGAAAATGTCTCATGGAAGCAATTAGGAAAACCTCCATGAGACCCTTATATCTTGCACATTCTGGGGCAAATGTGCTCTCATTAGCAAATGAAGTTTCCATCATGTGTGTCATGCCCATATTGTAAAATGTGTGAAGGGAAAGGACAATATCTCTTTTGTTTTATACTTTACCCTCAGTCCTTAAAAAAGTAGTTGCTTTCTTTTTCCCACTAAGTAAGCATGAAAGATCCTTGTTCTTGGACAGATGCTCCATCCTTGTCTTCATAGTGGTTGGAAGAGTAGACTCTGAGTCTCCTGGAACAGACACATGCTCTAGCATGACTTGCCAGATAGCTGTGCAATGAGAGGGCTGAACGCATTTCCAGCTATTAACAAAATAATGAGGCTTCCCTTTTCGCTGTTGCTTCACGTGATTACACATCTATCACACACCAGAGAGAGTTATCCTATGGGTTAATCAGGAAAAGTCATCTCACATGCTTTCTAGTATGGACAACAGCCTAGATTGAACCATATCAGTCCATATTCTCAGAGTTATTCAGAGTAAAAAAAAAATAGCCAAAGTTCAGATTCCACTACACTTGTGACCTCATAAAAGTTCCAGTCATTGAAAATGTCTCATGGATGTTTAAGTTGAATTTTCAGATCAGCCACATTGTCCAATAGCAGATTACAATGGTCTGTGCACATAGAAAAAAACTACAGAGCTTTCCCCACATTCTTCACAGATTAAAGTTATGACTTTTCAAGAGTGAAGCAGCCTGTTAACTTCTGTTATACTGCAGATTTCATGAAGGACACAAATCATGAATCTTTGAATGTGCCATTACCCCACTGATGCTTCATCACTGATCCTACTTCTCTTGATTTTTTTGCTTCAATTTGCTTCAATTCTGCCTTTTTATAGTCTACAAAAGCTCTAGAAGCCCAGGTTGGAAGACTTCTGCCTGGCATTCTGGATGTGTGGTCTTTGATGATTATTCAACAATTCCAACCTGTCATGTATAATGTAATATGACTTATGG
Source organism: Pipistrellus kuhlii (assembly GCF_014108245.1). Taxonomy (NCBI): domain Eukaryota; kingdom Metazoa; phylum Chordata; class Mammalia; order Chiroptera; family Vespertilionidae; genus Pipistrellus; species Pipistrellus kuhlii. The sequence goes on from NW_023425427.1 coordinate 26,655,248, forward strand.
CATGTTAAGTGATAGTTTTTAAATATGCATTTACCTCAGCAGTTTAAAAATATGTGAAAAATAAGAACAAGAAAACAATACTCTCACTCACATGAACTAAATCCATTAGCCTAAATACTGTAAGTATTTCCATATGCCCTTAATATAGAGTCCCTCTTCCTTATTTTGTTGAAATGCAAAGGTTTGGGTTTTTTTTTTTTTAACTTCTCAAAATATTCCAGGGTTATCAGTTATAGAGCCAACCCTCTAAAAGCTTAAGTAAAGTAGTGAGGGGGCTTTGAACTCTGTTAATACTTATTTACTGAAAATAATTTAAAAAACCAACTGACTTTTATTCAGCATTAATCCTTCTGAGCCATCATCATTGAAGGAGTTGGTGTTGTCTAAACAATGTTCTTTTTGCGGGGGGGGAGGGAGAAATAGGAGAGACTAAAACTGCTCCAGTTTCAACTCTAGAATGCACTGCAGACAAAGCCATCACCACTGACTTCTTCCAATATTAGTAGGGAAATAAGTGTGATAAGTAAGGGGCTTGTATATGATATGCTGTGGCCATCAGCTCAGTCATTACATATGTGCAAACTCACCATCCTACACCTAATATCATAGCAGAAATGCATGCTCTGTCTATATGAAAACACATACACACTCAAGCAATATGGATCTTTGTGCAAAGGAAAAGTTAGGAACTGACACCTCTCTCTCTCTCTCTCTCTCTCTCTCTCTCTCTCTCTCTCTCTCTCTCTCTCTCTCTCTCTCTCTCTCTCTCTCTCTCTTTCCTAAAGAAAGAAAGCAAGGGCAGAAGAGAGTTTTTACATTATTCATATAATTACCTAACTTTCCCCTTCATTTGGCCTGGGCAGAACAGCTGTGTAAGGCTGAGGATGAAACAGGGCCTTAAAGGTTTAATTAGGACCACATTTCAAGAAATTGCTGTTAGTTGTTAAATGTTACTGCACTTTCCTTCTCCCCTGGACATTTTCCTTTCTACCACTGCTAATTGCCAAAATAAGTTTTCTCTAATAACACACCTTTGTCCTTACCCATACTCAACAGTATGAAGAAGATAAAGAGGCCCATTGAAAACAGGTGAGAAGTTTTACACTGAAGTTTGGTAATGTATAGTAAGTTACTGTCATTTCAATTCTCGCATGACCTTTCTGGTACATTTATATGCAAAGAATAATGAACAAAAATATCTCAGAGAAATTACCTTGAACTTCTTGTCCTATAAACATAGAAATTTTATTATGATACTATTAGGGGTGAGAGAAGGTGGGGAAGAGCAAAAGCAGGCTAATTTCCAGGAAATCTCCTTATAATGGAGTCCATTTGACAATCTAGCAAATAAATATCTTTTCAGATTCAAAAAGAATCTGGATTATGGTGAATTCTGTTCTATAGATAGAGTGTTAGAATCAGCTTCCAAAGTATGCTCTTTTTGCACCAATCTAAGGACTGAATCCAGCAAGGTCCTAAGCAAATTCAAATCATTCTTGGCACTTTGTCTTCAAAAGTTTTCCTAGGAATGGCATATTTCACTGACAATATTACCTATTTGGCCTTCTACCTTCAGTTATGCAAAAAGTGTTTAAAACGTACTCAAAAATTTAATCTACAGCCTTTATTTGCCTCCTGATAGCCCAATGTGGATAGAAGGAGAAACTAGAAAGATTTAGAATGATTGGGAATTGTCTGCAAAATATAGACTAAAGTTTACAAGAGTTGACCCTGGATGCATACCTGGCTTAAAGACAAGTAATATGTGGAATGTGGAATGGAATGGAATGGGTCCTAACCTGCCATTCCAAACTTGGTCTGTAATCTCAGATATCATTTCTTTTTAGCATTTGCAGCATTTCCATTTCCCTCCCTGTCTTCCAGTCCCTGGGAATATATTTTTTTTAAATCCTTATTATTGAAAGTATTACATATGTTCCCCTCCCCTCTGTCCCCAGCCCATTGCATTGACCTCTTCTAGCCCTCCCACCCCATCCCAGGCCTTCACCACCCTTTGTCTGTGTCCATGGGTTATGCATATACTAGAGGCCCAGTGCATGAGATTCATGCACTGTGGAGATTGAGGGGGGGGGGGGGGTCTTCAGCCCAGCCTGCACCCTCCTGCAGTCTGGGAGCCCTCAGGGGATGTCTGACTGACGGGCCTGGGAGCGGGCCTAAATCAGCAGTCAGACATCCTTAGCACTGCCAAGGAGGTGGGAGAGGCTCCCTCCACCCCTGCTGCACTTGCCAGCTGTGAGCCCAGCTTCTGAGCTTCCAGTTGAGTGGTGCTTTCCCTGTGGGAGCACACTAACCACCAGGGGGCATCCCCTGCATTGAGCATCTGCTCCCTGGTGGTCAGTGAGCTTCATAGCTACCAGTTGTTCAGCTTTTATTGTATAGGATGCATGCAAGTTCTTTGGTTGATTTCTTCCCACCTACCCACCCTTCTCCCCTACCCTCTGAGATTCCGCAAACTCAGATATCATTTTATTCCCAGTGTAGCCTTCATGCTGTAGCTACATGAGCAAGGAGCTATGAATCTCAAGCCCATCTACTACTGATTAATTGGACAGCCCTGTTACATCACTGAGGGACACTCTCTTCATTTAGAAAATGAATTAATATTGCCAATCCTAACTAGGTAGCTGTAGAGATCAAAATTCCTTATGGATGTGAATGTGCTATCCATGGTGATATCAGCACAGTAAACTTTTGTGATATAGAGATTTGCAAAGATTTTCTTTTTGCTTGAGACTTTCCTGTGAGAAAATCAACGTAGATAATAAATACATTGTGTTCAGTAGCAATAAAGCAGACCTTCAATAAAACCACCTTTTATTGCTGCAGAAGCTATTCTGGGCTAACTCTACTCTTAAAAAACTACAAACACAAGAATTCATAAAGGGGGGAAATAAACTCTGAAGCCTACCACTTTTGAAATGTAAAAGGCCTATGGAAATTTAAGGCAGTGAGTTATAGCATCTAAGGATTCTCAAAGCTCTCAGAGTCCCAAGAACTCACTTTGGACCGTATGTTTTACACATTAATTACAAAAAAATACGACACTGTGCACCACCATGACTGCTCTGGAGATGTCTTTGATGTGTGAGAAGAAAAATGATCATTGATACAGGTTTTACCTGTTCATTTCCTCTCATGTAATCTAATCCCTGAAGGAGCCTTGCAACGTTCAGTGGTGTCATTTTACATCTTATTTATGCCCTATAAAGAAGGGAATTCAGGTAACGGGATGTGTGTGTTGAGGAAAATGACAAAACTATCAGCTTTATACAGTAATTCCTGTAATCTAAGGAGTATATATCAAGGCATTCAGTCTCTGTGAATGATACTGCGAAGGCTCCCATGTGGTCTTTTCTTTGCAGTGGCTTGTTCATAAAGCCTAATCTGTTTGTGATTGCAGAAGAGAGGAGATGAATAAGAGATTAGAGCTGTATGGGGAAAATCCTTACTCTCAGCAAAACAGTAGCCTGTTTATGGGACAATCTTAAAGGGCGAGGTATTTTTCATTCTGACCTTTAATGGCATAAGAAAAACAATCAATGTTAATGGTTTTTCATGGAGGAAAGTGTAGATATTTCACTTCAGTGTCAATCTGGAGTTGTGTTTGCATCTTCCCTTATTAGAATGAGTTTCTAGTGTCACCACTGTACCCTGTTCTTATCCACAGAAGATGTCTGTCAAAATGTGCATTGAGATCTTGACAATGAAAACATAGTCTAGGTCCTTTGAGAGCTAAGGTTACCCAGGTCAAAACATGTGCATCACTTCCTAATGACAGCAGAAAGCTAAGAAAACTGTTTTCTCCCTGATCCAACTTACAACTTTCAGGACCTCCTTTAGGTACTTGGGTAGGTAAGTGGATGGGGAATGTGAGCTGAATGATGTTAGCTAGAAGATTATTTTTTTCATTTGTTTAATATATCTATTGTTATTTATAACATAAATTATACTTCAACTAAGCAATGAAATAAAAATAAATAGCTCATACCCAGCATTGCAATCTGCTAAATTAACCCAACAACTTCAAAATAGTTGATTGCTATTGCTGGTGAGGTTGTGAGGGAGACAGCAGGCTCATTTATTGCCATGGCAGCAACAACTGCACAGTCAGTCATTTATGCTTTTCTACTCATCCAGATATTTATCCCATAGAAGTAATTCGATTTGAGGCATAAAATATTTATTGCCTTATTACCTATAACTGTAGAAGAATTTAAATAACTTTGTGAATCTAATATAGGAGAATAGTTACATCAATTTAGTAGGTTAACTGAAGAGAATATTATAAAGTCATTAAAAATAATTATTAATACTATGTAACAACACAAAAATATTTATGATATACTATTAATTGAAGAAGCAGAATACAAAGTTACTGATTGCTGTCATTACAACTACATAAAATATGATGTGTTTAAAACTAAAAGAGAATATAGCAAAGTGATAAAAAAAATGTATAGTTTTTAAAGCAAAGTGATAAAAAAATGTTTGTAGTTTTTGAATTAAAATAAAATTATTGAGACTGTATTTACTTTTTTGCCTTTAAAATAATTAATCTGTGGGTGGGGTGGAGGAGATATTTGAGTCAGTTAAATGAACTTGGATAAAATCAAGCAATTACTTGACCTAAAGAAATATGTGCGCGCGCTCTCTCTCTCTCTCTCTCTCTCTCTCTCTCTCTCTCTCTCTCTCTCTCTCCCCCTCTCTCTCCCTCCCTCTCTCTCTCTCTCTCTTTCTCTCTCAAGTTTCTAGCTTCTGGAGAAAGATTATCTACATTTATTTTTTATTTTGTTTTTTAAAATTTATCTTCATTGTTGAAAGTAATATAGATGTCCCTCCTTTCTCCCCACCAATATCCCTCCCCCAAACCCCACCACTCCAAAGACTGTCTTCATTAAAAACAAGACTACCTGTCTAAAATGAGATGTTGAGTGAGTTATTTAACCTATTGGGTCCTTAAATTCCCATCTTATAAAGGAGATGATAACTATACCTATCTTATAAAATTACTGATGATTAATAATTTTATACAAGTAAATAGCCTGATACCTATTAGTAACTGCTCAATACTGGTTAATTATTATTATAATTTCAATACAGTTTGAATGCCTTTGGGATCTCCAGACTAAAGTTACTGTAGGAAGATGCTTAATTTAATTAAATTGCAAATGCCCCTTCATTTACAAAGGTGGGATTCAGTAGAAAGTGGAGGGTAATTAAATGGAAGTGTCATTTGTAAAATGTCAGCAGTTTCTTACACTTTTTCAAACCAAATATAGAGTTGAAGAGCCAAAATAATAATAAAAAAAAAAACTTTTTGCAAGGCTAATTTAACCACAAGCATGATCTATGACAAGATAAACAAAAACAGAAATCTCTTTATAGTCCATCTGGGAGTTGCTGAATAAAATTACAGATGGAAATTATGCTCAGAATCTGAAAGCACACTGATTGGGTCTGGTTTGTCTTATTGCACTGCCTCACTCTCCTCAAGTCACCATAATGTGTGGCCTTTCTTGGTGACATTGATTGACCTCACCTTATAATGTGTGGCTCTGTGGATGGAAACAGATTCACATGAGACATTTATCGTCAAAGCAACTGGGCAGAGTTGCAGAATTGAGTACTGGAGGGAGACTGCTCCTTCTCAGCAATTTACAACCTGGTACTTTCCAGTAGTTCTCACCACCAGATGGGTGTTTTATTTCTTCCTGGATTTGTAGGACACAATGCTTAGGTCTGAGCAGATCATGTCGTTTATCCCCCTGTCTCCAAAGAGTAGGTTTCACACAATTTGTCATTTCTTTTGCCCTGAAAGAGCAAGAGCATCCTCTTAGGTCAGTAAACTCCTTCACTAATTCACTTAACAGAAGTCTTTAGTGAAGAGATGTGTGTGAAGAGGGAAGTGAGGGGGAGGATGACAATGATACATGAGCAATTTACATATGTCCATCTACAGTTTACCTCTTGGACTAGCAAACATTTAAAATGTTTGATGACATACTTTGTTGGTAAGGTTGTGGAGAAGTATGAATATAAATTTGTATTACCCATATGAAGGGCTTTTGGCAATAACCACAAAAATTATAATTGTATAAAACCTTTTAGTCAGCAATTCCATTTATGGGAATTTACAAGGAAACTTGCATCCTTGTGACATGATTTATAAGCAAAGTTATTCATCACAGAATTGTTTATAATACAAAAGATGGTGAAAAAAATGAATGTCCATCAATACCATGCAACCTTGTAAAAAAGAATGAGAATACAAATAATAAGGAAAGATTTCTAATATCTATTATCAAAAATAAAAAATAGGCAAAAAAATAAATACAACATTCTTTCTATAACAGGAGGGAGAATAAGAAACTATATTTGGATTTTCTTATTTTTACATTAAAAACTCTGGAAAATACTTAATGACTTAATTTAAAAAAAAATGTTATTTGGAATGGCAAAGCCTCGGGACAAACTAAATAGATGAAGGTCAGGGGTGGGAGGGAGAACAATATGAGTAGATTAGTGCTTAAAAGAAACTTTAATAGCACTATTTAGAAGACAAATATAGATGGAACTAGAATTTACTCTTAAATTATCTAATGTGCCCCCCCCCTCTAAAGTATATTAAGCCATTAAGCATTTGCTGCCCTAGATCATTTTTATGAGTTCAAGATTTCATCCCTTCGCAGGTTTTTTTGGACATTCCTTATTATATATTGCATGTCTTGCATTGTGATTTGTACATAACATGGATCAGGAAATAACTGACATTCCCTTTCTAGACACAGAGCACACTCAGACATTGGGTCCTACTGCCCAACTTCAATCTCCACACCTAACCCTACTCTGTCAGGGTGCCTATCTTCCACCTAAGTTGACCCACCCCATGAATCACCTATTTACAGATGGTCATCTGCACCTCCACCTTCTCAATTACACCTTAAACAGACTCCACTTTAACTTGGACTAGATTCCAATCCTACTGAGCTCTGTCTTATGTACCTCTCTGTAGTTAGGCCAAGTGGCTGGCCTTTTCTGAACCTATAATCTCAGGTACAGTCCACACAGTCTTCCTTGGAGGTGATATCATCCATAGATGGTCTACCCCTTCATCTACAATACCATAGATGGTCCATCTAAGAAGGACCACATGGAAGAGCCTCCTTCTGCAGGAGCTCATTTCTATCCACTCACCAAAGGGCTCTCAGGGGAGGTGCTGTAAGCAGCATGTGGAGGCTCCACCTTTAAAAGAGGCTCATCCCACACTAGGGGGCCTGGACCACGAGGCCTGTGTATCTCTACCCTAGTGCATCCTCAGTGCGAATTATTTATCATGGTTCACTCAAATGTGCCACTTGTGGTTAAAGGAAAGAAATAAATGGTACCATTTGGGGTCTCTTTTCAAATACAGTTCCAACCAGTTCTTAGTTGGGCAAAAAAAAGAAAAGTTTTAAATTGGAAATTATAAAAACATATAATATAAACTTCTTGCTTAAAGTATATATTAGTAAACCTACATTCATTGGCAACCATTTGATCTAGGGTCATGATCTTTCCTTTGAATGTGGAAACGCTGACTGGAATTCCAAATCTTTCTTCTGTAAATCAAACTCATGAGGCATAATCTACTATTTACAATCTACAATTTACCTTTCTATGTAAATTTCTTTGAAAGGATGCAACACATTTTAATGAAAATACTTGGGGATACTTACAATTTTGACACAATCTGAGTTCAGAATGCTTCTATTTTATAATTCCACCCCCCAAATAAACTTATATAGTTGTTCACACATAATTCATCAGAATATTTTTATTTTCTGCTGGGTTTATGGAGTCTTTTCAAAACATTCAATTGTGTTTTAAAAGGAACAGCTTTTTTAACTTACATTTCATTGATGTGTTTAATATTTAATTAAGTCCTAATTACATAAGTACAACTGACATAAATATTTAATCAAATTAAATCATTTGCTAAGTACAACTGCCTTATGAAGTTTAAGAATAAGATGAACTGGCTTTGCTAAGCATGTAGCTTACCTGGTGGGAAGTACCCAGGCTCCCAAAGGTAAGCCAAGTAGTCATGAACCCTCAGCACTGAACTGTCACCAGTTAGCATATCCTGTGCAGATGACGGAAAATATCATTTGATTTGGACATGTGGTTGAGGGGAAACTGGTTTTGAAATAATTGTGTTTCAAAGGAATGACCTCAAGAGATTTTATTTCCTTGGTTTCTTTATACAAAATTCAAGAGGACTAACAAAGCCCCCTATTTATTCACTGTCCTCTCCGATATAATTTCCTCTGTAAGGTTACCCCTCCTCTGTGAGTGGAATTAATCTCTCCCCCTGTTCTGTCCTCTTACACAATGTCTGTTGCAGCATTGATCATATTATATTAACCTATGTGCCTTTCTGTCTCACTTCCAGTTTAGAAGGTGCTCCATAAGTATTCTGGCCACAACATACAGCAGTTGTGCTCTGAGATTCTCCCTTCTCAGTTATGTAGCCTTACTTTATTGAATAATTTGATTAATCATCCATTATTCTTTGAATTGAATCTTTAATTTTTAACTAAAGATATTTTTAAAACCTGTCAATGTAAGTATAGTGCTTAGAACAGTGCCTGACACATGGTAAGTTTTAATATGTTTACTATTTTATTGTCTGCTATATATTAGCTTTCATCTTACAAGTCTTTTTAAATATATTTTCACTTCTAATCCATTTTTTCACATCTTCAAGGATTGATTTGTAAGTGTAAACTCACCTGTCAACTTGCTGATACCCTAAGACTTAAGAGCTTCCATTGTAATTTCTTATTATAGTCGTCCCTATAAAACTTACTATAAATTATCATTTCAATGGTCACTTTTATATAGAAAATTGGAGAAATTGAAAGGAAGTAACATATGCAACTTACACCAAAATACATGTTGATCAGAATAGATAACTGGAATAAGAATTCCAAATGATCTTTCATCATTAGGCTCTGATTTCCAAAGGACCACTTCTTTCCTTTATGTTAAGTGACACAAGAAAAGAGAAACATAAATTCTTTAATTTCAGTATCAATATTATGTGAAGAGCTAATATATTATAATTTGAGCTATGACCTAGCCTAGAATTTCCACCTGAATAAATGCATTCTACAACATTATAGTTCTGCACATTTCACTCTCCTACACATCCTATGTATGTGAAACCCTGAAGCACCCTCCACCCTGTGTTTGCGCCTACCCAGACCAGTTCTTGACTCTTCTGGCATCACCTCTGACTTGATAGACTCTTTCACCTTGACCATATTTCAAGCTAAAATACTTCTCCAATAACCCCAAATTGATTCAACTGATCAGAATGGTCCAGATACTACAAATCCTGATGAGGACAACATTTACATCATGGTCTATAAGCTACACAATGCATGGCAGCTCTGGATGCAGTCTCTGTAGTGCAATAGCCACACAATTCTTATCCTTTCTGGTGGAATCCTAAAATCCTGATGTTTGTTTTATTTGTTTATTTGCTTTTTATGTTTCAAAGACATTACTTGCAAGGACTGAGTATCTCTACCCCAGTGCATCCTCAGTGTATATAACCAGGCACATCCAGCCAAAGCAGACATGTCCCTCAAGGACTCTGAGTTTTAGAGTGATTTTGAGTGACTTTGGGGTGATTTTGAGCCTTATCATCTGAAATTAAAATGAGCTTATATCTATAAGAACTTGTAGTGGAAAGGAGAAAGGGATGATTATGACACAGGCCTGGCAGCTGGGAAGAAATACATTAAGATCAAAATGGAGCATATGTTCCAAGAAGTAGGAATTCAACCCCAACATACTGTATAGTTCACAAATTTACCTGCCATAGGTGATATTTTGGCACTTCAATTAGTTACAGTATCTATATTTTCAAACCCCAAACATGGGGCATACCAATATAAGTCATATAAACAATGGAACAGAATATTTAAATCGTGATTGGTCTAGAAAATTTGGTGGTAATATATTTAGACCATTAACATAATTCTTTAGAGAAAAATAAATATGGGATGAGAAAGAGTTAATTCCTGATTTGCATGTTGGTAGCCACCTCTTTGCTTTTTTCTATTTTGATCTACAAGTATATGTACCACTATATGTTTCCTAGAGTAAGTACAACTTTTCCACTGTTTTAATGCATTGAAGATACAAAATTGATTATGTGAATATTCTTTGGGTGCTGAAGGTTTCATATATGCAAAACTGTTTTTGTCCTAGCCAGTTTGGCTCAGGGGATAGAGCATTGGCCTGTGGACTGAAGAGTCCCAGGTTCCATTCCAGAATTCCAGTCAAGGGCATGTACCTCAGTTGCAGGCTCTATACCCAGCCCTGGTTGGGGCCCATTGGGGGAGGCAACCAATCTATGTATCTCTCTCAAATAGATATCTCTCTCTCTCTCTCTCTCTCTCTCTATCTCTATATATATATATATATATATATATATATTTGGAGAAATTGAAAAAAATTATATTATATATATATATATATATATATATATATATATATATATATATAATCCTCCATTTCACTCTCTAAAAATCAGTGGGAAAATATTCTCTGGTGAGGTGGTGAGGCTTGACCAAAACAAACCAAAAAGAGTTTTTACAACTCTTGATTAGACACAGGGAAAAGAAACATGTGCTATAATACATAACAAGGTAACGTTGTGGACCCAGAACCAATTAGTAGAACATTTAAATAGAAGGTATAATAGGTGTGGAGCTGGAGTGGGTGCAGCAATCAACCTCATTTTTCTCTCACTTCTTTGAGAAAAGTAAATATCCCAATGACAATCATTCTATCATTGCTGCCTTGAAGTTCATAATATATCATCCTTCTTGGAATCCTATACTCTTTCTAAAGTTTTCCATTCATCCTTCACCACTTTTATCACTTTGGTTATCAGAGCTGCCTTTCATGAGTATATGGGAGAAGATACTATTGAAGCTGACAGTTAAATATACAAAGTGCATGAAAGTAATTTTCCCATGGTCTCATGGAAATAGAACAAACAATTGTTCTTATTTTCCAGAAACTAAGGAATTTTCTGGGACAAGGGACTTTCAATACTATATCCTGAAAATAGGGATGAATTAATTAGCTTACATAAAATGTTTAAAGAGGACATTTAATCAAGATGGCAGGTGGATCCTTCCTCTTCATCTAAATCCTATGAAATGACAAGAAGGATATTTTTAAATGACAGAATAAATCCCCAACTTTCAGGAATCAAATTGTTTCCTCCTGGTTCAGAGGTCAACACTCAACCACAGAGCCATACCAATTGGGCTGTAATCACTTTTATTTGACAATCTAAGAGAAAAGAGGTCAGTGCCCTTGATTATTCGGGTACTAGATGTTTTAAAAATTCTGTAACAGACCTAGCCAGTTTGTGTCAGTGGATAGAGCATTGGCTTACAGACAGAAAGGTCCTGGGTTTGATTCTGGTCAAGGGCACATACCTCCGTTTCAAGCTCCTCCCCAGCTCAGGCCCTAGTTAGGGCATATGCAGGAAGCAACCAATCAATGTGTTTCTCTCACATCAATATTTCTGTCTTTCCCTCTTTCTCCCACTTTTCTAAAAATCCATGAGAAAATACTTTCAAGTGAGGATTTAAAAAAAAAAATTTTTTTTTAATAGACGAGTGTGGAACACCAGTGTGCGGTGGCACACCAGTTGAAAATCACTGATTTAGAATGCTTTAGAGGAAAAAAAAAACAACACACGAGAGTAAGAGAGATTTGAAGGTTGACCCCCCCCCCCCAAAAAAAAGGAAAGGAAGTAGAGAAAATTCAAAGGCAATAAATAAGTATTTGCAGATGTATCCTCAAAGGAGCTTAGCCATTTTTGCCTTCTCATTTTGCCAAATAATATTAAACATTGATCATTCATAGAAACAGGTAAAAGGAGTAAATATGGTCACCAAGGCCAGAGAGAAAAAGCAGTGTTCCAAGAAGCAACTGAAAAAAACCTTCATATCTATCTGACTGCCTATCTATCTATCTACCCACCCATCCATCCACATACATATGTGCATATACAGCATAAATCAAGGATGTTACTTAATAGAAAAACAATGGAGGCATTCCCATCAAGGTCAGTGATGCGACAAGAATGAACATTAACTCCATGACTATCTCATGATATTATTGAAATTAGACAAGAGAAAACAGAGCTGTGGAAGAAAATTAAGTATCTATATTTGCAGATGTCATTACAATATACCTAGAAAACTCTAAAGAATCAATGATAAAACTAATTCAAATAATAAAAAAATAAATAAAATTAACATGAAAAAATTAATAGCTTTCACATATACAAGTAATATTTAGATAGAAGAACTAATGGAAGAGAAAACCAATCAACAGTAGCAAAAAAACAAAAAAAAAAAAAACCACACACAACAAAACCTGAAAATAAACAATAAAAAATTTACAAATAAACCTAACAAATAATGCTTGAAATCTATGTAAAGAAAACTAACTCATACTTTCCCCCACTTTCTTCTCTTTTTGAACATTTCAATATCATCAAGACACCAGTTCTTTCTGAGTTAAAATACCAAGATGCTGTTTTCTTCTGCTCAACAACTTGGTAATTAAGTTGAAGAAAAATAAACATGAAAGAATATAACTAGCAAAACATTGAAAAAGAAGAGCTATGTGAGGTGACTAGACTTATATATTAAAATATTATAAATGCATTATAATTAAAACAATGTAATGGTACATGGGAATATGACCAGACTAACAGAATAGAAATCTAGAAATAGACTTAACATCATACAGAAATCGAATCCTATCTAATAAAAGAGTAATATGCAAATTAGCCATCACTCTGCTACACCCACCAGCCATGCCCATCAGCCAATCAGAACAAATATGCAAATTAACCCCAACTAAAATGGCTACGGCCACAGAGAGCAGGAGGGAAGCATGGGTTTCCCTGGCAATGGAGGAAGCCAAGCTTTCTACTCATCCTGGTGGACCTAGGCCTCCACTCAATGCTACAAAGTTTCAATTATAAAAGGTAAATAAATTTCAACAGAAATGGCAGCAGCCACTGAGCTAGAAGAGCAGGAGGCGAGGGTTGCCCTGGGCCATAAAGAAAGCCAAGCTTCTGCAGCCTTGGCCAGCTCAGCCTTTACTCCAGGCTACAAAGTTTCAATTATAGAAGATACATAAATTCCAACAGGAGGCTTGGCTCCACTCCAACTACAAAGTTTCAATTGTAGAAGATAAATAAACCCCAGATACCAGGGCCTCCACTTGGGTTACAGGGAGGCATGGCTGGCCTGCAAACCACCACAGGCCCCTCGCTCAGGCCACTCCCCACCCCAAGGGAACCCTCACCCTGATCCAGGACACCCTTCAGGGAAAACCAGCTGGCCCCCACCCATGTGCCAGGCCTCTATCCTATCTAATAAAAGAGTAATATGCAGATTGACCATCACTCCAACACACAAGATGGCTGCCCCCATGTGGTCAAAGATCCTGCCCCCATGTGGTTACAAGATGGCCACCACAAGATGGCCAGCAGGTGAGGGGCCATGCCTGCAAGGGAGGGCAGTTGTGGGTGATCAACCCTGCAGGGGAGGGCAGTTAGGGGTGACCAGGCCAGCAGAAGAGGGAAGTTGGACAAACAGGCTGGCAGGGGAGTAGTTAGACATCAATCAGTCTGACATGGCAGTGGTTAGGGGCAATCAGGAAGGAAGGCAGGGAGCAGTTGGGAACCAGCAGTCCTAGAGTATGAGAGGGTCTGACTTCCCTTGACAGGTCCCAGATTGGAGAGGGTGTAAGCTGGGCTAAGGGATAGCCCCCCCACACACCCCCCCCCCCCGCATGAATTTTGTGTACCAGGCCTCTAGTACATTATAAAGATGATAGGTCATATGACAAAAGTAATGGTTTGCTACGGGACAAACCTAGACTTTTATAAAATGGCATTGGGATAATAGGATAATCTCTTGAAAAAGATAAAATTTAAAATCAGATCTAGTTCTCACATAAAAAAAAAATAGAATAATAGAATCCAAATTGGTCACAGACTTATAAGTTAAAAAAAATAAGTAGATTCCTCTACAATTTTGGTGTAAGAAAAGGCTTTCTAATTATATCTCAAAATGTAGATGTAATAAAAGATAGACAAATTTAACAACTTGCTCTAACCAGTTTGGCTCATTGGATAGAACGTTAGCCTTCGGACTGAAAAGTCCCAAATGAGATTCCACTGATGGGCATGTACCTTGATTGCAGGCACATTCCCAGTAGGAAGTGAGCAGGAGGCAGCTGATTGATGTTTCTCTCTCATTGATGTTTCTAACTCTCTATAACTCCCCCTTCCTCTCTGTAAAAAAAAAATCAATAAAATATATTTTGAAAATTTTAAGTAATTTTTAAAAATGTACAGCCAAAAAATACTGTAAGCAAAGTAAAAAGAAAAATGACACAATTGGGGAAATATTTGAAATACAGAGAATAAAAAATGATATCCTGATTATATAAGAATTAAGTGGGAAAAGATTAAAAAATGACATAAATATGAACAAAAGATATGTACAAACATTTCAATGATTTTTAAACATATGAAAAGATATTTTGTTTAATCATAAGAGAAATTCAAATTATACTTATATACCATTTCTCACCCACCAGATTGGCAAAAATTAAAAATATTGACTATGTGGATAACAAGTGCTTTCATGCATTATTGGTAGAAATAAAAAAATAGCACAAATCCTATAAAGAAAATTATCAATATCTATACACCTACATCTATGCATTTGCCTTTTGACCCAGCTATCCAACTACTCATTTACACTGATGACACATCTACAATAGTGTGAAAATACATATGTACATGTATTCACTGCAATATTATTTGTAACTACAAAATAGTGGAAAGTACCTAAGTATCCAAACAGGAGATGGGTTGAATAAATGATGACACATTTATACATTGATATTTATGCAGCTATTAAAAAGAAAGAATGAAAAGAATTCACATATTGTTATGGAGTATTTTCTAGCTTATATTGCTAAGCCAAAAAAGCCACTGAAATCAATATTACTAGGTGTACCGGTTAATAATAGCAAATTTTGTAATCAAATAAAACACAATAATTTCAAGAGAAACATCAAAAGTACTTTATTTGAAGTAATGTCCATCACTAGCTACACATTTCCCCATCTTTTAAGTAATTTGTGAATAATGTTCCAATAGAACTTTTCTTGTTTTGAGGCAAACCATTCAGAGACTCAATTTTCCACTTCTTTGTACATTTTGAAGTGCTGCTCAGAAAGTGCTTGTGCCATTGATTAGAACAAGTTGTCATCCGGAGGAGCAAGGTCTGGTCAATATAGTGGGTGGGTTAATACTTTCCAGGCAAGATCTTTTAATGTGTCTTTAACTGATTTTGAAGTGTGTGATAGTGGGTCATCAAGAAGCAAAATCACTTTGCCGTGTCTTCTGGCACATTCTGGTCATTTCACGATCAAAGAATGGTTCAATTTGATTATTTGTTGTCGGTAGTGATCAGTATTAATGGTTTCACTTGGTTTTAGAAGCTCATAATATCCACACCTTCCTGATCCCACCAAACATAGAGCACTGTCTTCTTTCCAAAGTGATTTGGCCTTGCACTTGATGTTGATGGTTGACCTGGATCAACCCATGATTTTTGTGCATTTGAGATTCTTAAAAGAAATCCACTTTTAATCACCAGTCACAATTAGATGCAAAAAATATTTTCTTTCATGCTGATGAAGCAACATTTTACTGATGACTTCACGGTTTTCCATTTGTTTTCATTCAGTTGATGTAGCATCCATTTTCCTTACTTTAAAATATTTCCCATTGCTTGTAAATGTTCGGAAATTGGTTGCTGAGCAATGTTTAATCTTTCTGCAAGTTATTTTTGAGTTTGACATGCATCTTCATCCAATAATGCTTGTAATTGTTGGTCTTCAAACTTTTTTGGTTTACCTGGACATCTTTGTCTTTCACATCAAAATCAGCACTTTTAAAGTGTTTAAACCAGTATTCACAAGTATCGTGAGATGAAGCATGTTCACCATAAGCTTCCCGAAGTATTCAGCAGCACTTTTCTCCAAAATTAAGTAATGAATTAAAACTTCCCATAAATGTTTTTTATACTTTTTATTTAAGTATAAAAATATCTATGATGTTAACACCTTTAGCAAATTTGACATATGAAGTTTTGAAGCTTGCTGTCAATACAACAAAAGAGCATACATAGCAAATTACATATATATCAACATATGTGTAACTCCATTATTGAAAAAAATTCGCATTATTAACTGGTACACCTAGTATGTCCTGTGCTGAAGGAATAAAGATGCTAAAAATACATGATTAAAACATTGATTTAAAAATAAAGAAATATGAAATGTAGATTTGATTAAATGTTGTATCAATGTCAAATTTTCCAAATACGATAACTATACTGTAGATATATAAGACACTATCCTTGTTTTTAGGAAAAACACATTAAAGGTTAACTATTAAAGATGGAAGGCAAAAGGAATAGTAGAAATGCACTTTTGTTTGGTCCAGAAAAATAAGAGAGAGAGAGAATTATAAAGCAAATTTGAATCTGGTGAATTTGTATTTGGGAATTCACTGTACTATTCTTTCAAATTTTCTTTAGCTTTCAAATGGAAAGTTAAGCTATATATATATATATATATATATATATATATATATATATATGTGTGTGTGTGTGTGTGTGTGTGTGTATATATATATATATATATATATATATATATATACACACACACACATATATGTCTAGTACCAAGTAGGAATTCAGTAGAAATTTCCTGTCTACTTAATTTGATTAATTGATATTCATTGTAAAATGTAACTCCAGTAGAGAGAAAATAACTGTCAACATTTTCTAAGTTTAGAAGGTAAAGAAAACAAATGTTTGATATCCCAGTTTCTCACCAAAGAAAGTAATATAAATATTTGAGGATTTGGAACATAAACCATGCATATTTTGGCTTCTTTTCCTTAGTAGCTACCACCATAATAATCTTTAGAAGGAAGCTCATGGTTTTTTCAGTTTTTTCAATAATTGGACTAAGTAAATGAATTACTCAAAAATGTACAAATTGATGGGTCAATAGAACTAATTTCTGTCCCAGAGTAACCTATGACTTTGATCCAAAACAATATTTAATCTTTATTTCTAACACACACTTTGCATTAGAACTCAGCTTCCCTTTTTATGCTGAGAAATGCCAGGACAAGACTACTGCTGACTGTGACAGAAAACCTTCCTTTCCCTACAGAAATCTGGGGGAAGTTTACAATGCTATTCCCTGTAAGTACACCAGTTTATTTGAACTCAGATAAGAAGTTACAGCACAAACCCTCTTCCATCTGACAGGTGGAACAGGATACGCAAGGCAAAATCAGCTAGAAAATATCTCAGCTGAGACAACAGTTTACAACCAGGTAGACACGGGTTATCTATTCTGAAGGTGTGAGTCTTTAATAATCCATCCACACCAAATTACTCTTCCAGAACATTTTAAGTGAAAGCTACCTTAATTATTTGCTGTTTTTCTCTTTGTCCAAAGCAAATTCTCCTTAGCTTTAACAAAGGTGTCATGACGATTGAGAAAAACAACAAACACAAACATTAATTGCATGACAAAAAGCTAGGCTTTCAGTATTCACTGTCATATCATGTCTACTGTTAGGTCTGGTGTCTCTTTAAATGCTATGTCTCTGGAGTTCTATTCCAATATCCTTATATTTAGCATATTCTGTATCAATAGTGAACACTACCTAAAAGCCACACTTAGCATGGTTAAATGTCACTTTGAACTATTTTATTTTCAAGTAGGATTTGCATCTCTACTGATGCAGCACTATTCCAACTACCATGTTCTCTAACTTGGGTTAATATAACAGCCTCCAATCTGATCTCCATATTCTCCCACCCCATAATCCTATCCCACAATCCATCCCTCATACAGCAGCCAGGGTGGTCATTTTGAAATATAAATCACTTCTCTGTATAAAACTTTCAAGTGGCTTCTTATTCGAATAAAATCTAAACTTGTGGTCTCTCTATAAAGAACTAGAAATCCTGGTCCCTGCCTGCCTCTCCAACTCTTCCTAAAATTCCCTCCTTCCTTCATGATAACCTAGTCACACTGTCCTTCAAATGTGCCAAGCGTATTCCAATGCCAATGACCCATGATTTTGTCAATCATGATTATCTAATGAAGATTCCATAAAAACCCAAAAGGACAGGTTTAGAGAGCTTTGGGGATGGTGAACACATGAATATTTGGGAGATGGCACACCAGACTCAGTGGGCAAAAACTAAAAGTGTTTCCTTAAGATCAGGAACAAAACAGATATGTCTGCTTTCACCACTCTCATTCAACATAGTACTGGAAGTCCTAGCCACAGCAAACAAACAAGAAGAAAAAGAAATAAAAGGGATCCAAGTTGGAAAGAAAAAAGTAAAATTTTCATTATTTGCAGATGGCATCATACTGCATATAGAGAACCCTAAATATTCTATAGAAAAAACACTAGAATGGGTAAATGAATTCAGTAAAGTAGCAGGACACAAAATAAATATTCAGAAATCACTTGCATTTTTATGCACCAATAATGAACTATCAGAAAGGGAAACTAAGGAAACAATTCTCTTTATAATTGAATAAAAAAAACACACACACCTAGGAATAAATTTAACCAAGGATATAAAAGATCTGTACTCAGAAAATTATAAGATACTAAAGAAGATACAAATGAAAGAAAGCACATACAGTGTTTGTGGATTAGAAAATTAACATCATTAAAATGTTCATACTACCCAAAGCAATCTATAGATTCAATGCAATTCCTATCTAGATAACAATGGCATATTTTGCAGAACTAGAACAAATATTCCAAAATTTTATATGTAATAAAAAATAATCAAATAGCCACAGCAATCTTGAGAAAGAAGAACAAAGTTGGAGGAATCATGCACACTACCTGGTAACTATACTATAAGGCTCTGGTAATCAAAACAGCATGTTATTGCATAAAAACAGACATATAGATCAATGGAACATAATAGAGAGCCCAGAAATAAACCTGTTCCTTTATAGTCAATTATATTTTAAAAAGAGGAAAGAACATATAATGGGATAAAGACAGTCTATTTAATAAATGGTGTTGGGGAAATTGGACAGACTTGTGCAAAAAAATGAAACTAGATTACCTTCTTAACACCATGCACAATAATGAACTCAAAATAGATTAAAGACTTAGTAGCAAGACTCAAAACCATAAAAATCATAGAAGAAAACATAGGCAGTAAAATCTCAGATATTTCTCATAGCAATGTTTCTTATATATTTCATTAGACAAGGGAAAAAGTAAATAATGGGACTACATCAAACTAATGTAGTTTGCACAGCACAGCAAAGGAAGCCATCAACAAAAGGAAAAGACAACCCACTGAATGGGAGAACATATTTGCCAATGGTATATCTGATAAGAGGTTTATATCCAAAATTTATTCAACTCCACATAAAAAAAAAACACACACATAAATAATTGCATTAAAAAGTGGGCAAAGGACCTGAATAGATACTTCTCCAAAGAGGACAGAGAGATGGCCAGTAGATATATGAAAAGATGTTCAAGTCACTAATCATTAAGGAAATGCAAAATAAAACCACAATGAGATATTACCTCATGACTATAAGAATGGCTATCATTAATAAATAACAAACAAAACAAGTGTTGGCAAAGATGTGGAGAAAAGGGAACCCTTGTGCACTGTTGGTGGGACTGCAGATTGGCACAGCCACTGTGGAAATCAATATGTGTTAAATTAAAAAATTAAAACTGGAACTGCCTTCTGATCCAGCAATTCCCCTTCTGGGAATATATTCAAAGAAATCTGAAACACTAATTTGAAAGAATATATGCACCCCTATGTTCACTGCAATGTTATTTACAATAACCAAGATTTGTAAACAGCCCAACTGCTCATGGGTAGATGAATGGATAAAAGAATCTGTGGTACATTTATACAATGGAATACTACTTAGCTCAAAAAAATGAAAGAAATCTTACCTTTTACAACAACATGGATGGACCTGGATAGTATTATGTTAAGCGAAATAAGCCAGTCAGAGAAAGACAAGTACCATATTATTTCACTTATATCTTGACTCTAATGAACAAAATAAACTAACAAACAAAACACAAACAGACTCACAGATAGAGAACAAACAGACAGCTGTCAGAGAATCAGGGTTGGACAGACAATAGTATGATTACCAGAGAGAAATGGGCAGGGGTGAGGAAGATAGGAGTGGGTAAAGGAGGAATAAATGGTGATGGAAGGAGACTTGACCTGGGTGGTGAACACATAATGCAATATACAGATGATGTTATAGACCTGTACACCTAAAACCTATCTAATTTTATTAATCAATGTCACACCA